>NC_081413.1:369490524-369812191 GCF_030272615.1 Cryptomeria japonica | reverse complement strand
TACCCAATATTGGTGGATTAGGTTGATTCAGTGTAGGACCAACATAGCCATTCTTTGTAACTTCCCATATGTCTCTTCCAATGCAATTTAGATGTGTCTCCATTTTGATCTTCCATATACCATAGTTAGTTCCATCAAGTTTCAAACTGTCCTTCCTGAAAATGTTTGTTGCCATAGGATCTCCTCAAGTTGTTAGGCTTCTACAAAAAGAGGACTAAGCTCTAATACCAATTGTTAGGACCCAAAAGGAAACTGGGGGGGGGGCGGGGGTGAATCAGTTGTCTATGAATTTCAAACCAAATACAACTTATTCAAACTTGATACATAATACCAGTAAACCAAACTTAATGTTGATTAACAAATTAATAGTTAATATCAATACTAGTGAAACTTAATGCATGAAACGGAAAGGGAAACAACATCCACAACACATAACACAAAGATTTTAACATGAAAACCATGTAAGGGGAAAAACCACGATGGGAAACCTTACCCATAATTAGATGATACTACTACAGATAGTATGTGTATATAAATGGGGTCTGCACATGCAGAAAGGCCAACTGCCTAGAGCACACTACTCAAATGGGAGTCGCAATGACTACAGTAGGATGGTTAAATCCTAGAATAATGTACTGCTCAAAATAGCATCTACAATGCTGGATTCAATACTGGTTAAGCTCTGATAATCACCTTCAAACCTTCCTTGAACCTTCTCTATGGTCTTCTCATATGTTCTTCAATATTCACACATACCATGTTACAATACCATAACCTTACATGCCATATCCCATATCCTATATCTCATCAATTGAGAGCTTACATATATACAAAACTTAAGACCAAACGTGTAGGTCGGCTCACTAAGAATATTACAATAAAATCAATTACAAACAAGTTAAGATGTGATGTATCATGTCGACTTAATACATTTACAACAATATTCAATCAATAAATCATCTCCATAATGTGTTGTGCTGATTTGGAATAGATAATGCATACTGGTCTATAACCTAGACCAATTTGCTGGTAACAACAAATATGTCAACCCGATTAGACCATTAACCAGAATTCCAAAACCAAGTATCCAAACCATTTCTTTGACATAGCCAAGTGATCTCCAGATGATAACAAGTCATCCTTAGTGCTGGTGAACAATATAACCTGCCGGTGAAAAATATACCAGTGACTGTGCATAAGTAACTGAACATGCCGGTTAACACAATGTGCCAGTTTAACATAAACAAAGATCTCCAGAAGGATAAGTGTTGAAATCAATGACAAAACTAATGCAAAACATCCATAATACCAACAACATGTTCTTGGAGCATGTTTTAGTCAGTTGGTATTGACTTGGTAATCGGATGCTATCATACACTCTTGTAAACCCATACCGATATTGGTTTAAGGTTTAACCAGTGGAGCTTTCATTGAGAATCTTTGACAGGATGCATAAGTGGTGTTGGTGCGACTTCTAGATGGATTTCAGGATGCTAAAGATGTTCTTTGATCATGCCTCAACTAAGTGAAGACATTACTTTGGTGTGGTGGACTCATATTAGGTCCGACACCTATCTAGGTTATGGACTGGTATCATGTTAACGTTTACTCTACACATTACCGGGATGTTTTGGGATGTTCTATGGATTGGTTATTTTTGTTTTGGTCTTAAGTTGACATGGCATATCATTGTAATATGGATATATGTAATGATCATTGCAATATATTTTAGGTTACTGACCTAATTGGTTTAGGCCCTAGGGCTGGTATAAAATGATGTAAGATCTCATTACAAAAAGTGTGTCATGGTCTTGGAATGAAATATCATATGCAAAGGTGATTTGGTCGATCATAGGTGATCGAATTGGAATTAAGGAAGAGGTTAAAGGCCTCCGATATTGAGCTTAACTAAGACTGTAATCAAGCATGGTAGATGCTATCTCCGGTAGTTCATTATTCTGGATTGTTGTCCATTTATCTTGAGGTGGTTATAACCTCTCTGTAGTCAATGAGACTCTTTTGTAATGAGCAGTATGCTCTAGGTAGTGTGCCTTCCTGCATGTGCAGCCCCTCATTGTATCACATACTTTCTGCAGAAGTATCATCTGACTGTGGGTAGGCTTCCCACCCTGGTTTTTCCCTTTCTGGGTTTTCCATGTACAAATCATGGTGTTATGTGGTATGGTTGCATTGTGTTGATTATTTGTTTTCATTGTTAAATTTTATTTCTTACCAGTATCTGTTTCTGCTATTCTATTACTTAATATTTATGTGATCCAGTTAAAGGTTATTAAGTGGATTAATTGATATAATCTGTCAACAACTAATTCACCATCCCCCCTCAATTGTTCACTGGTTATCCCAACAATGAGTTTAATGAATCAAATGATAGAAAAAGAGAAGAGAATATCAGAGAAGGAGAAGAAGAAAAGGAATCTCACGAAGCTCCGACATCAACATCTAAGATCTCAAGATGCGTTCACAAGAATCACTCAGTGGATCAAATTATTGGAGACAAGAACAAAGGAATCATTAGAAGAATCAAAGTGGATAAAGATCAATTTATGTTATGTTTACTTTTAGATACTGAATCAAAAATAGTAGAAGAAGCTTGCAAAGATCATAATTGAATGAAGGCAATGAAAAAAGAATTGAGTTATATTGAGAAGAATCAGACATGAGAATTAGTTAATAGACTGGAAGACAAGAATGTGATTGGAATTAAGTGGGTATTCCAGAACAAGCTGGATGAAGATGGAAAGGTTGTGAGAAATAAAGAAAGGTTGGTTTGCAAAGGTTATGCTTAGATTTAAAGCATTGAATTTGATGGGACATATGCCCCGGTTGTTTGAATGGAGGCAATCGAGATGTTATTTAGCTTTTGCATCTTTTAAGGATTTCGAGGTTTATCAGATGGATGTGAAATAAACATTTTTGAATGGAGAATGGAAAGAAGTTTATATTGAATAGCTGGAAGGATTCAAGTCAAAAGATGATCTGAACATTGTTTGTAGATTGAAGGTCTTGTATGGACTGAAACAAGCTCCTAGATCTTGGTATGGAAGGCTAGATAAGTACTTGACTGATCAAGGTTTTCAGAAGTGTTCGGCTGATAGCAGTTTATATTTCAAGACTTATTTAGGTAAAATCCTAATGTTCTAGTGTATGTTGATGCAATAATATTAAGAGGCAATGAACAAATGTGTAGAAAATTTTCTAAATGAGATGCAAAAATAATTTGAGATGTCCATTATTGGTGAGTTAAATTTCTTCCTCGGTTTGCAAGTTGATTAAAATAATAAAGGAATTTTCATTTCTTAGTCTAAATACATCAAGGAATTGTTGAAGAACTTTGGGTTAGAGAACTCCAAACTAATGTGTACATGACCACTGTATGCAGGTTAACAAAAGATTATAAATCCCATAAATCAGATGCAAGTAAGTACAAATCCATTATTGGAGGACTGTTGTATTTGACTGCTATTAGACTTGATATAATTTACACAATTTGTTTGGCAGCTAGATTTCAGCAAGAACCAAAACAGTTTCATTTTGTGGTAGTAAAAATAATATTCAAATATCAAAAAGGGAATGGAGGAATTTGGTTTGTATTTTACTAATAGCTTATACTGATGCAGATTGGGCTGAAAGTGTTGATGATAGGAAAAGTACAAGTGCTGGAGAATTCTTTCTAGGCTCTCGATTAGTGGCTTGGTCAAGTAAGAAGAAGGATTTTATCTCTTTATCTATAGCTGAAGCATAATACATTGCAACATCTTCATGTTGGACACAAATTTTATAGATGAAGCAGAATTTGAAGGGTATTGGTGTAACATTCAATGAACCTATCTCTATTATGTGTGATAATACTAGTGCAATAAACATTTCCAAGAATTTGGTATAGTATCCCAAAATAAAGCATATATGCATTCAGGATCACTTCTTGAGGGAAAAGTTATTGGTGTAATGGTGGGAAAATGACGAGTGATAGATCAAGAGGAAAACTAACCCTTTCCCTCAAAGAGAGATGAGAGCTTCACTATTGATTATTCTTCAAGAACTTTTCACCATTACATTAGGAAGATAAGGGATAATTCACTAGATTCAATCTCCACACAAAGATGATAGATAGAATTGTAAATGAATTAAGAATGTTAGGATGGTCCCTTCTTCCTTTGTTTGATTTGGAAAGGAATTGATTGAATTATGTAATGCAAAAGTGACAAAGAATTGATTATAAATTAAGATCTGAAAATGGGATGAAGCTGTGCACCTGGATTTGGAAGTAAAATGTTGAGATGAAGTTTCCCTACAAATTTGATTAAAAGTTGTTCAGACCGTGGCAGGAATGTACACGGTCTTCTAAAAAAATCCACAAAATGAAAAGGGTTTTTCCACCTCTGAAAATGAAGTCCGATTCCAAAAGTATAGCTGCGCATCTGCAACCTCAAGGAAGGTTGTAGTAAAAATGTTGATAGAAATGCTTGTGTGGATTTGAATGTTGAAAGGGATCTCCTCTTCAATGGTTGAATCTTTGACTTGAATGCAACACCTAGCCTTGAAGAGAGACTTGAGAATGCTCAATGTTGGAAAAGAATTCTTGAATGCTTGGATGCTTGATTGCTTATGCAACTTGAATCTCTCCACTTTCGACCCATCTACCCTATGCAAATGAGAGAGTGAATGCCCCCTTAAATACATGTTTGAAGGATTTCAATTTCGTCATGGGCCGACATCGGGGAGGTTTCCCGCCTGAGGCACAACCCACAAGACATGCTCTAGGAAAGGTCCTACCCTAAAATAGGGTAGGGATAGGGGTACCACACCCCTGTCCTAGGAGGAAAAGACAACCATGCCCCTATCCAAGGGGGGACAGTGGTGCCACACCCCTATTGGCATTATAGTAAGAAAGATTGTTGGCATTTCAATATCAGGAGATTGTTGATATTCAGTAAGGATATTGAGAAGGTTGTTGAAGATTATTGATATAACTGAAGAAGGATGATAACTATCTTTATAACATTATTTTGTCATTGATGTCAAGAGATTGATTATCTGATTCAGTATGATGTTGCCATATCTTGAGAAGATTGATTTGAAGAGAATTGAGATGTTGGTAAAAGACACATAAAGAATGTGATGAATAAGGGGAGAAATAAGTTATTCAATGGGAAACTATTACCGAGTTAGACAATCATGATATAATGATGTTTAGATTGTTTTGATATTCTACATATGTTGTTTATTGTAAGGTTTATCCTATACTATGTCATCGAGCAAAGAACCTAGTCGGTAAACCCTAAGGAACCTAGTCAGTAAACCCTAAGGTTATTGATATTGGTTAATGAAGGCGAAATGTCTACCGAGTAAAGTTTAGTATTTACCAGGTTGTAACTGAGTTATGACAGTGCACATGGGATGGATAAAAGCATTATTTAATGAAGGAAAATGATTAGCTGGAAATGTATAAATGATTGGTATGTCATGCATGAAGTTTGTTAAGGATCTATGGAAAAGGAAAAGCGGCAGGAAGATCTACAACACAGATTGAACTGCAATAACCTTGTGCAAGTTCCAAGAAAGGACTACAAGTCCCGAGGCAAGGTAAAATGTTTTTAGATCTAAAGGATACATTGAACCTAGTCAAGTTTGAAGATCTGATGGCTAAGATTGATCATGGGAAATGTGATCAAGGAGATTAAGTGGTTAGCAATTGTTTATAAATAAGGAATTGTTGATAAACAATGTATGCGGGCAAGTGTATGCATAGGGATGCTACATAGTGATTACTGAGCACAGAAGCTTGAAGACCTATTTGAATAACAGAGTAGAAAGCCCAGCAGAGGGACAAGATAAGTCCTATGACTAGATTGTTTTGAGCAAATAAGAATCTACTTTAGCATTTTAGATGTGAAGTTGCAGATAGATTTGTATTACTGTTATTGTGTAAGTGACAGAAAATCTCCTAATCGAGTGGACTTAACAGTCTTATATGTAAACCCTCTAGCAAGGTAACATTCTAAATGATTGTTTGAAATCCTTTGACAAGGTCACTTCTAACAAAGTGAAGATCCTAACAGATCTGAGGGAAATTCCTTAAGCGGGTCACATCTAGCAATGTGTTTGTAATCTTTAACAGGATTTTCTTATAACCAAGCATACTCTAGAAAAGTATATTTCTTAGTGGGTCAAAAATCCCATAGTGGTTTTTCCCTATTTGGGTTTCCATGTTAAATTTGGCGTTATGAGTGTTATGATGATTATATGCCTATGAGCTTGCATGTTTAGCAGTTTTGGTTATATTGGTGAATTATAAGTTACCGAGGTTGAATCTGTTGTTTTTATGGAAGATTAAGTTTGTATGATTCACCCCCCCTCTCATCTTGTTAGCTATTGGCATTTGTACTTACATTAAGTATCAGAACTATCAACCTCTATCCTACCCCTTTCTCTAGGGCAGAATGCAGTTGGGGTGATGCAGAGTCCAAGTAAAAAGTTGTTTTTGCAAGCTGAGCACTCTCCAATCTCCAATAAGGCTAGAGAATTTGAGTTCACATATGTGAGGACCATAATATAGTCTTGAATTTCTAGGGTCAGAATTTTATGACACTACATTTAGCCCCCACTTTAGCGAGAGTATAAGCGTATGCCAATACTATCGATAAAGTACAAGGAAACAAGATTGAAAGACTTTCACCAAGTCAAGGAGGCAATATGTGCTAAGCCCCCAATGGACTTAGGATCTTACGAGTTCGATCGACAAAGTAAAAGGGAAGATCAAGAAGGGGAGAACCATGAATGCAAGTAGCAAAGTTCCCTTTGCTATGAGTCATGAAAGCAAAGATAAAAAGATTACAAATAAAAGAAAAGTTCACTAAGTAATTCTAAGTATCACAAGAAGGAAAGTATGAGCAGAGTGTATGCCCCTACGTTAAAGCAATCACACGTGCCTTATCGGGAGTGATTGCTTTAAAGTATGATACACCCAAGAAAGAGAAGGAGGGAACACGTTATCACAAGGATTTATCCCCCAATCGAGGAATAAACCCAAGGATAATAAACACAAAATACGAGGTAGTGTTGCTTTCCTCAGAGTCAGTATGTTGTATGATAACTCATGTATATCATGTATGTATATGCAAATAATAATCTTCATTCCCCAAAGAAGGATACTAGCTTAGAAGAAAGGGAAGAGAGGATGTCTTTTGATTCAACATGAAAGAGACCAAGAAAATATCTCAATTCTTTGAAGCATCCCCATGTAGACATTAAGGGAACAAATAGAAGAATAGGGATACATATAGAAGAATGGTCACAAAAGAGAAAGAAAGGAGAGAGAAAGATCTGCAGTGCTAATATTACTAATCTAGCACAACATCTGCCTCTTGATATTGCTGATCACTATTTCGGGAAGGTGAGAAACATGCCAGAGAAGTGATATCAAGCACAGTAGATCGAGCTATCACAAGAGCCAAACAAGGAATATGGTCATGTTGTAAGTCACTTTGTTCAATTCTAGGAGCTAGGATTAGGGTTTGTGAAAACTCATCTAATAAATGCGTGTCCACATCAACATACTCACAATCACTATTAAAAGCATTAGGAGTTGTACTACCATTATGAATAACATTTTCACCCATTTCTTCACCAAAGTTTAAAGAAAGAGGAGAAAGAATACAAATAGAAGTAAATGTTAGGTCCCGGGGACAACTGAGAGGGGGGGGGTGAACAAATAAATTCAAACCAAAAACATCTTAACCAGCTCAATGCTTAATATCGATAAAATAGTTAAGTATGTCGGTAGATAGTTTTAACAATTAATTGCTATACCGGTAAAGATTAGTGAATGAAACATAAACACAAAGTCATCCACAACACATAACACCAATATTTGTACACGGAAACCCTATAAGGGGAAAAACCATAGTGGGAAACCTTACCCACAATTAGATGATACTACTGCAGATAGTAAGTGTACATAAATGGGGTCTACACATGCAGAAAGGCCAAGTGCCTAGAGCTCACTGCTCAATCACAAAATGGGAGTCACACTGACTACAATTGGATGGTTAAATCCAATAAGAATGTACTGTTCAAAATAGCATCTTCATATGCTGGATTTAGTATTGGTGTAATGCTGATATGCTTTCATAAAAACCTAGCTTCACCTTCAAATTATGTCTGCATGTATTTCTTTGCTTAATCTCACATATACCTTCACACAATTCTCTTTCGCAATCCACTGTTGATCTTACAAATAAGATCTTACATTTATACCATAACCTAAGACCAATTTTAGTAGGTCGGCTCTACAAGATATTACGATAAAAACATTTTACAAACAATATAATATCTGATGCAATAACTGATTGAACATGTTGGTTTAATGCATTTAAAATAATAATTAATCATCTTCATAGCATGCCATGCTGATCTGGAAAAGATTAACCTGCCAATGTAACCTTGGATAACCCTGGACCTATTTGTCGGTAAAAGAAAATATGCAAATATGAATATACCAATGATTAATTCATTAAGACAAGATGTCCACACGATGTCTTCAATATTACCAAGTGCTTTCCATATATTTCCAAGTGTTGGTGATCATTATATCCTGCTGGTGTACCATATACTATTAGATGTGCAATAGTTACTTGCTTGCCGGTGAATGTTGTTGGATCTCCAAAGTGCTAGTGTTTTAGTAGGTGTTGACATCAATGACAAAACCATACCAAAATACCAACAGTAAAACCATCACATGTTTTATGCAACTTATTATTTGGAGATGTTGGTTGAACATATTTCTTTGGAGAAAATGGAATCATGTCAATTGTTGGAGTCTAAGGAGATTGATTATTTTGAGGGATAGCTTCACAAGATTGAACACGACGCCTTCATTGGCATTCTCTCACACAACAATTTCGTCCAGTCTTATTGGAAGGTTGAGAAGAAGGAAGACCATTTGAAGAAGTAGGAATGGTTTTCTCCTTTATAGTGGAAGGTTAAGGTTGAGTTAGTTTTGGTTGAACAGTAGGAGAGTCAGGTCTCTTCTCTCGATAAGAGGAAGAAGGTGGAATTGCACCATATAAATGAGGAATATTAGGTGTAGAAAGGAGACCAAGTTCGTCATGGGGAGGAGGGATAGGTCTAACCTTAGGAATAATATTGGGGTTCTCCTTAGAGAAGGTAAAGTCACATCCATAGGAGTAGGTGGACAATTTTCCTTAGGAGGGAGATTAGTTCTATCTGAGAGGGAAAGAACCTAGTTACCTGATCTCGCTTTTTTGGCTACCACAAATACTATATCTGTGGTAGGTGTGAATGATAAAGGGAATAAATAAATTTCTCATCCTAATCAAAATCTTAATATTTTCACTGATCCCTTTCCATCTCATACCTCTAACGTTATTGAGATTTTGCCTAATTCTCTCACTTCTGAAGCATTCATCTGTATCGATCCAAATTTGGTTAATAAGGTAGAAACACAAGATACGCCTAAGGATCCTTGTATTACATTTGAACCTAGTTAGACCTTTAGAGCACCTGACTATCTTCAAACAAGGACTATGCTCATGTTGTAAGTCACTTTGTTTGATTCTAGGAGCTATGATTAGGGTTTGTGAAAACTCATCTGATAAATGCTTGTCCACATCAACATACTCACAATCACTATCAGAAGCATTAAGAGTTGTATTGGCATTATTAATAACATTTTCACCCATTTCTTCATCAAAGTTTAAAGCAAGAGGAGCAAGAACATGAATAGAACTAAAATAATCACATGTTTTATGCAAGTTTTGATTTGGAGATGTTGGTTGAATATATTGCTTAGGAGAAAAGGGAATCATGTCAACTGTTGGAGTTTGACGAGATTGAATATTTTGAGGGATAGCTTCATGAGATCAAACACATCTTCATCAACATTTTCTTGCACAATGATTATGTCAACTCTTAGTGGAAGGCTGAGAAGAAGGAAGAACATTTGAAGAAGTAGGAATGGTTTTCTTCTTTATAGTGGAAGGTTTAGTTTGAGGTATTTTTGTTTGAACAATAGGAGAGACATGCCTCTTCTCTCGATAAGAGGAAGGAGGTGGAATTGCACCATAGAAAGGACAAATATTAGATGTAGGAAGGAGATCAAGTCCATCATGGGGAGGAGGGATATCTAACCTTAGGAAGAATATTGGGGTTCTCCTTAAGAGAAGGTAAAGTCACATCCATAGGAGTAGGTGGACAATTTTCCTTAGGAGGGAGATTAGTTCTATCTGAGAGGGGAAGAACCTCATCTTGAAGAATAATAGGAATGTAAAATGTTGACTATCTAGGTTGAATTAAGGATAATATCATATCGTTCTTCCATTTTTGATAAGATTGAAAAAGAGCATTGCTCCCTGATGGAAGAGATTGAAATTTTTTAGACAAAAAGAGATCAATAGGAACACCAGGGCTTCTTTCAGATGCATGAAATAAGCTATAGTTCATAGTTATTATTTATCCATTGTGAGGAAATTTAAGACACTTGTTGATTGGAGAAGCAATAGCCTTCATGCAAGATAGCCAAGGATAGCGCAAGTTCCAACTTCACACAAAATTACTCAAAAGAAGGTATGATAACAAAGTCAACATCCAAGGATTTAGTATGAAATTCAATAGGAAGGGTGATAGAACCAATGGTAGGACAAGAGAAACCATCAAATAACTTCACAACTACTTTAGTAGCATCATATAGTGGTTTATGCAATCGTAAAGTGAAAAGATACTCTTTAGTTATGACATTAACCATACAGAGGGATCAATAAGGGCACCATGGAAAGGGATATCCTTAACCTTTGCAACTATGTATAAAGGGCCATCGGATTCTCTAAAGGTCTCACTAGGGTCAAATGTAATACAAGGATACTTAGGCGTATCTTGTGTTTCTACTATATTAACCAAATTTGGAGCCATACAAATCAATGCTTCAGAAGTGAGAGAATCAGGCACAATCTCAATAACATTAGAGGTATGAGATGGCAAGGGATCAGTGAAAATATTAAGATTTTGATTAGGAGGAGAAATTGATTTATTTCCTTTATCATTCACACTTGCCATAGATATAGTATTTGTGGTGGCAGAAAAAGTGATATCGGGTGACTAGGACCTAATCCCACTTTAGCCAACACATTTGGAATACGAAAGAGCCTAGGGAGATAGATCACTTTGGATACTTCTTGTGAGAAAGAGAGAGTCAAGGATTACCTCTTAGGGTTTCTATTCCTCTTGTTGTAAATGATGAAAAAAACTAGGGTTTGAATAATCAACTAGACTAGGAGATAAAGAATGAAGCATAAATGAACTCATAATTGCAAAAACTTGCATATCTAAAACTAAGATAATGAAAGCATGAAAGGGAGAGGATTCTGGATGTGTACCCGATGCTACAAATTTTTTCAAAATGACCTAGACTAGGGTGCCATGCCACTATCCTATTTCTGCAGACACGAGGCTGCAACTAAAAGACTGCAAATCTGATGACTTGAAGCTGCAACTTGCTAAAAATCATTGAAAATAAGAGGGACCATGGCGCCATGCCACTTTCCCAAGAAGGACTAGGGCACCATGCCCCTATCCTAGGCAGATTAGAGAAGATCTGATGATTCTAGGTGGTTCTTGTGCATTTTGCTGAGCTGAAAGTGCCTCTGAGTACCTATTTCTGCACCTGCAACTGAAAAAAGAAGGTTTGGGTGTCTATATAGGGTTTTTCCTCATTCAAACCCCTATGTTGGTGATTTCCACATCCACAAGTAGCCGATAATGTACTGAAAATGTGTGTGGTAGAACCTTGTTTGGATGCTCTAAAGGTCTCACTAGGGTCAAATGTAATACAAGGATCCTTAGGCGTATCTTGTGTTTCTACTATATTAACCAAATTTGGAGCCATACAAATCAATGCTTCAGAAGTGAGAGAATCAGGCACAATCTCAATAACATTAGAGGTATGAGATGGCAAGGGATCAGTGAAAATATTAAGATTTTGATTAGGAGGAGAAATTGATTTATTTCCTTTATCATTCACACTTGCCATAGATATAGTATTTGTGGTGGCAGAAAAAGTGAGATCGGGTGACTAGGACCTAATCCCACTTTAGCCAACACATTTGGAATACGAAAGAGCCTAGGTTGATAGATCACTTTGGATACTTCTTGTGAGAAAGAGAGAGTCAAGGATTACCTCTTAGGGTTTCTATTCCTCTTGTTGTAAATGATGAAAAAAACTAGGGTTTGAATAATCAACTAGACTAGGAGATAAAGAATGAAGCATAAATGAACTCATAATTGCAAAAACTTGCATATCTAAAACTAAGATAATGAAAGCATGAAAGGGAGAGGATTCTGGATGTGTACCCGATGCTAATTTTTTTTTAAAATGACCTAGACTAGGGTGCCATGCCACTATCCTATTTCTGCAGACACGAGGCTGCAACTGAAAGACTGCAAATCTGATGACTTGAAGCTGTAACTTGCTAAAAATCATTGAAAATAAGAGGGACCATGGTGCCATGCCACTTTCCCAAGAAGGACTAGGGCACCATGCCCCTATCCTAGGCAAATTAGAGAAGATCTGATGATTCTAGGTGGTTCTTGTGCATTTTGCTGAGCTGAAAGTGCCTCTGAGTACCTATTTCTGCACCTGCAACTGAAAAGAGAAGGTTTGGGTGTCTATATAGGGTTTTTCCTCATTCAAACCCCTATGTTGGTGATTTCCACATCCACAAGTAGCTGATAATGTACTGAAAATGTGTGTGGTAGAACCTTGTTTGGATGCTCTAAAGGTCTCACTAGGGTCAAATGTAATACAAGGATCCTTAGGCGTATCTTGTGTTTCTACTATATTAACCAAATTTGGAGCCATACAAATCAATGCTTCAGGAGTGAGAGAATCAGGCACAATCTCAATAACATTAGAGGTATGAGATGGCAAGGGATCAGTGAAAATATTAAGATTTTGATTAGGAGGAGAAATTGATTTATTTCCTTTATCATTCACACTTGCCATAGATATAGTATTTGTGGTGGCAGAAAAAGTGAGATCGGGTGACTAGGACCTAATCCCACTTTAGCCAACACATTTGGAATACGAAAGAGCCTAGGGAGATAGATCACTTTGGATACTTCTTGTGAGAAAGAGGGAGTCAAGGATTACCTCTTAGGGTTTCTATTCCTCTTGTTGTAAATGATGAAAAAAACTAGGGTTTGAATAATCAACTAGACTAGGAGATAAAGAATGAAGCATAAATGAACTCATAATTGCAAAAACTTGCATATCTAAAACTAAGATAATGAAAGCATGAAAGGGAGAGGATTCTGGATGTGTACCCGATGCTAATTTTTTTTTTAAATGACCTAGACTAGGGTGCCATGCCACTATCCTATTTCTGCAGACACGAGGCTGCAACTAAAAGACTGCAAATCTGATGACTTGAAGCTACAACTTGCTAAAAATCATTGAAAATAAGAGGGACCATGGTGCCATGCCACTTTCCCAAGAAGGACTAGGGCACCATGCCCCTATCCTAGGCAGATTAGAGAAGATCTGATGATTCTAGGTGGTTCTTGTGCATTTTGCTGAGCTGAAAGTGCCTCTGAGTACCTATTTCTGCACCTGCAACTGAAAAGAGAAGGTTTGGGTGTCTATATAGGGTTTTTCCTCATTCAAACCCCTATGTTGGTGATTTCCACATCCACAAGTAGCCGATAATGTACTGAAAATGTGTGTGGTAGAACCTTGTTTGGATGCTCTAAAGGTCTCACTAGGGTCAAATGTAATACAAGGATCCTTAGGCGTATCTTGTGTTTCTACTATATTAACCAAATTTGGAGCCATACAAATCAATGCTTCAGGAGTGAGAGAATCAGGCACAATCTCAATAACATTAGAGGTATGAGATAGCAAGGGATCAGTGAAAATATTAAGATTTTGATTAGGAGGAGAAATTGATTTATTTCCTTTATCATTCACACTTGCCATAGATATAGTATTTGTGGTGGCAGAAAAAGTGAGATCGGGTGACTAGGACCTAATCCCACTTTAGCCAACACATTTGGAATACGAAAGAGCCTAGGGAGATAGATCACTTTGGATACTTCTTGTGAGAAAGAGGGAGTCAAGGATTACCTCTTAGGGTTTCTATTCCTCTTGTTGTAAATGATGAAAAAAACTAGGGTTTGAATAATCAACTAGACTAGGAGATAAAGAATGAAGCATAAATGAACTCATAATTGCAAAAACTTGCATATCTAAAACTAAGATAATGAAAGCATGAAAGGGAGAGGATTCTGGATGTGTACCCGATGCTACAAATTTTTTTTAAATGACCTAGACTAGGGTGCCATGCCACTATCCTATTTCTGCAGACACGAGGCTGCAACTGAAAGACTGCAAATCTGATGACTTGAAGCTGCAACTTGCTAAAAATCATTGAAAATAAGAGGGACCATGGAGCCATGCCACTTTCCCAAGAAGGACTAGGGCACCATGCCCCTATCCTAGGCAGATTAGAGAAGATCTGATGATTCTAGGTGGTTCCTGTGCATTTTGCTGAGCTGAAAGTGCCTCTGAGCACCTATTTCTGCACCTGCAACTGAAAAGAGAAGGTTTGGGTGTCTATATAGGATTTTTCCTTATTCAAACCCCTATGTTGGTGATTTACACATCCACAAGTAGCTGATAATGTACTGAAAATGTGTGTGCTAGAACCTTGTTTGTATGCAAGATCCTAAATGATAAGAAACTAGAGCTACGCTATGTATGAGAGTAAACCCTAAATGTAAATGTAAATAATAATGCTTCAAACCAAATATTCTAAATTATCTAAAGAATGAATGTAAATATTTGATGTAAAGAAGCTCATAAAAAGACATGAAAATAACTTGAAATCACACCAATCCCCAAGGGAGAGATATTGCCACTAGATCTCCTATTATTCTTCAATGTCTTCAAGGCTCCTAATTGATGATGAATGCTTGAAAAATTCTTGATGAATATTGTTGAATGTTGTTGAAGACTCCACATAGGCTTCTCTTTCATTAAATGGAAGGCTCCTTATGCTTGCTTTGCTGAAAACTCCCTTAGATTAGATAGATCTTAGTTGCCTTCTAATGAAGAAAGAGAGCTCTTATGTATGAAACCCTAGATCTTAATTTTGACTTAATTTCACCTTTTGGCCAATGTGGGAATTGAATTTCTTGCCAATATTTTGGGGTGAAGAATTATATTATCATAGAAATGTGCTCCCGAAATTTTGGGAAAAAAGTTGAGGATTGTGGCGGGAACGCACATGGTCCGACCAACTTTTCACCAAATTTTTAGGGTCGTTAGATATGATGATATTAGAGTGAATCCCAAAGTTACAACTGATTTTGAGGTGTTTTGATATGAGAAATCGGGCCTTAAAGGTTGAAATAGGACATAATTAGGGTTTATGAATAAATAATTTATTGGAGGAATAAAATAAAAAGGGGCACACTTAGGGTAAAGGGCCCAATTTTATGATGTATGAAGTGATGAAACATTAATTAAATTAATTAAATTCAATGCTTAAAGAGGAATAATAATGCAAGATGCAAACACACTAAGGTGGGTGTGAAACTAAGTATGAAATTGTACCATCCTAGCAAAGGGTGTACAATTTATGACACTACATTTAACCCCCACTTTAGCGGTCATATGACACTATGTGCATATGCAAGCTAAAGTATAGAAAAGTAAACATCATTTGAAAAAGGATATATCCATAAGTTGTTAGATGAATCCCCTAGCAGTATCTACAATACAAAGAGTGTGAGGATTTGAGAGCTCTCTAACACAAGATGAAAGATTTAAATGGAAACAAATGAAAAGAGAAGGAATAAGAAAAGGAACCATGGATATCAAAACCCTAAAACTAGTTGATCCATGGAGAGAAGGACATGGAAAACTAGCCCCCAGAGTCTGTTTGGGTGATCCATGTGAGGGAGGACAGTGAGAACATCATTAGTTCCACTCAACCTCATGCATGTGTGTGCAAGTAGAACAAGGATACCTATCTTCAACACCAAGAAGATATCCATCATGCAACAATGTCATAAATCTAAGAATGAGAGGGAATACTCTTCAAGCAAGGATAAGATAGTTGAAAAGAGATATCTTGGTATATAAGTGTATAGGAGATCCTTGGAGGAGAAGAGATATTTGTTCAAAAGACATCTACCCTCAAGAGGAGTTGTCTTAGATGAATATAACATCTTCTAGAATGTATTAATGCAAGAGATTTGAAAAGAGAAGAGGATTGAGATGACATCAAAGAGAGATGATTTATAACTATAATGGTAGGAAAATGATGAGTGATAGATCAGGAGGAAAAATAACCCTTTCCCTCAAAGAGAGATGAGAGTCACTATTGATTATCCTTCACACACTTTTCACCATTACATTATGAAGATAAGGGATAATTTACTATATTCAATCTCTACACAAAAATGATATATTGAATTCTTAATGAATTAAGAATGTTAGGATGATCCCCTCTTCTTTTGTTTGATTCGAAAAGGAATTGATTGAATTATGTAGTGCAAAAGTGACAAAGAATCGATTATAACTTGAGATCTGAATATGGGATGAAGTTGTGCACCTGGATTTGACAGTAAAATGTCGAGATGAAGTTGTCTTGCAAATTTGATGAAAAGTTGTCCTGACCATGGCAGGAATGTACACGGTCCTCCGAAAAATCCACGAAATGAAAAGGGTTTTTCCACCTCTAAAAATGACGCCTGAATCAGAAAGTATAGTTGCGCACCTGCAACTTACATATAGAAAAGAGAGGGAAATGTGTTGGGATTGGGGGTTTGCCTTTAGGTCAAGCCCCAGTTTTGGAATTAACCAAGTAATGAAAGAAAGTACTTGCAAGTAGATGTAAATGAAAGACTGAATTGTAAATCACATCAAGGGAAGTTGTAGTAGCAATGTTGATAGAAATGCTTGTATGGAATTGTATGTTGAGATAAATCTCCTCTTCAATGGTTTAATCTTTGACATGAATGCAACACCTAGCCATGAAGGGAGACTTGAGAATACTCAATACTGGAAAATAATGCTTGAATGCTTGAATGCTTGAATGCTCTTGATCACTTATGACCTTATCAAAATTCCACCTATTGAACATATGCAACTTCTACTTATTCAAGTTTTTGCAAATGAGACAGTGAATGCCCCTTAAATACATATTGGTGGATTTGAATTTTGTCATGGGCCGATATTGGGGAGATTTCTTGCTCACTGCACAATGCATGCTCTAGGAAGGTCCTACCCCAAAATAGGGCAGGGACAAAGGTGCCATACCCCTGTCCTAGGAGGAAAAGGGTGCCATGCACCTATCCAAGGGGGGACAGGCACACCACATCCCTTTCCTACCCCTTTATCTAGGGCAGAGTGCGAACCGAGTGATGCGGAGGCCAAGAAAGAAGCTGTTTTCACAAGCCGAGTACTCTCCAGTCTCCGATCAGGATAGAGGATTCGAGTTTGCATGCGTGAGGAACCTAATGCAGTCATAAATTTCTAAGGTTGCAATTTTATGACACTACAGTTAGCCCCCACTTTAGTGGTAGTATAAGCGTACACCAATACTGCCGATAAAGTACATAGAAACAAGATTGAAGACTTTCACCACGTCAAGGAGGTAAGATGTGCCAAGCCCCTAGTGGACTTAGGATCTTATGACTTCAATTGACAAAGTAAATGGGAAGATCAAGAAGGGGAAAACCATGACTACAAGTAGCAAGTTCCTTTCACTATGAGTCATGAAAGCAAGGATACAAAATATTTCAAAGCAAAGCAAAGTTCACTAAGTAACTCTAAGTATCACAAGAAGGAAAGTATGAGTGATTTATTTAAGGTAAAATACACCCAAGATAAAAAGAAAAGAGGGATCATGATATCACAAGGATTTAGCCCCCAATCGAGGTATAAACCCAAGGATAATGAACAA
The DNA here is from genome assembly GCF_030272615.1 of Cryptomeria japonica. Taxonomy (NCBI): domain Eukaryota; kingdom Viridiplantae; phylum Streptophyta; class Pinopsida; order Cupressales; family Cupressaceae; genus Cryptomeria; species Cryptomeria japonica. The sequence goes on along the minus strand of NC_081413.1, from coordinate 369,794,189 downwards.
AAAGCATGAGGTAGTGTCTCTTTCCTCGGGGTCAGTATGCTGTATGATAACTCATGTATATCATGTATGTGTATGCATATAATAATCTTTATTTCCCAAAGAAGGAAACTACCTTAGAAGAAAGGGAAGAGATGATGTCTTTTGAGTCAACATAAAAGAGACCAACAGAAGATCTCAATGGCTTGTATCATCCCCAAGTAGACATTAAGGGAACAATAAAAGAAAATGGAAACATATAGAAGAATGGTCACAAAAGAGAAAGAAAGGGGAGAGAAAGATCTGTAGTGCTAATATTGCTAATCTAGCATGGCATCTGCCTCCCGATCTTGCTGATCACTATTTAGGGAAGGTGAGCAACATGCCAGAGGAGCGATATCAAGCACAATAGATGGGGCTACCACAAGATCCAAACAAGGACTATGCTCATGTTGTAAGTCACTTTGTTCGATTCTAGGAGCTAGGATTAATGTTTGTGAAAACTCATCTGATAAATGTTTGTCCACATCAACATACTCATACTCATTATCAGAAGCATTAGGAGTTGTATTTCCATTATGAGTAACATTTTCACCCATTTATTCATTAAAGTTTAAAGAAAGAGGAGCAAGAACACGAATAAGAGTAAAACCATCACATGGTTTATGCAACTTATGATTTAAAGATGTTAGTTGAACATGTTGCTTAGGAGAAAACATAATCATGTCAACTATTGGAGTTTGAGGAGATTGAGTATTTTGAGGGATAGCTTCACAAGCTCGAACATGGCATCTTCGTCGGCGTTCTCTCGCACAATGATTTCGTCGAGTCTTAGTGGAAGGATGAGTTGAGGAGGAACACTTGAATATATAGGAATGGTTTTCTCCTTAATAGTGGAAGGTTTAGGTTGAGGTTTTTTTGGTTGAAAAATAGGAGAAGAAGGCCTCTTCTCTTGATAAGAGAAAGGAGGTGGAGCTACACCATAGAAAAGAGGAATATTAGGTGTAGGAAGGAGACCAAGGCCATCATGGGGAGGAGGGATAGGTCTAACCTTAGGAGGAATATTGATGTTCTCCTTAAGCGTACGTAGAGTCACATCCATAGGAGTAGGTGGACAATTTTCCTTAGGAGAAAGATTAGTTCTATCTGAGAGGGGAAGAACCTCATCTTGAAGAATAATAGGAATGTTGAGTGTTGGAAATCTAGGTTGACTTAAGGATAAGATCATATCATTCTTTTGTTTTTGATAAGATTGGAAAAGAGAATTGCTCCTTGATGGAAGAGATTGAAATTGTTGAGGCCAAAAGAGATCAATAGGAACACTAGGGCTTCTTTCAGATGGACGAAATAAGCTATGGTTCATGGTTATGATTTCTCCATTGTGAGGAAATTTAAGACACTTTTGGATTGGAGAAGCAATAACCTTCATGGAAGATAGCCAAGGATATCCCAACTTCACACGGAATTGCTCAGAAGAAGGTATGATAACAAAGTCGACATCCATGGATTTAGTATGGAATTAAGAGGAAGGGTGATAGAACCAATGGTAGGACAAGAGAAACCATCAAATAACTTCACAATTACATTAGAAGCATCATATAGTGGTTTATGCGATTGTAAAGTGAAAAGATACTCTTTAGTTATGACATTAACCATGCAAGAAGGATCAATCAGGGCACCACGGCAAGGGACATCCTTAACCTTTGCAGCTATGTATAAAGGGCCATCGGGTGCTCTATTGGTCTCACTAGGGTCAAATTTAATACGAGGATCCTTAGGCGTATCTTGTGTTTCTACCATATTAACCAAATTTGGAGCCATACAAATGAATGTTTCAGAAGAGAGAGAATTAGGCACAATCTCAATAATGTTAGAGGTATGAGATGGAAAGGGATCAGTGAAAATATTAAGATTTTGATTAGGAGGAGCAACTAATTTATTCCCTTTATCATTCACACCTACCATAGATATAGTATTATTATCAATTAAGTCTTGAACCTTATTTTTCAATGCAAAAAATTTCTCAGTATCATGACCAGGTTGACAATGAAATTGGAAAAAGGAATTTTTATCAAAATGAGGAGATGCAAGTTTGGAAGGATCAACTTGTTTTATTGGAGGAAGTTTGATAACAATTCTATGTAATAACAGAGACTATTCTATGCAAAGATTCATTTAAAGGAGTAAACTGTCTTTCTCTTTGGAAAAATTTAGAAATAGGAGGCACACCTATTGTAGCATTCACATGGTTGTTGTTGATTGGATCATTGAACTTGATGAAGCTTTTTGTTGGTTTGAACTTTGTAAATGGTTGTTGAACACTTTCCCCCTTATCACTCAGAGCCATAGGAGTAGATTTCTCCATTTGACTCATAGCCAGTTGATAATTATGGAGTGTTGCACACAACTTTGGAAAAGAAGTAAACTCAGACAAAATAAGTTTTTCCCTGATATTATTTTGTAAATTAGAAATCAAAATTCTTTGAATATCATTATCAGGCACATGAAAATAAATTTGAGCACACAAATGCTTATATCTACCAATGAAATCAGTCACTTTTTCTTTAACACCTTATTTACAATGCATTAAATTAGTCAAAGTGATTTTAGGACCAATGTTGTTTTGAAATTGTTGGATGAAAGCATTTGCTAGTTGTTGAAAGGAAGTGATAGAATAAGAAGGTAGAGAGAAATACCATTGTAAGGCCTTTTCTCTTAGTTTTCTTATAAATAGTTTTGAAAGCAATCATTGATCATAAGAAAAATCAGTACACAAGGTTTAAAATGTTTTGACATGCATAAGAGGATCACCTTTTCCATTATAGAGTTCCAATTAAGGGATCTCAATATGTTTAGGTGGCTTGACTTTAACAATATCAAGAGAAAGTGGGCTCGCAACATCAAAGGTGGGCACACTAAACTTAGATTGACTCAAAATAAATTTGTTGTTGTAAGGAAGAAACAGTTTGGGAAAGATTATTGATTGTCATTTCGGTAGAAGAATTCATGTTAGATATAGGTGATTGAGAAGGTGGTGTGATGTTGTTGAAAGAAAGCATGGACTGAGAATAAGTTGGTGGAACATTATGATAAGTAGGCATTGGTGATGATTGGGTAGGAAAAGGGACACTTAAAGGAGGAATAAAGTTGTTGAAAGAATTCCCCCCTTGTGTCACACTGATTGGTTGAGGAATAGTAGGAATACTCATGGAAGACATAGGTAATGATGGAGGATTAAATGAAGAAGAGAGATTTCCTCCATGACCTATGGTTGTAGGAAAGACATTTTGAGTTGAAGTAGCCATAATGTTGGATGCGAAAGTAGGAATACTGGTCATGGGATTGGTCAAAGGAATAGAGGAATTGACTTGTGTTGAAGGTTGTGAGTAACCTAGGATTTTGGAACATCTCTTGATAGGCATGACATTAGAATCAACAATATGTGTAATGCCATGCAATATATCAATTCCATTCTTATCACTTTGAAGCATGTGTTTAAGACCTTCAATTAATGGAAGAGCTTCAATATTAGGGTATTCTTGGGACATCCATTGTTGAAAGATATCAAATTGATTGTCCAATGTAGAAAGTTGATCTAAAGAAACCTTAGTTAAAGCTTCTTCTTCATCATGGTATCCATCAATGGGCACATGATTAGGATGGGAAGAACTAGCATGCTCCCCATTAAAGAAGTCACCCAAATTATGATCCATCCCCTCAACAATTAAACCTTAGGAAAGCTTAATTCTAATGCTTCGTCTAATGGGGATAGGATAGGTAGGACTAATTTGTTTAAAACTCATGCACTAGAGGGAAATTTTGAATTTTGAATTATGAAACAAAGCTTACAAAATTGAGTAATGCAAAATTCAAAAAAATAATGATTACAGAATTTGAACTTTGTTGGGGGAAGAGGATGACACAATTTCCAAAAAATGAAAGTATAAAATCAAAATTTTTAAAATCATGACAGACTATAATTAACCTCTTAATTTTAAATTTTTTCTTGAATGTTGAATTTTGAAGGTATTTCCGATTCTAGAGGGTTCAAAAATCAATAAAATCAGCCAATATTCTGGATTTAGGCTAGTAAATACAGTCATAACAGTCTCCCAAAATTTCAGAAAAAAAGCCGAGGACCGTGGCGGGAATGCACATGGTCCGACCAACTTTTTAAAAAAATTTCAAGGATGGATATTATGATGTTTTTAAAGCTAACCCCCCAAAATTGGTGAATTTTACGATCTCTAGATGGGCGAAATGAAGACACAAATGTGAAAATAGGACCCTATTGTGTGTGAGAAAAATCGAAAAAGGTCTAATAGCTGCAAGCACAACACTTCAATTAAGTCATTACATGTATGGTTAGTAAATCAATAATCAATAAATAATAAACCATAACAAAGCGACTAATTGCCTTCTAAAAGATGCGAGTATAAGATTCCTCTCAGATTTTTATAAGCAATACCAGTGACTAGACTACACCAAGATGAAGGATTTAATCTATATGAGCATATTATTAAACTATATGGATGCAAGATGGATGAATAATTCAAGCAATAGTGATTAAAACAATATGGATTCAAGCAATAATGAAATAAACTAAATATGGAAAAAGCTAAACTAAGATGAAAATAATCTCAAAAAAAGCAAGCACAATATCTTCAATGACTCCAGAGCAAAATCAACATAATAATAATCTCCAAGGCATTTCTCAAATATCTCTGGGGTGATTTGAATGAGAGCTGAAGGTTGAATTTATAGAGAATTACAAGAAAGATCAAGAAAAAGCACAATTTAGGATTAATTGAAATAATTGAGAAATCAGGTTCAGTTAACTTTGAGATAGATTCCAATTATAGTTTAGTTGAAATGCATTCAGATAAGAAGTTCAAGTTGCATTAGAAATAATAATTAATTAATTCCATGCATTTGTGATAAAAATAGATAATTCTTTGATTTATTCAAGAAAAGAGTCTTTCAATGCAACTGAACTTCTTTTTCTCAAAAGTTGTGAGTTCCAATTTTAGAGAATGATTAATAATTCAATTAATTATTTTTCTGATTTCAAGTTCTCAATTTAGAAGAAGAAATAATATCCCAAGTTTGATTTCTTTCTCAATTTAATTCTTTTATTTTATTTTCAATTTAACTCTTGCTTTGTGATTAATTCCTCTTTTGTAATAAATTAATTCCTTTTTTTGCATGATTAAATGGCAAATTTATTAATTAATTAAATATGCTAGGATATTTAATAAATTAAATAGGATAATTGATCAAAATGATATTCTTGGAATGATTCAATTAATTAAATAAATATTTAATTAATATTGAGTAATTCACTTGCCATGCAATATTTCATGATTGAAGAATTAATTAATGTGCTCAAGATTCATTTAATTGCCTTTGGTTAGGACCTTGGTGATGTTGTCAAGATTAGGGGCACATGGTTTAGATGACAATTTTTAGGGTATTACATTTGCCCCTCTATGAATCAATGTGCGAGCAGTGTGTTGGTTCAAAGAATAGTTGATGTCTAGGAGATGCCAGTTCTGAACTTAATTGATCATGAACCAGATGAAAAGTGAGGTGTTTAGCTTGATTTGAAGCGATGAAGCTGAACAGAGTTGATTAAAGCGATACCGACCCTAAACTTGATTTAACTAGGAACAATAGAGAGCAAAGATACCGAACTTGAACTTGATTGATCAAGAAGTAGATCTTATTGATCTAGATAGATTGATCTAGACACAGTGAGCGAAGATAAAATCTATCTTGAACTTGATGGATCAAGATATGATGAGTGAAGGTAAACTATCCAGCTTGATTTGATGCGATGAAACTGAACACCTGCTTAGATTGCGCGTGTGATCAAAAAAATCCTCTTTAAACCCTTGATTGAGTTTAAACGAATAATCAACTTGATGAAAAGTGATGAAACTAATTAACGTTAAGAGACCAATTCAGATGAAGACAATATCAACTTGATTTGAAGTGATGAAACTAATATGCCCCTAGCGATTGATTCGATTCAGATGATTAAGAGATCTCAACTTGATGTGAAGAGATGAAGCTGAGATGCCCCTTAGCAATAAGAATTTTATTTTCTTTAGTTGAAAAAGATTTTTTTGCTTAACTTTGATGAAGATTTGAAAATTTTCTTGACTTTGAAGATGTGAGGTCATGAGTATGCCCCCTTGGGAGTGAAATCGAAAGATAGGGAGGGTACATGATGATTAGGTAATTGTTTATCGATGATAATTATTTGAGCACAAATTGATTCAGAGGAATTTTTCAAAAATTTGATGTTGATTGATGAGAAATTGAGTGCAAAGCTGATATGTACAATAAAATTGAGATTGAGTGTTGATTGATGAGCGCAAATTGAAGGGAGAATGAGCATCTTATGAAAAAGTGCTAAGTAGTCCAAATTGTGAAATTGACTAGGAAAATGATCTCATATTTTGATTTTGATCCTGAAAATGGAATCAGAATGGGCTAATTAGCTAAGGGTACAATTTTTATGTCAATTGGAGCAAGTTGAAAAATTAGGGTTTTGGCTATATATGGGGTAAAAGTGTCATTTTCAAATCATTTTAACCCTCCAAGTTTGAAAATTCAAAAAGTCTTCTATGAAGAAAAATGGTGGTTCCCACTCATATGCATCGATTCAAGTGCCAGAGATGACATAATCAACCTCAAGACTAAGAGCCAATGGTAAGTGATCTATCTTAAGCCTGTTATTCATTTCAATTTTGAATTTTTTTGTTGAATTTTTCAATTTTTGGCACGTTGAAGTCGGGATTTCTCGTTTTGTCTTGCAAGATAGGATCCTATCTCGTATGACAAACTGATTAAGTCATTTTTATCATTTAAGTCCACTAATTTTGTCGTACTGAAAATACCCTTGTGTCGTACGAGAACATTAAAAATAGCTCATTTTGTCATCCTAGAGCTAGTCTTGTGTCGTATGAGAGTCTTTTGTCGTATGAATTTCAGCCTCTACTGTGTTATGTCATTTGAAAAACAGTGAGCATTTTTAAAGGTGCAAACTTGAAATTCTGATTTTTTAGTTGACGTAGTTGAATTTGCATGATGTTTTGCTTCTCTTATATGCTAATTTTAATTGTTTTCTGATGCTCCATTGTTTTATTTTTGTAGGTTCGATTGCCCCATGTGTTATTCTGATGTGTATATCCACCAACCATCACATTAGTTCGCGAGTTATCTGATATTGACTGGGCACATATTGATTTGTGCAGATTGGCTCACCTTTTATAGTTGCCTGATAACCGTGTGAATCACGGTATGCTTATGACATTAGTTGAGAGGTTTCATTCAGAGCATAACACATTCCATTTTCTAGTTAGACAGGTTTTCAGGGATCCTGATATTCTGACATGTTCTATCAGTTGGGACGTGATGATGACCAGGTATAGTGAGGACTTTCCACTTGCTTGCATCTTGGCAGGTTTTATCGACTTTTTTTGATGCCGGACAAGGGACAACATGGATTTTTGTGTGGATGGGGCAGGATGTTAGAGAGGCTTATTGAGATCCCTCAGAGATTAGGTTGGGGCTCTTGTATATTAGCACATATGTATCATGAGATGCATGAGATTGTATATAGGGAGGGGAAGAGTATGGCTGCAGGAGTTTTGATTTTACAGGTATGGGCTTGGGAACACCTCCCAAGTTGCAAGCCAATCGTCGATGAGGGTAGGGATCCTGGTCAACCCATTATTTATAGATATTCAGGTTAGGTTACTCAGACCCATTTGGGAAAGACAATATTTTGGAGACGGTAGCTGGATGACTTGATAGTCGTGATGTGGAGATCATACAGGGGTCTAGAGTCATGGGACATTTGGAGGATTGTTCGTAGGGATTTGTTCGTGACTCACCCACTCATTAGTAGATCACAGACTATAGTTGAGTGATTTGTTGTTTCCTGAGTGATGAGGCAATATGGTAGACCTCAGGGGATCTCGCAGGAGTTCACTACATACGCATGTTATGTAGATGAGGAGGGGTAGGGATGGGCACCGAGATTATCTTACACCTTGAGCATGCAAGAGCTGACTGGGTTACAGCATCTCAGATGGGCATATATGGATGATGTTGCAGATGCGGGGGTCTTACCCCAGTATAGGGATCGGTTCCAGTAGCATCCATTCCCAAGATTTATAGATCTGGCTGAGCAGGTACCTCACATAGAGGAGGTTGAGGATGATGCCCCTGTGCAGGGACAAAGATAATGACAGAGACAAAGAGCTGAGGCTCTGAGGCAGGCAAGTGGTGATCCTAGTGCTACCAGCAGTAGGGTACCAGTTGGTGGTAGGCAACAAAGAGGAGAGGGAAGATCCCTAGGGATGGTTGGAGTGAGACTTGGAGGAGTGAGAGTGCCGAAGGGTGGAGGACAGGAGGAGAGAGAAGTGTCAAGATAGGTTAGGTAGAGGAGAGAGGAGCAAGGGGGAGCTAGAGGTGGAGATGGAGGAGGAGATAGAGGCGAAGAGCCTGCGAGGGATGAGGGGGCCAACATAGCGCAGTCCATGAGAGAACACCTAGCAAGGTTACAATCATAGCTGATAGTGGCATAGACTCAGCTGGCGGAGCGAGACCATCAGTTAGCAGAGGTGAGAGAAGAGCGAGACTCTTTGCGATAGGAGGTCCTTCATCAGACAAGTCAGGCAACCTATTATGTTGTGGCTTATAGCATAACAGTTCTAGTAGCACAGCAGGTTGTACCATACTTGCAATATATGGCTCGATCAGAGGGAGCTCAGGCACCTCGTCAAGATCTAGGTCAGCAGGCTCCACCTCCTCCACCAGGCGATGAGGGAGAGGCCAAGAGCTAGATATTCTTTTTGTAGCTTTGAGATATTTTGTAGACACACCATTTTTTTGTAGCGCTTATGATTCTTTCTCCGATGGGAGTTTGTACATGTCAATTGACATTATTTTATACCTTGAGACTTGATGATTAAATATACATGAGATCTGATTGGACTTCATAGTACTTGTGTTGATCGATTATGAGATGTCTTGTATATGCTTTATTCTATATGTATGCATTTTTTTTTTAGTATGGATGTATGTAAATGCAAATGAATATGAATGTTTTTTTTTGTTTCTTTTCATATGTAAATAAATGATGAAAATGAGTAATGAGTAATGCAAATTTTTAATACAATAAGATGAATGCGAATGAGTGATAATGAAATATATGAATCTATATAAGATGCTTATGTATGCAGCTAACATCTCAATACACAAGTACTCGTTCGGAGAAATGATGAAAAAGAGACCACTTAGCTAAGAAATGATGATGCATCCAACTCTCATTCAGAAGATAAAGAGATTATTACCATACCGAATCACTCTAAATTCATAAAATACAGAATAAAATGCAAAATGAGATGCAAAATGAAATGCAACCTAAACCTAGTCACTAGATTTATAATGCTTAAGTTTCATCACTGAGCATAACAAACATAACAGGCAGATTAGAGTTCCTTTCTTTTCATGTGCAATATTAATTATCTTGTCCGCAATGACCCTTTTTTTGTTCATATCCTTAGACAGATTACGCAGGGACCCAGATTGCATGATAAAGAAATTCCCTCAAAATAGACAAAGAAATGATGGGAACCTCCCTATAGCATACAAATAAGTAGAGTCAAGGTATGTGTGGCAATTTCACCTTGATGTGAAGGCTCTTATCACAAACACCCAGCTTATTAGATGTTTCCAGATTATCGGAATCATTCCTACAAGCAGAAAATAAAGAAAAATATTATGCCCGCAATCCTTTCTCCTCTTAGTCAAGATAGACTTCCTCGAGTTACTCAAAGGGAATAATAATCAAAATCCAATATAAAAGACAACACACAAAGAAAATTTCCATGCATAGCTCAAACTATTTAGTGATTGTTTTCCATTATGTTGTTTTGCTTGTGTACTCAGTGATAAAACTCTTTGGTAGTTAGGAGACAGGTAACTGACTTAGAGTGGATGACCAGGTTTCACTGATGGAAAGATGACTTGGTTGATACTTCTTAGGATATGTAATAAGCTCTATCGATTAACCTAAGACTAGGACATTAATCAGTTTCGAGCTATGGGGGTTCTAACAAACCAGATTGTCACAAATGTGACTGAAATATATGTACAGGCGATAATAAATATACATGAAAGAAGGAAATGCCAACGTTGCATTGATAGATGGAGCATTGGTTACAAGAGGCGCCCGTTTTCCAGGTTTTCACCTACTTGGTAGAGATTTTTTTCTATTTATTTTTTTTTTCAGGACTTTTTATGATCTTTTTTTTTTGGTATTTTTTCAGCTGTACAGGTTGCTAGAGCAGAGAATGCTAAGTGAAGAATTTCTTCAAATGGATGGTGTTAATCAATTCGCGGAGTTGTTCTCCTTCCGATGTTGAGAGCTGATAGGCAACAAAGCCAAATACTACAGTAATGATGTAGGGACCCAATTAGTTGGGTTCAAACTTCCCTTTGTTGTCTCGAAACTTTTGATTTTTAGGATTTTCTCTCAGAAATAGGTCACCAACCTCAAATTCTCTTTGTCAAACCTTCTTGTTATATCCTCTAGACATTCTCTTTTGATACACTATAAGATGATCAAATGCCACTTGTCGAAGTTCATCCAACAATTCGAGTTCTTGCAATCTAAATATCCTATAGTCTTCATCAGTAACAAGACCTTGCAAAGAAACTCTTAGAGATGGCATTTCTACTTCAATGGGTAGTACTGCTTTGGACCCATACACCAAAGAAAAATGTGTAGCCCTAGTAGGTGTTCTGATACTTTTTTTGTAAGCCCATAATGCAGGATTGAGTTGTAGATGCCAATCCTTCTCAGATTTGTTTACTGTTTTGTGTAAGATAGTCAACAGGTTTTTGTTAGATGCCTCAACTTGTCCATTACCTTGAGGGTAATATACAGATGACCAGTGCTATTTAATTTTGAATTTCTCACAGAGCTCGTCTATATTTTTATTCCCTAATTATCCTCCATTATCAGTCATGATGGACAAAGGTATCATATACCTACAAATGATATGGTTTAGAATGAACAAAGCTACTTTTTTACCGGTTGCTTTGATGAGCGGAACCACTTCTACCCACTTAGTGAAGTACTCAGTGGCAGTTATGATAAACTTGTGTTCATTGGATGATGTAGGATAGATCTGACCTATGAGATCAAAGGCCTATTGCTGAAAAGGCCAATGTGTGATGAAGGGTATGAGATCCTTTGCTGGAGCATGTATGAGGTTTCCATGTAGCTGGCACTTCTCACAAGTTTTAGAAAACTTTATAGCATCCTTCTCCATGTCTGGCCAGTAGTAGCCAACCCTTAGTAGTTTTTGAGCTAAAGTAAGACCATTCGAATGAGATCTACAAATACCTTCATGGACTTCCGATAATGCAAGTTTAGACTCTTCAATTTCTAGACACCTAAGAAATGTACCATCCAAACCTTGCCTAAACAAATCGCTAGCAATGATTACGTATTGTGAAGTGTTTCGGGTTAAGTTTCTTTTCTCATTATGGGTAAGATTTTCTGGAATAATTTGGTCATGCAAATAAGAGTAAATGTGGTTATATCGAGATGAGTCATGTCCAATAATAGAACAGACTATCTAGGACTTAGGAGAATCATAGGTAGGGTAATGTAACTCTTCCACCAGGAATTCAAAGCGAAAATTAGATTCCTGTAACTCAGGTATAGACACCAAGGTGGCCATAGCATCCGCTGCTCTGTTTGTTGATTTGAGAATTTGCTGGAATGATACAAAAGTAAAATACTTCTTGAGATCATCAACCATTCTCTTATAAGGCATCAGTTTCTCATCTCGAGTATGATATGTATCATGATTTAATTGATAATTAGTTAAGAATCTCCATAGATATGTAACTCCAGAACCTTCCATTCAATAGCTAGCTTGATCCCATTTACCAAAGCTTCATACTCTGCAATATTGTTTGTGCAAGGGAAAAGAATCTTATAAGCCTTCGAGATTGAATATTTCTAAGGAGTGATAAATAGTATTCTAGCACCGAAACCATTTTGGGTGAAAGATCCATCAAAGAACATCTTCCATGATTGTTGAGTAAGGTGCATTATTGATTCATCTGGAAACTCTATATGCAGTGGTTGAGTGTCTTCAAGTGGAGCTTCAGTGAGTTGATCTACAATTACCTGTTCTTTGATGGCTATGTGTTCCACATATTCAATATCAAACTCTATAAGTACCATGACCCATTTTTCCAATCTTTCGGTGATTGTTTCTTTGTTGAGAAGATACTTGAGTGGATCAATCTTAGCTACTAGCTTGATGGAATGTGCCAACATGTAGTGTCTCAAATTTTGTGATGCAAAGACTAATGCCAAGCATGCTTTTTCTATTATAGTGTAGTTCATTTCATAAGACACCAATGTTCTATTGATGTAATATATAGCTCTCTCTTTTTTATTTTCATCCTATTGTGCCAGAAGTGCCCCCAATGATGAATCAGTGGGTGACATGTATAAGATCAATGGTTTTCCTTGAATTGGTGGCATTAGTATTGGTGGATTGGATAGGTACTCTTTGATCTGCTGAAGGTGTTGTTCACATTCTCGATCCCAGTTGAATATTACTCCTTTCCTCAATACTTTTGTGAAAGGTTGAGCTTTGTCTACCAGCTGAGAAATAAAGCATCTGATTGATTGGAGACATCCTTGTAAACTTCTCATTTTACTGATGTTCTTCGAAGGCAACATTTCCATTATAGCTTGGACCTTCTCAGGATCAACCTCAATTCCCTTCTTTGAAATGATGTAGCCAAGTAGTTTACCGGATGTCACTCTGAATGCACACTTTTTTGGATTTATCTGGAGTTTGAATTTTTCTATTCTATCTAGTATAGGGCCTAGCTCTTGAATATGCGTGGATCTCTTCATAGTCTTTACTAAAGTATAATCAACATAATCTTCCATATTATTATGCATCATGTCATGAAAGATAGTAGTTACCCCTCTTTGGTAAGTTGCTCCTGCGTTCTTCAGCCCAAATGGCATGACATTCCAGCAAAAGGTTCCCCATGCACAAGTTAAAGTTGTCTTTTCTTGATCTCTAGGAGCTATTTTGATCTGATTATAACCGGACAATTAGTCCATTAGTGAGTAAATCTCATACCTAGCAGTCATATCGACTATCATATCAATGTTTGCAATGGAAAGTCATCCTTCAGACAAGCTTTGTTGAGATTTCTAAAGTCTGTGAAAACCCTAATAGATTTTTCTGCCTTTGACACAGGTACTATGTTTGAAATCCATTCCGCATAGTCTATAGCTCTGATAAATCCAACTTTTAGTTGTTTTCTAACTTAGGTTTGACTAGTAGTGCCACATGAGGGTGCATCTTACAAAGTTTTTTCTTGACTAGTTTAACTCCTAGTGTGATAGAAAGATGATGCATGATAAGATCAGGATCCAGGCCTGGCATATCAAAGTATGTCCATGCAAAATTGATCTTCTTTTCTAAAAAGAGCTGAGTGAAATCTTTTAATTCTTTTGCTGATAGTGATTGAGCTACATGAATGACATGTGGTGTCTCTTGACTCCCAATGTTCACTGGCTGAGTTGGCTCAATCAATATAGAAGATCTCTCCTGGAAGTGACTTGGTAGTATATCAAGTATCTCACCTTTAGGAGCCTTAAAGAGGTTTTCATCTTTAGGTATGTCCTTTATTCTCTCTTTTTTAGATTTTGACACCACCACAATGTGGTTTTCGCCATCAGATCTTTTATTTTTATTTTTGTGCGACTAAGATACTTGATATCTATTTCAGTCATGTTTTCACTCTGTTTGCTGGTAGAAGAGTACATGGGTTCAACTGCATTTAGGTAATAGGCTAGTGTGTAGTCATTGGAAAAAGTAGGTACATTCATGGGTTGGTCTTGTAGACTACAGTCAATTAATTCAGGATGTACCAAGGATAGAGTGTGGACAGGTTCGAAGGAGTTCACAGTATTGTCATCACAATTGCGGATCGAAAAGTCAAGTTCCAGAAGGATACCTTGCATAAATGTCTCGAGACTAGGAAAAGTTAGAACATGATTATTAAAGTGCATGTTAATATTTAGTCGACCTAATCTAATAGACCTACTTGTAGCATCGTTCTCTATGTTAGGCTAAACTTCATATCAAGGTTCGACAGTCACAAGATCAGTATACAGATTCTTGCCATTTATATCAGAGGATTCAGAGTTTGATGCTGAGTAGATATTGTAGACACCTAAAAATGTCTCATTGATCATGTACTAATTATTCCTCTAATTGATTAAATAATCTTTATTATTTAATTAATTTAATTAATCTATTTCTTCTAATTTCATATTTCCTCATCATCTTATTAATTATTTCATTTTCCTATTCTATTATCATTTAATAATTTTAATCATTTCCTAAATATTAATTAAATATTTATTATTTAATTAATTATGATTAATTTCCCAATTTAAATAATCTTTATTATTTAAATAAATTACTAATTATTCAATTTCTATCTCTAATCATTTAATCATTCAACCCGCTTCTAAATATTAATTAAATGTTTATTGTTTAATTAATTGTGATTTTATCCTTTAATTTAAATAATCGTTATTATTTAATTAAATTCCATTTCTAAATAATTAAATAGTTTCTTTAAATTATTTAATTAACTAATTAATTCTTCCATTTCCAAATCCCCAAATTCTAATTTCATTTAATTTCATATTCTTCTAATTTCTTCCAAATTCAATTACATGTGCATGATTTCAAAAACCAAATTGAAAATCAAAGTCAAGTTCTAAATATATTCAAATGCTAAATTGAATTAAAATAAATTCAACTATTTGAATTAAATTCCATGCAAAGATTAAATTGATAATCTAAATCTAAATGCAAGCACACGCTAAATTAATTAATTCAATCAATTAATTAATTAAATCATTTATCTCTCCAATCTCTATTTCCATCTTTCAGTTAGATTTTTCTAAATTAAGCTTTCTGTGGCATCTTCTTTATTTCCACTAATCATTCTTTTTCTTCTTTCAATCAGATTTTTCTCAATTAGTTAACTCAATTAATCTATTCAATCTATTGAGTTTCACTCCTACAATCAACAGTTCAACTATCAATTTTCATGTGAGCTCATATGAGTTCCACCTCTTGATCAATCTATTCCACCTTTCAATCAATCTTCTCCAATTTTCTATAAATTGAGCATTCAATCTCCATTTTCAACAATCATGAAATTTGAATCTTTGTGTCACTTGCAAGTTACCAGTGTAATATCTGAGAGCCATCATACCACGAAGAGGAGAAGAGAAATGGAAGCAATATGCGATCTTGGGATAGGGAGTTTTGATTTGATTTGATTATTTTAATTCCTATTTTCTTGATTGTGTTATTCCATTGTCTTATTTGTTAAATTCTTTGGTTAGGAGGGATTCATGATTTCCCTTTTGCTTCTAATTGATTATTTATTTTTAAGATGAATTTTACATGTATACATTTTGGTGAACCTGACATGAAATAACAACAATTTAACCTTCATTATTTTTTCTGTGTTTTTGCAGATTGTGTGGATTTTTCATTTTTTTGCAGGTTGCATGAATTTTGAGAAAATATTTTTTTGTCATGCAATCAAGCATTCATCATCATGTAATCACATAGACAAAATCATGCATTCGACCCTTCGGGGTCACGCATTCATTCTGACAGGGTTATGCAATCACTTTGTCCAGATCGTGCAATTGCCCTTTTCGAGTCACGCATTCGCAGGAAGCTTTGTTGTTTATTTTTTTCTTCCGTCTGTTATCCGTTTTGTTTAATTTTGTCTTAAATTTGGTTAATCCATGGTCAAATTGCTTTTATTTTTATGATTTGATTAATATAGTTTATGGCAAGAAAAGTTCAATTCAAGATTTCAGGTGCAAGAAGGATGAAACAATAAAGGAGAGAAGCCAAATGCTATCAAAAGGTTCTTCAGGCAGAAAAATTGATACAGGATTCAGAAGAACAACTGATCTTAGATAGATATAATAGCCTAGTTCTTTCTTATACAGTTAAATATGACCTAATCAATATTGAATGGATGATGAGGGATTGGCTAGGGCTTCACAATTGGTTTCGCAGGTTCCTGATCGGGTATAGCTTTCTTTCTTTTTTTTGGTTTTTAAATTTTTGTTGTTATCTACCTTCTATCATGCAATCGACCTATTAGTGCTACGCAATCGACTAGATATCATCACGCATTCGGTCTGTCAGATTTATGCATTTGCTCTGTCAGATTCACGCATTCGGTTTGTAAGTATCACGCAAACGCATAGGTACAATTACACATTCACCTCTGTCAAGTTTTGAGTTTTTGTTTTTTGTTAGTTTGATTATACTACTAGTCTTCTGTTTATAGCCTATGGTGGATTTGCAGGGTGAATTAGATTAGTATTTTTGCATGCACTTCACACTTCATTTTTAGTACTTAAAATCAACAACAGTTAAAATGGACATGTATGGATAATCTCACACTTCGTTGTTGGTGCTTAAAATGAACATGGGCTAACATTGACATGCATGGATAATCTCACACTTCATTGTTGGTGCTTAAAATGAACATGGACTAAAATTGACATGCATGCATCTCACACTTGGTCTTTGGTGCTTAAAATCAACAAATGGTTAAAATTGACATGTATGCCTTCATACTTGGATTTGGTGTTTAAAATGGACATGCACATGCGTATCTAAAACCTAAATTTGGGCTATAAAATGAACATGAATCAGGCTGCATTAGATTAAATCATTTTTCATTTTCTTAAGGTAAAGAACTTTTTATTGTGTCTGGGGTGGACCTACTGTTGCACTAACTGACTTTCCACCCGTCTTCAGGGTCTTGGGAGAAAGAAGGAAGGTGACAATGACATCCAAATTTTATTTTATTCTACATAGTGAGGGGTATCTTTGACTGGGGATTTCATCACCCCACAAAAATACTTTGAATTGGGATGCATTGGGGACATCATCTCTCCCAGCGTACTCTTGAGCGGGTTTTTCGAGCCGCTATATAAATATACTGGTCAGTCGGCTAGAGTTTTGAGTGAATTCGGCATATGTGGGGGCCTTCCCTGCACTGATAAGCTCAACTAAAGCCTTAAGTGGCTTTCTCTGAGAATCGGTTGTTGGATCAGGACCCCTCAAAACCTAATACTACAAACCAATTTAGTTGCCAAAAATCCTACATTCAGTGGTTCTGGGAGTGCAGATCATACCCCATAGATACCCCTCATGTACCTTACATTATGAGACATAAATCCCTCGGTGATAAGATCTTCAGATTTTTGGGGTAAGAGAGATTGGCATGCCCAAGAAGTGTGTGCCGTGGAGTGGAGCCAGTGCTGCCAGACTCTCTATTTGTCCATCTTGTTTTGGTATTTTGCTGTGGGGACCTCACTGAATGGTGTCCACTATCCAGCCTAAGATTGTATTATGTGCTTTTTTATGTATCAATGTGCTAGACCAATATTGAGTCAATCCCTTGGGCTATTTCAGGCCCTTTCCCATGTATCATCGAATTTTCCAAGATTGTATGAAAATTGAGTCAGTCAGCTATACATACCTACCAACAATTGTTCTCATATTTGGAAAAATACAAAACATTGTCCTACACACGAAGCTACAGAAAACAAAGTCCATTTGGAAACCGAAACTCATATACTTGTGACCCTAGGTAGTCTTTTACATAGTCCTTTGGATATTCCTAATCACATCCTTATTTTCATCCTACATCCTTTGCATAGTCCTAATCACATCCTCATTATCATCCTACGTCTTTTGCATAGTCCTAATCACGTCCTCATTTTCATCCTACACCTTTTGCATAGTCCTAATCACATCCTCATTATCATCCTAAGTCTTTTGCATTATCATCCATATTAGTTACATAGTCCTGCATTATCATATATGTCTTCATATAGACCTCATATACATCTAAGTCCATTTTCAGTTATAGGTTCATAGCATGTGCCTTCATGAGTCTCCCAGGTGATGGTTTTCTCCCCTTCGAGCAACATAATGTAGTTACAAATGACAGTCAATGAGAAATCATTGATGGTCTTGCTAACTTAGCTTGGGATTTAAGAAGAAGCACACCTTAATATATAGGAGTCATACACGAGATAAACATTGAGTCTAGGATTTCCCGTATAATTGATAGAGAGATTGAGGTTGAACAACTTTGTCAACAAATGGAAAGAATTGCATTAGAGCTATCTAGGAGTGCTCAAAAGGTCTCACGTCAAAATCCTCAATAGAAAGTCTAGTGTAGCTTTGCATTTACATCTATAGTCTAGGGTTAAGTCATCTTCATGCATAGAAACACCCTCATATAGGAAATTTTAGATGCCTATCACAAGGTCGCAGAAAGCGAAAGGAATAATGGACCCGAACAACACACAGTCTGTAAACCCTACTTGAAATTTAGACATGTCAATAGGTCAACACTCAGGTACACAGACAATGTCCACCCTAAATGAATTACAACAACATTTGACAAAGGAAGAAATTGAATCCACACAACAAGACCCACATGTCCTCATGATCCTAGATGCACTTATACATAGCGATAGGGACAAGTACCTTTCGTTGTTAATACAAAATGGGGAAAAACTACCTGAGGATTTTGATGTCACAAATATTTTACCACCAGGAAAAACTTTAGGTCAAGATAACAGTCAAACACCACCCTTGACACAAATACAAGCAATGACCTTCAATTTTCTTCAAAATGTACCTATCCAAACAAATGTAAACACAAATGCAAACTTTCAAGCAAGTGTGTCATCTTTGACAATCAATGCTAGTATACCATCACAGAGCATACCGATAATATCAAGTGTCTCAACACCTATTCAAATACAAGCAACAAGTGCAACCCAACCTCCAGTTTCCTATTCTATGGGATCCACATATAGTCAACAAAATGCAAATCTAGGTATTGCCAATACAACAAGTACAACTCAACCAAACATGGGTTCGTATATCAGCTATTTCACAATACCTAGTGGAACGCACAACACACAAGGTTATAATCTCGGTACCTTCCAACAACCTCCTAGTTATGCAACCATGAATACTTTTGTGGGACATACACAAACACAAGGTATACCTTTGACACAGACATATATTCTAACACAACAAATACAGAATTTACAACAACAAATGATGACCATGCAAACTGGTAACGATAAAAAGAGCTACACAATGTAGGACTTGCGTCCTTATCCATTCGATCACACATTATACATGTCGCCTTTCCCACAACATTTTGAAATGCCTGAATTTGATAGATATCGAGGGAAGGGTGATCCTAGAGATCATATCAGAGAATTTTTTATGTTACGTATAGAGGTTGTCTCAGAAGATACTTATCTAATGAGATTATCTCCTAAAATTTTGGGAGGTCTGACTTTAGAGTGGTTTTCACATTTACCACCAATCATCACATCATGGGGAGAATTAGCTGAACAATTTATTCCAAACTTCTCGCACAACATTGACACCCTAGTTACTTTGATGGACTTGTGTGCCGCTAAACAATATGAGAATGAAACATTTCCATCTTTCATACAATGATGGAGGTCTCTCTATAGGAGGTGCAAGACAGTTATCCCAAAAATAGAGCAAGTGGATATTTTCATAGAAAATTTAATTCCTACGATTAAATATCTAATACAAATGCAATGTTTAACCACATTCAAACAAATCATGGAAAAGGTGCTCAAATGTGAGAAGGGACTAGTAGAACAAGGTCTTATTAAGTATGGCAATACCAACAACAATGACAAATCTAAGTTTTGGTCAAAAAACAAAAATGTGACCAATGATGGTATTGTAGATGCCAGAATGATAAACATAACTCAACTTGTTTTATCTTTGGGAATGAGCATGTCATCTAATCCACATATAGGGAATAATGCAACCTCAGCAAATGTAAATGCTACACAAAACATGAACACAAGATACCCCAGGGTAAATACTCCAAGAATAAATTACACACCTCTAGGAGAATCTATTGAGTCAGCACTCAAAAAGTTAATACAAACAAACATGATCACTTTACCTGAGGTAAGAGTGTATGAACCAGGTCCTTTCAAACCCACATGGTGGAATGATAATGATTTCTATGATTATCATAGGACTAAAGGTCACAAAATGGAAAGTTGCTACAAATTGAAAAACTTGGTCCAAGATATGATAGACCAAGGGGAGATCACAATTGATACCGATAAAACATCTGCAAACACAAATCATATGATTTTTAACGATCCTTTTGTTAAGCATGAAAAGGGGACAACTACCACATCAGGTACCCAAGACAATACAACTAACTACACAAAGGTCTCATACGACTAGACTATTCATGCAATTATCTCAGGAGATGTAGCAAACAATGATTCACAAGAAAAACTCGACCAAGATGACCAACATCAAGACACTCACATAGATGATAGACAAATTTGCATGATATTAGAGGCGTCGAAGTATGATGATGATAGAAATATTTGTCTCAGAGATTGGGGGCATGATCAACCATCTCACTCAGGTTGGTTTGAAGATGAACTCATAGAACATATCATGGATGTCAAACATACCCATACAGAAAATGAAGAGGGGTTTAACCTAAATCTTGATAAAACAACCTATGATACAAATGATACAATCGCTACGATCACCATAACTCCCAGAGACAAGAATACCACAAAATCAACCACCAACAATAGGAACTTACAATGTTGTTGACCAACTTAAGAAAACTCCTGCACAGATATCATTATTCAAACTATTGCGAATTTCGCCCACTCATAGAACTATACTGGACAAAGCACTCCAAGATTCGATAGTGAACAAAGATATAGATGAAAATGCCTTCCAATCTATGGTGGGAAATCTGACACAAGGCACACGTATTGCATTCATAGAACAAGATATTCCTAGTGATAGACTGCTTCATAATGACCCTCTACATCTGGAAGCTTACATTCATAAGAGAAGAATCATAAGAGTACTCATAGATGGGGGAGATGGTCTCAACATTTATACTTTAAAGCTGGTCAAAGCACTAGGGTATTCTGAACTTCACATTGATTCTTCCAAGAGGATAAATATCAAGGCTTACGATGATGAAGAACGTCCATCTAAAGGCATCGTAACATTACATGTACAAGTAGGACCAATAATGACAGAGGTCGCTTTTCAATTCTTGGACAGGGAGCTGGGATATAACATGTTATTGGGCCGCCCATGGATCCACACCATGCAAGCAATACCATCCACATTCCATCAATGTGTCAAATTCCCATACAATGGTATTGAAATCACCATAAAGGGTGATCCAAATCCATTCCAACATTGCAATTATCTGAAAGACAGTGTGGATAATTAGGTACCTATCAATCAGGCCACGCCTCTCACTACATAGTTGGAAACAGTAAAGATCACAAAAACAAAAAAGGAAATGCCTACAACATCCTCCTTACAAATTAAAGATTTGGGTTGTGGAGAGTATTCTATTGCAATTATTTTAACTGGGAAACAATTGTCTCTTTCTCCTAAGTCCTTTGGGATTCCTCACACTACAATACAAAAACAAGATAAAGGAAAAGAAATTGTCAGATACATAGACTCATGCTCTTTCATTAGATGGGGTGACTTACAAGAAGAATCCTTGAACGAAGATGTTAACCATTTGATATATAGAGAAGAAGATCATATGACAATACCCAAAATACACACAAATCAGTACGACAATGGATTCAAAATACTCCAAAGACATGGATATGATGGTACCACAGGCCTTGGGTTATAGAAACAAGGAAGAATAGAACCTGTTGTTCCTAATGATAATCCAGGGAATCAAGGATTGGGATACAAGCATGTACAACATATCACAGAAGAAAGACAACATACCCTTGATATTCTAAATCGACCAAGCAAACCATCAGATTTCATATCACAAAGGAATTTGTCCACATAGGCAATCCCATCTTTATCTCAAACAAGTAATCAGGTACCTATATTACCTAGTGCAAAATCAGATGGAGAAGACATGAGACAACTCTTGTAATAACCTACCACTGAGTTACAAAATTATGCACTTATTGACACAATAGTACAGGCTAATGTGGCAACAGATGTAGGTTTACCACCACCACCCGAATCCCACCCATGGTTATTGTCACTACTTCTACCATGAGAAGCCACTCAGGCTCAACCTAATGAAACCGATGAAGAAAGATTGCAAAGGCTTATACCAGGCTTAAGAAGGGTAACTAATGTCCAAATAAGACCAGTCAATCCACAATAGAATCAAAGACAGGAACAAGAAGAAATAAGTGATGATAGCTCATATGATGAAACATATATTGAAAGTGAGACAGACTCTCATGACTATGAATTCTTATCACTCCATGATTCTAGCCCACCAGAAAGTGTAATATTAAGGAATCAAATAAGGCTTATATAGGATGAAGATACACAAAGTCAGTCAAACAATCAAGTCTTTCTGTTATCAAAATCTACTAAAGAAGGGAATAATGATTTACCCCTAGTACATTCACACTTGATTGATTGGGGGCAAGAAGGAAAACCAATGCTGGATTGATTTGAAAATGAAGAAGCAATTTTAGAATTTCTAGGAGTCAGAGAGGGATTTCCACAAGGTGATCATAAAGCAGGGTTTGTTATAGACTTGAATAGAATGACATACTTTGGAGAAGAAAGTTCTTCTGCAACAAAAGATAAGGATCAAACTTCCCATAATGGCAAGAGTGACTTGGTTAATCTTCCTATGGAAAGAGAAAGTTCAGCATTACTTACAGAGGAAACAAAAGAAGTAAACATAGCAGAAGGGGAGGTTGTACATAACATCCATCTGGAAAAATCACTAAGCAAAGAAGAAAAAGATAGATTCATCCATTTTTTCAAACAAAGACATATCAACTTTTCTTGGTCCTATTCAGACATGCCAGGCTTATACTCTAAATTAGTGTTGCATCAATTATCTTTGATACTAGGAGTTAAACCTTACAAGCAAAAATTGAGAAAAATGCATCCAAGTATTGCATTACTGGTTAAAATAGAACTAAGGATGACTTCCCGCTACCTAATATTGATATGATAATTGACCTAACAGCTGGAAATGAGATGCTATCCTTAATGGATGGTTTTTCAGGATACAACCAAATTAAAATTTCACCAGAAGATCAACATAAAATGGCCTTTACATGGCCACGGGGAACATACTACTGGAATGTGATGCCATTTGGTCTCAAAAATGCCGGAGCAACATACCAAAGAGCCATGACAACATTTTTTCATGACATGATCCATAACGTAATGGAAGATTACGTGGATGATATATTGGCTAAATCACAAACAAGATAAATTCACCTTGCAGTTCTTACATAGATATTTGATCGGTTAGAATAATATAATGTCAGATTAAATTTGAAGAAGTGTGTGTTTGGCATAACAACAGGTAAACTGTTAGGGTTTATAGTGTCAAACAGAGGAATTGAAATAGACCCTGCTAAGGTCAAGGAAATAATTGACATGCAACCTCCATCAACACTTAAACAACTCAAAGGGTTACAAGGAAGACTGCAATCCATAAGGAGATTCATAGCACAATTGGCAAATAAGTGTCACCCATTTCAGCATTTGCTCAGGAAAGGAGTTACTTTTAAATGGACAGAACAATGCCAGGAAGCTTTCCAAACTCTTAAAGATTATCTTTTGAACACACCAGTGTTAATTTCTCCTACTCCAGGACAACCTCTATTGTTATACATATCAGCAACGAACTCAACTTTAGGAGCTCTATTGGCACAACATGACAAAAATGGAAAAGAAAGAGTCATTTATTATATAAGTAGGACTCTGATTGGCTATGAGATTAATTATACCCCTATAGAGAAAGCATGCTTAGCAGTAATCTTTGCATCCCAAAAGCTCAGACATTACATGTTGAGCCATAAGGTACAACTCATTGCACGCTTTGACCCACTCAAGTACCTATTGAGCAAAGCAACAGTGATCGGGCGATTGGCTAAATGGGTTATGATCTTGAGCGAGTTTGATATAGAATACATAGACAGAAAAGCCATCAAAGGACAAATTATAGCAGATCAATTAGCAGAGTCTCTTATACAAGACAGTCACCCATTGCTGATAGACTTTCCAAATGAATCCGTGTTTACATTAACTACCTCAGTAATGTGGAAGTTATACTTTGATGGGTCATATACAAGTCACGGATCTGGAGTGAGGATTCTCTTCATTACTCCTTAAGGGGACATTATACCTAAGTCATTTAGGATCAATTTCCAATGCACCAATAATATGGCTGAATATGAATCTCTCCTCATAGGGCTTCATACAACTGTGAAATGGAAAATACAAGAGTTACAGGTCTATGGTGATTCACAGTTGATTGTAAACTAGGTCAATGATGATTACAACATGAAGGATGACAAACTCATGCGCTATAAGAAGTTGGTCAAAGATTACAAGATGCACTTCAGCAAAATTACCTTCGAACAAATCCCAAGAATACAAAACAAGGTAGCAAATGCAATGGCAACCATAGGATCTCTTCTGAATATGCCTACTAATGAAACTCAGTTTGAGTTAATCATAGAACAGTTGATGCTACCTGCATATGAGACTCCCGTATCAGAATATGTATGTGCAATCATGGGTCCAGAATCACCTTGGTACAATGAAATATACACATATTTACATACTCAATACATGTCACCAGATCTGTCCATGAATCAAAAGAAGATATTTATTCATTAGGCATCTAGGTACACCATTATAGCTGATACTTTGTATAGAAAGGGTTTCGATGGAACTCTTCTTCGATGCCTGGATGAGAATGAGGTACACCTTGTTTTAAAAGAAGTCCATGATGGAATCTGTGGGGCTCACCAAAGCGGTCCACCATTGTCAAAGAAATTGTTGACAATAGGTTATTACTGGCACACCATGGAAAAGGACGCTTACAAGTATGTACAGAAGTGTAAACAATGCCAAATGCATGGAGACCTTATTCATGCACCAGCACAAGATCTTCAACCCATTACATCACCATGGCCATTTTCACAATGGGGATTAGATCTAGTGGGTAAAATCAACCCTACTTCTTCCAATGGGCACAAGTTCATCTTGACAGCCATTGAATACTTTACCAAATGGGTTGAGGCAATTCCTCTAACATACACCACTCGAAAGCAGATAGAAAAATTCATGCTCAACTACATTATATGTAGATATGGAGTTCCAATGTTCTTTGTTACAGATAACGGGAATCCATTTAAAAACTAGGAAGTGAAAGAGTTGTGTGGAAAATTCCACATACAACAAAGATTTGCTATGCCATACTATCCACAAAGTAATGGGCAAGTAGAGGGTACAAATAAAACAATACTGAAAATTCTTTAAAAAGTAGTCACTAACACAAGACGGGACTGGCATCTCCAGTTAAATCCCACTCTGTGGGCTTACAAAACAGGAGTATGCACACCTACAGGAGAAACACCATATTCCTTGGTCTATGGTATAGAAGCAATACTCCCCATTGAAATATAAATACCATCTCTAAGAGTCTCCTTACAGAACATCATATCAGAGGAAGACTACAGGGTAGCAAGGTTATAAGAACTCGAAACCCTTGATGAAAAAAGACAAACAACATTTAACCATCTAAAAGGATATCAAAACAAACTGAGACGAAGTTATAATAAACGAGTCCACCCATGAGCTTTTCAAGTGGGAGATCTAGTGATTAAAGAGAATCAAAGGAACCTAGCAGAATGAGAAAGGCCAGGGAAATTCAAACCTAAGTTCTAGTTAGGTCCTTTCATTATAATAAGGGTCATAGGCAATGGAGCATATAATTTGGCTACCATGGAGGAAGATCCACTCTTTGACCCTATGAACAACATGCACCTCAAGCGATATTATACCTAAGGGCTATGTAGTTTAGGTTTTTATTTTCCGCATTGCATATCATATCATTTAAAACACTGCATTACATATAGTTTCTTTTTTAAATGCACCACATTCTCAAAAGTTTCAATAATTACATATAGAAGCATCAATAAAACAAGGCAACTGTCCAAGTTTATCATCTGTTTGCATCTAAGAGAAACAAGGGTCATCTCCTTTCTTAGATATTCAAACATGAAGTCTTTGAGGTCCTAAGATCATTCATTTTCAACATTACCCTGTGATGACACTTTACTTATGGTTGGGTAGCGATTTCACTATTTGAGACTTGTTAACCCACAATCTATCAATTCCTATATCTCAAACACATTAAATCTCTAATTCATTCTAGACACCTAGTTGATCATATGACTAGTGAAAAATCTAAAATTCTACTCCAGCGTCGCTATAATTGTCACACCCAAGTAGGTTACATTACTTACAAGTCAAGGCAAGAAAATAAAAAAAACAAAAAAGAGTTGTGCCAAATCTCCATCTCAAGGCAAAAGAGCAATGATATATAACTAAAATATCATGTATACAAAGAGCGATAAAAAGCTTGACTATGGGAACATGCAAGTAACTCCATCAAGGCTATGAACGTCTACTAGCAATGGAGAAATATTTGAGAAATTATAGTCTATAACCTCATCAGAGCTCTCAAGGCTTGCTGGCAATGAGGCTCTATTCGGGATGCTTTAAAAGTTATAATAATCCATGTAGCTAGTCATATAGGATGCTAAGGATATTTAGTGAATGGAAGAGCATGAATTAACTCATCTGCACACACATGGGAAAAATAATATCAAATTTTTGAGAACCAATGGGGAATTTTTCTGTGTCTCCATTTGTAAATCCTAGTCACTAAGTGTGTTGAGATGAATGTTCCAAGGGACCTTAGGGATCTAGTGACTGCTTATTTATGAGATGTTTTGCACCTTCATTTCAATTGGTGTATTACAAATGCTAAAACAAACACATACAACCTTGTTCGAATAGGAAATGCATCTTCATCTTGCATATTGCATTCACATAGGTCATGTCAAAAATTCATTTGTCTCCACATACATTTTGCAGATCATCATGTCTTATAGGTCCGCACACTAGGGGCATAACTGAAAAAATCCAAAAAAAAAAATTATATAAAGTCCTGAAAAAATCCAAAAAATCATATAAAGTCATGAAAAAATCCAAAAAATCGGATAACGTCCTTCAAAAAATTCAAAAATAGTGAAAAATACAAAATCCAAAAAAATCATATAACGTCCTTCGACAAATCCAAAAACATTGAAAAAAAAAAACACAAAACACCAAAAACATTCATATAATGTCTTGAAAAAAATCAACCAAAAACATTCAAATACGATCCTGAAAAAACTCATTCAAAAAACATTCAAATATCTATCTACATAATCCAAAAACATCGAAAAAGCTCTTGGAAAAGAACTAAAATTTGAAAAATCAATCAATCAGAAAAACTTGCAATAAAATGTCTTGTGAGAAACAAATACCCTAGGAGATATCCAGCAAACACTTTGCATGAAGTTAACAAAGGATATGACTATCCAGTCAAACATCTGCAATCAACTGATGAAACTGTCTTATCAATCATATCATATCCATATCAAAGTGATCATTATCTTGTCTTAAACAGAAGAGGATACACTCGAAATCAGACAGGTCAGTCTTAAACGGGGTCTGCAACTTTCTGAGATCAGACATTATCAACCATCACATCAAGCAACTGAGAATGAAGGCACAAGGTCAGTATAGCTGCTGAAATTTGTCTGGGTCAGTCTTTATCTTTTTATCATTTGGTGACAGATATTGTTCCTATGTTACTCAAGGATGTCTACAAGTGACTAGAGGATGTTTGATGGGCATTATCTTTTTCTTTGTTTGTTGTTTGTGGTGTGAACCGATGAAATTCTAGGGAAATTGCCCTAGTGGGTGTCTATGATAAGAGCCTTCACATCAAGGTGAAATCTCCACACATACCTCAACCCCTAGCATAATTCCCAGAATGGAGGGTTCACTCCTTATCTGCTACATGTTTGTTTCTACAATGAGATATCTTTGCATCTTGGTTCCTTATACCCTAATGTGCTAAGCTTCATTGTTCAATAATAAGGCTCAATGATGAATATATATTGATGCAATAAAATATGTGACATAGGTTTGTGATTCATTCAATTTCATTCTCATTCTCATCTCATTTGCTTATTGATAGTTTGTTGATTTCTCATCTTCTGTCTAAATCACATTCTTTCTAACATTCTTTCTACCATCCATTTTTTCTTTCTATCATCTAACTAACATTTCTTCAAGGTGTATCTGAGTTAAAATTGGTTCAACCATTATCATACAAAAAACATTCATTATAGATTCATTTGCATTCATTATAGATTCATTTGCATTTCATTATACATTTCATTATACATTTCATTCACATTTCATTATACATTTCATTGCATTTCATTATAGATTCATTTGCATTTCATATAGACTCATTTGCATTCATATAAATTCATAGCATTCATTTTAAAATCCATTACCATCATTAATACATACATGTACTACCATTGCATTCATAATCATATAGAATCGAATAGATATATATCATAAAACTCATAGCATCATATAAGCATACATGAGAAGAAAAACATACATAGATCACTATCAAAACCCGCATGTCATATATATATAACTCAAAAATGATAATGTGTGTGAATACAATAAATAAGCCCGAAGGCTCAGATAACATGATCAACCAACACTACCTCTGTTAGCAGGTGGATCCTGTCCACTAGATCATGCCCCAGGATGTTGAGGTGGCCCCATAAAGCCCACTACTAGTCCATCGTGAAGTAGATCTAATTGATATCCTCCCCATGAATGCACTGAAGCTAGGCTCCCTCTGACCCTCAGAGATGGCTCTCTCATATGCCTACCGATAATAAATAGATTTCTACGCAGCAGTGAAATATCTATCTGCCTAGTCGCACACATCTGTACCTTTTCTAAAAAGCTGATCAAAGGCATCCATGGTAACCTGAAATCTCTGCATCACCTCATCTCTCTCCCTCTGGAGATGATCTCTCTCAACCTCAAGGGCACCATAATCTGCATGATAAGTATCTCGCTCAATATCTCATCTAGTGACCTCATCCTCCAAACTCTAGACCCGTGCTCTAAGAGTCTATAGCTCATCCTCCTCACCAACATGTCCTATCCCACCCTCTGCACCAGGCACATTCTCTAGCTCTGACATATCCTCGTCATCACCTCCACTCTCACTGATCAATGACTCAGAAGAATCATCACTATCCTCACTGCTAATAAACTTGGTGTCTCCACCAATGTCTACATCCTCATCTCCCTCAGCTCCACCCTCTCCTCCTCCTCCAGCTCTCTCCCCTGCGTCTATCCTTAACCACTGTCTAGGATGGTGAATCTGCTATGTTGTAATCAGAATAGCAGGATCAGTCAAAAGAACTAGCCCGTGCCTAGAAAACCACGCATCATACTCCACCATCATCCCTGGATCTGCTCCACCTCTACCCCAACCCCAGAGTAATAGTTGCAAAGAATCAAACTTAGTAGAAGCAACATGTGGCTGTATGCACACACCCCAATCAGATACCTCCTGCGATACACGAGAAAAATACACAGTAACCACTAGTGTCACCTGTACCTCACCGAACTGTCTCAGAACCCACTTTGGAAGATACATCTCAATAATCCGCTGGGTCCTACCAATAAGATATCTCTGCTATCGAAAGAAAGACAAGTGCACTACATCATTAGGCCAACTAGGGCAATCTAAGTATGGTCTCCAAATAAAATGTTGCAATATGTCAAACTGATGTCTCAAGTACAAGGTGTTCCCCGAACCTTTGTGTTTGATACCTGTTGTATACCTGAAAGCATAAGGCTCACCTGGCTGCAAGTCTACATGAATGACATGCCTAGAAATAGAAATGTGCTCCCACGCCCATGTCTGGAGCAAAGTAACACCACAACTGATAGAACGATATCCAAGATACACAATACCATGCATTTGATAATACAACATGGCTAGTAGACAAGGACCCCAAGCATACAGTCAACAATAAACGATCATATCATGGAGCACTCTGCCCCATCCAACTGGAAACCCATGACCTCATCTGTCAAGTATCAGTAAACCACCGACAACACCGCATAATACAATAGTCAGGTCATCGTAGTCTAATCGGGCCCAAGGGATGTCATAACGACCACTGATCTGCAAGTCCTGAATCTCACACTTGAAAAGTGCACATAGTCCAGCAATTCCATCATCATGATCATATACAACTCTCTCACCATGAATGGGAATCCACAGTATACACCATACATCCTCTAACGTAATCAATGCCTCACCAATCGAAAGATGAAAAGAATAGGTCTCAGAATGCCATCGCTCTATCAAAGTTGTAATCATGGCCCTGTTGGTCGTAACCTTTGGCAAATGTAAAACATGATATAGACCAAGATGTCGGATATGCTCAATCTCCTCATCTAGTAAGTCAGCTCGAAGATCAAGTCCACTAGGTCTCCTCTGTCAGTAGTATAAAACTTCAATGTTCTCCTGCAATGAGAAGATGTTCGAAATATCAGATATCGGATCCCAAAAAATAAAAAATATTTTCAAATGCATGACCAAAAAAAAAAAAATTACGTATACAACGAATGCGTGATAGTCATGACTAATGCGGTACAATTATGACTCTTGCATGACATTTAAAGCTCTTGCGTAATAATAAACACTTATGCATAATGATATACACGAATGCGGCATGATAAACACTTACGACGCATGCGTAGCATTTAGAACATTTGTGGTACAGTTAACACTAATGCATAAACATCAACAGGAGATTGTGTGACACAATGCAAAAAATGATCATGGAATTTTTTTTGAAAAATAGCAAAAAACAGGCATAAATTAGGAAAAAAATAGGAAAAATACCATGCCGCCAGTCTTGGGAGGTCTTTGATATGAACGTACTCAGTCAGATAGGTGCAATCGAGCTCTATATCCAGCCATGATGATCAAATACTCAGAAAAAAGCACACAAATTGTAGAGAAAACCAAGGAATTACCAAATTACAAATGAGCAAATGAAAACCTAAAAATCTCTATTTATAGCTCAAAATTAGGGTTTTTTGACACCTCGACACCCATGGTCCCTGTTAGCTTCAAACACCTCACATCCTACTCAAATGATCTCGAAATCACATGAAATTTCACACGCTTGCTCATACACTGATATCGAAAACATGGTGTCAATTTTGGGATTTCTGACCACCTTTTCCAAGGGGGCATATTTACACTATACAACAGTATCACCAAGGCATACTGGGGCATAATTTTTTGTTTTCTTTGAAACAATGTCATTTTGACTTTGTCTCAAAGAGGGGCAAATGTAGACACCTAAAAATGTCTCATTGATCATGTACTAATTATTCCTCTAATTGATTAAATAATCTTTATTATTTAATTAATTTAATTAATCTATTTCTTCTAATTTCATATTTCCTCATCATCTTATTAATTATTCTATTTTCCTATTCTATTATCATTTAATCATTTTAATCATTTCCTAAATATTAATTAAATATTTATTATTTAATTAATTATGATTAATTTCCCAATTTAAATAATCTTTATTATTTAAATAAATTACTAATTATTCAATTTCTATCTCTAATCATTCAGCCCTCTTCTAAATATTAATTAAATGTTTATTATTTAATTAATTGTGATTTTATCCTTTAATTTAAATAATCGTTATTATTTAATTAAATTCCATTTCTAAATAATTAAATAGTTTCTTTAAATTATTTAATTAACTAATTAATTCTTCCATTTCCAAATCCCCAAATCCTAATTTCATTTAATTTCATATTCTTCTAATTTCTTCCAAATTCAATTACATGTGCATGATTTCAAAAACGAAATTGAAAATCAAAGTCAAGTTCTAAATATATTCAAATGCTAAATTGAATTAAAATAAATTCAATCATTTGAATTAAATTCCATGCAAAGATTAAATTGATAATCTAAATTTAAATACAAGAACATGCTAAATTAATTAATTAAATCATTTATATCTCGAATATCTATTTCCATCTTTCAGTTAGCTTTTTCTAAATTAAGCTTTCTGTGTCATCTTCTTTATTTCCACCAATCATTCTTTTTCTTCCTTCAATCAACTTTTTCTCAATTAGTTAACTCAATTAATCTATTCAATTTATTGAGTTTCACTCCTACAATCAACAGTTTAACTATCAATTTTCATGCGAGCTCATCTGAGTTCCACCTCTTGATCAATCCGTTCCACCTTTTAATCAATCTTCTCCAATTTTCTATAAATTGAGCATTCAATCTCCATTTTAAACAGTCACGAACTTTGAATCTTTGTGTCACTTGCAGGTTACCAGCGCAATATCTGAGAGCCATCATACCATGAAGAGGAGAAGATCAATGGAAGCAATATGCAATCTTGGGATAGGGATTTTTGATTTGATTTGATTATTTTAATTCCTATTTGCTTGATTGTGTTATTCCATTGTCTTATTTGTTAAATTCTTTGATTAGGAGGGATTCGTGATTTCCCTTTTGCTTCTAATTGATTATTTGTTTTTAAGATGAATTTTACATGTATATTGTCATAAATAGGACTATTGTCAGAGTCCTCAGAGTCATTGGATGAAGTTTCTGAGTCTTCTTCAAGTGGTTGAGTGAATGTATGTATGGTATCAACACCAACATCTTTAATGCTGCAAGTTCCTTCAAGATTTGTCTCATTTAGCATTTGTATCTGACACACTTGTTGACAGGATCTTGATGGTTTTGTGACTCCTTGTCATCTACTCCATACAGCGTCCTCTGGATTGATGACCAGTTCTGCTTCTGTAGCTTCCAATTCTTCTTGTTTAATCCCATACCTGCTTTGTTCTGTCTTTTTAGAGGGGTATATAATAGATGAAAAACTTTATGGTATTCTTCCTTCCTTCAGCCCTTGTTCATAGTTTGCTTGTCTTTTTAGTCTGATTTCCTGTATCTCTTTTTCTAGCTTTAAGTGCATCAGCTCTTGAGTATCATCTGTGATACTACTACTCTTCTGGAGTTTCTGTACTAGATGTATCTAACAGGTGGTCTGGACCCCATTCATACTCATTTGAGTTAGTCTCTGAATCGTCTACTTGCTACCTACTAGTGTATGTGACTGGAACTTTCAATGGTGCAAACAATTCTCTGATTCTTTCTACTTCGTCTCTTATATCCTCTGGGACTTCAACTCCTTGTATTGTTGTAGTTGACACCATTGGAACTTGAGTACTGACTGTTTCTTCTCTCTTGATTGGTATTTCCTCTTTTTCTTTTACACACTCTGCTTGAGTTTGTTGAGTGTTTGTTTCCTATAATGTTGAAGGCGATATCCTTTTCTACCACTTAGACTTAGAAGCATGTTTTTGGTCTGATGTCTTTTTTGGATTGTACCCTAGTCCAGCCTTATCATTTGTTGATTTTATTTATAGTTGAATCAGTTCAATAATATCCTCTTGATGTGTGCCCAGGGGACCCGTACCTAAATATCCCATGCGTTGAATCGTTTTGTAGCCTGGACCATATTGTGTTGAGCAAATCTCAAAATGTCGTACTTCTTTGTTTTCACTATCTTCCTTAAAAGTCATTTTAGAACAACATCCTCTTCTATTTCATCTGCCAGGGAAGTAGAAGATTGTACAAAAAGACCATCATATATGATATTTAGAGTTGAAGTCTGTATTTTGATAGCCTTTGATGGTTTTCCCAACTTCTTTGGCGATGGAGGAAGAGAGACTAATGAAAGTATTGGCTCTATCTTGTATCAATCCATGCTAGTATTTGTAATTTTCAATTTATTTTCCAAGTCTTTCATCAGGGCTTATGAACTTTCATTTGTAGAGGCTTTTCTATTATGAGGCACCAAGGTATCAACACCTTTTGTCAATGCATTACAGGGGACATTTGTATCAGAAGGAATACTGACCTCAACTCCGTTATAAGGAATTTTTAAGCATTGATGGTATGTAGATAGAACTTCCTTCATTTCATGAATCCATGGTCTGCCCAATAAGATATTGTATGACAGAGGAAGATCAAGTACCTGGAAAATGACATCTCTTTCTACAGGTCCCACCCTAATTGGTAATGATACTAGACCTTTAGAGGTCCTTTCCTCTTCATCATAGGCTTTAACTGTTATTTTCTTGGCCAGAACAATGACATTTTTAGAAAATCCTAGTTGTGTAAGCAGACTGTAAGTACAAATATTCAACCCTGCACCTCCATCTATCAAAACACGTTTGACTCTGTGTTTAAGACCTTCAATTAATGGAAGAGCTTTAGTATTAGGGTATTCTTGGGACATCCATTGTTGAAATCTATCAAATTGATTTTCCAATGTAGAAAGTTGATCTAAAGAAACCTTAGTTAAAGCTTCTTCTTCTTCATGGGATCCATCAATGGGCACATGATTAGGATGGGAAGAACTAGCATGCTCCTCATTAAAGAAGTCACCCAAATTAGGATCCATCCCCTCGATAATTAAACCTTGGGAAACCTTAATTCTAATGCTTCGTCTAACGGGGATAGGATAGGTAGGACTAATAGTTGTAAAACTCATGCAGTAGAGGGAAAATTTGAATTTTGAATTATGAAACAAAGCTTACAAAATTGAGTAATGCAAAATTCAAGAAAATAATGATTACACAATTTGAACTTTGTTGGGGGAAGAGGACGACACAATTTCCAAAAAATGAAAGGAAATTGGAATTTTAAAATTAGGGCCAAGGGAAGACCACTTAATTTTAAAATCAAAATTTTTAAAATCATGATAGACTATAATTAACCTCTTAATTTTAAATTTTTTCTTGAAAGTTGAAATGTTGAATTTTGAAAGTATTTCTGATTCTAGAGGGTTAAAAAATCGATAAAATCAGCCAATATTTCGGATTTAGGCTAGTAAATACAGTCATAACAGTCTCCCAAAATTTCAAAAAAAAGCCGAGGACTGTGACGGGAGCACACATGGTCCGACCAACTTTTTCAAAATTTTCAAGGATGGATATTATGATGATTTTAAAGTTAACCCCAAAAAATTGGTGAATATCGGTCTCTAGATGGGCGAAATGAAGACACAAATGTGAAAATAGGACCTTGTTGTGTGTGTGAAA
Source organism: Cryptomeria japonica (assembly GCF_030272615.1). Lineage (NCBI taxonomy): Eukaryota > Viridiplantae > Streptophyta > Pinopsida > Cupressales > Cupressaceae > Cryptomeria > Cryptomeria japonica. Next base: position 369,758,862 of record NC_081413.1, on the reverse strand, counting down.
AATTGAAAAGGGTCTGATAGCTGGAGGCACAACACTTCAATTAAGTCATTACATGTATGGTTAGTAAATCAATAATCAATAAATAATAAACCATAACCAAGCAATTAATTGCCTTCTAAAATATGTGAGTATAAGATTGCTCTCAGATTTTTATAAGCAATACTAGTGACTAGACTACACCAAGACGAAGTATTTAATCTATATGAGCATGATATTAAAATATATGGATGCAAGATGGAGGAATAATTCAAGCAATAGTGATTCAAGCAATATGGATTCAAGCAATAATGAAATAAACTAAATATGGAAAAAGCTAAACTAAGATGCAAATAATCTCAAAAAAAGCAAGCACAATATCTTTAATGACTCCAGAGCAAAATCAGCATAATAATAATCTCCAAGGTGTTTCTCAAATATCTCTAGGGTGATTTGAATGAGAGCTGAAGGCTGAATTTATAGAGAATTACAAGAGAGATTAAAAAAAGGCACAATTTAGGATTAATTGAAATAATTGAGAAATCGGATTCAGTTAATTTTGAGATAGATTCCAATTATAGTTTAATTGAAATGCATTCATATAAGAAGTTTAAGTTGCATTAGAAATAAGAATTAATTAATTCCATGCATTTGTGATAAAAATAGATAATTATTTGATTTATTTAAGAAAAGAGTCTTTCAATGCAACTGAATTTTTTTTCTCAAAAGCTGTGAGTTCCAATTTTAGAGAATGATTAATAATTCAATTAATTGTTTTTCTGATTTCAAGTTCTCAATTTAGAAGAAATAATATCTCAAGTTTGATTTCTTTCTCAATTTAATTCTTTTATTTTATTTTCAATTTAACTCTTGCTTTGTGATTAATTCCTCTTTTGTAATAAATTAATTCCTTTTTTTTGCATGATTAAATGGCAAATTTATTAATTAATTAAATGTGCTAGGATATTTAATTAATTGAACAGGATAATTGATCAAAATAATATTCTTGGAATGATTCAATTAATTAAATAAATATTTAATTAATATTGAGTAATTCACTTGCCATGTAATATTTGATGATTGAAGAATTAATTAATGTGCTCAAGATTGATTTAATTGCCTTTGGTTAGGACCTTGGTGATGTTGTTGAGATTAGGGGCCCATGGTTTAGATGACCATTTTTAGGGTATTACACCTATTAGGGTTTTGAAGAAACAAAGGAATTGAAGTGTAATTTTGAAAAGGGTCAGACCTAATGGATAGGGACACCTTGGAAAATATTTAAGAATCTGAATGTAACTGAAATTGATTTGAAACTCACACAAAATCCAATTAATTTTAAAAATTAGGGTTTGATGACCTAACCACTTAATTTTGAAATTTAAATTTTGGGGAAAAGGGGGAAAATTGAAATTTTGAATTGTAGGATTCAAGACAAATCTGAGAATAATAAAAAATATAAAAATTAAAGGGAAATCCAATTTTTTGCACAAGTTCAACATGATTTTTTTAAATTAGGGTTTAAACAAGTAACCTCTTAATTTTGTAAATTTTTATTGTAAATTGAACAAGATAATGAGGAAATTGAATTTGACAATAAAAACAATTTTCAGATCTAAGATAACCACAAGCAATTTTTACAAATCACAAGTTCAATTTTAATTTTAAAAACTATGGTTTTTAATGATTTAACCACTAAGTTTGCAAAAAATGTAAACTTGCAAATGAAAAATATGCAATTTTGTTCAAAGGAAAGCATGCAAGACGTCAGGTTCACCAAAATGTAATGGTGGGAAAAGATTAGTGATAGATCAAGAGGAAAACTAACATTTTCCCTCAAAGAGAGATGAGAGTTTCACTATTCGTTAGCCTTCAAGCACTTTTCACCATTACATTAGGAAGATAAGGGATAATTCACTAGATTCAATCTCTAGACAAAATTGATAGTTTGAATTCTGAATGAATTAAGAATTTTAGGATGATCCCCTCTTCCTTTATTTGCTTTGGAAAGGAATTGATTGAATTATGGTGCAAAAGTGACAAATAATCAATTATAACTTGAGATCTGAATATGGGATGAAGTTGTACACCTGGATTTGACAGTAAAATGTTGAGATGAAGTCGCCCTACAAATTTGATGAAAAGTTGTTCAGACCGTGGCAGGAATGTATACGGTCCTTCGAAAAATCCCCGAAACAAAAAGGGTTTTTCCACCTCTGTAAATGAAGCCCGAATCCAAAAGTACAGATGCGCACCTGTAACCTATACACATAAAAAGAGAGGGAAATGTTTTGGGATTGGGGGTTTGCCTTTAGGTCAAACCCTAGTTTTGGAATTAACCAAGTAATGAAAGAAAGTACTTGCAAGTAGATGTAAATGAAAGACTGAATTGTAAATCACATCAAGGGAGGTTGTAGTAGCAATGTTGATATAAATGCTTATATGGAATTGTATGTTGAAATCAATCTCCTCTTCAATGGTTGAATCCTTGACTTGAATGCAACACCTAGCCTTGAAGGGAGATTTGAGAATGCTCAATACTAGAAAAGAATGCTTGAATGCTTGAATGCTCTTGATCGCTTATGACCTTATCAAAATTCCACCTATTGAACATATGCAACTTCCACTTATTCAACTTTTTGCAAATGAGACAGCGAATGCCCCTTAAATACATATTGGTGGATTTGAATTTCATCACGGGCTGACATCAGGGAGATTTCTCGCTCACTGCACAACCCACAATGTATGCTCTAGGAAGGTCCTACCCCAAAATAGGGTAGGGACAAGGGCACCACGCCCCTATCCTACCCCTTTCTCTATGGCAATGTGCAGAGAGAGTGATGCGGAGGCCAAGGAAGAAGCTATTTTCACAAGCCGATCACTCTCCAATCTCCGATCAGGATAGAGGATTTGAGTTCGCATGTGTGAGGACCCTAATGCAGTCATAAATTGCTAGGGTCATAATTTTATGACACTATAATAACAACACTCTTTTGAAAGAAGGCAAGAGTTCCTCATAAGGGATATGCACATGCACAAAATAGAAGGGTTTATTATAAAATATACTACTCAATGAAGAAAATAAATTGATGAATGATCAAATACTTCCAAAACCAAGGAGGAGGTTCCAATTAAGGATATGTACTTAAGATCCCATTAGGGATTCTTGTTCCAATATGAGAGAAGGAATTCAAGTATGAATACACCTCTATAATCAATAAGAAATCCTTATATAAGACACTACTTCACAAAGGGGAGATTTTAATCTTAAAAAGGAGAGATGTTTGAAATCACTCTTTCCCCCCATATATATAGGGAGAAGAGGTGAGATAGAAATAGGCTATTATGTTGCTTCCAAAAGTATGATTGCACGTGAAATTGTACCATCGTGAATGAAAATGAGCCCCCAATAAATGATCTACCAATGTCACATAATGATGAGAAACATAATAACCACTAATGTTATTTAAAGACATGATATATTGAATGAGGTATTTGAATTTTAAATGTTAAATACTCTACTATAAGTGAGATTAAAAACATGTATAAGATGATGAATGTTAAAAAGTCTTTAGAAAGAGAAAATTTTATAGGAGAAGAATAGGCCACTAAGTCATACTTCTCTTGCACACAAGAAATCTTAGGAGAGGGATAAGTATAATTCATTAGAGACTTATTCCTAGAAGAGGGGACTTTATTTACAGGAGGTGGGCCCGGCCTTCACCGCCCTTTTTGTATTTTTATTTTTTTAATTATTATTTTTAGTTAAAAAAAAATTAAAAAAATAAATTTATTAATTTAAAAAGTTTTTTGTTATTAAGTTATTCATTATTTATTAATTATTATTAATATATATTTATTAATGGGAATAAATATATATATCTTAATTAATATTTAATTTGAGATTTGTGCATTATTAAATTATTAATAATATATATTTTATTAATGAAAATTAATATATATATATATATATATATATTAATTAATATTTAATTGGATTACTATGTATTATTCATTATTAATTGTGTATATTTTATTAACCGTGGGTTAATAAATATATATGAATTAATATTTAATCTTTTTGGACCTGTAATAATAGGAAAGTTTCTTTTTGGAAAAAGATAGAATATTATTTATATTGGAAAAAAAAATCGAGATAAAATATACATTATTCAGGAGTATATATTATTTGAAGATTTTAATGTTATAGGCCATCTGGAAATGTTAGAAATGAATATTTTATCATTGGACATTATGAATTTAAATGATATGCTATTGGTATAGTTGGAAATTTAATTAAGTATCATTTGAAATAAAATTGTTAAGTTACTGATATTCTCATTTAGTAAAATAGATGGTTTAATTGTATTTTTCCTTTGTTAGAGAAATAGACAATGGTACTATTGCAAATTGTGGTATTGTATTCACCTTGCAATGATGATTTCCTGTTAGTGTATTTTGGATACTTAGATCATGTAGAAAACTTGATCGACCTTTATTGATTAAATCAATGGGAAAGAAGATTGTATTTGCTGGTTATTGCCTATGCGAGTTTAATTTATGTATTCATTTTTGCTTGAGTAATGGCAAGCCTTGCTTTGTTTGATTGGACCCTGTCATATGGTTGATTTGGGTACCTATTTCTATCCTCGGTCTCGAGTTGACTGTTATGTTGTTGTGGTGTTGTATTAGTCATATCCTTTATGTGGGTGTCGAATGATGAATTTGTGGTTGACCATAGTTGGTCAGGTCTCTAGTTAGAGTACCGTCAGTAAGTGTATGTCTTTTGAGTCATGTTTGACCAGATGGATGTTCCCTCCTTTTTGAACTCCATTTGGTTGACCATGTGTGTTCCTTGGTTTTCGAGTTTTCTTGAGTATAGTCTAGTGTCGTATGGGAAAGTGGCTTTCGATTAGGGGCCGCACCCAAAGTGGCTGCTGGGTAACCCATCGAAAGTGAGTCTAATAAGTGATAACCTAATAGTAGATTAGAATGTTAATCTCTAAGTAAGATAATTGTGCCTCACACATGGGATGAGTGCTAACACAGACTTGACATGCTGTGAGAAGGCCTGAAATGGCAAACCATCATCCTTGTCTTCACGAGAGGATGTGTGGGTCCACATGAGGTTTGGATGGGCTGGAGGTAACCATACAACGTTGTGTGATGACACTTGTCCCTACATTTGCTAGTGTGTTGTTGTATTGTCCTGATAGGAGCATGTTTGTGAAGTCCTCCTGTTGTCTATGCCCTTGTGAGTATCAATTTCATGTTAGACCTTGGGTTGTGATGACTCAGTTTTGTGGATGCTCCAGTGGACCCTTGTATTAGCTTCGATTATGTTCAGTTGGATCCTTTCCTTTTCAAGGATCGTTTATGTATTTATTAACCGATATGGTCGTTTGTATATTGGTTATGTTTCGCCTTGTTGGCAGGATTGTAAATTATGAGAACCTCTTGTATTCTTAACTTTGTTAATTATCAAAGGGGTCTTGCAGTTGAGCAGACCTGGAGATTTAGCCCTTTAGGGGTGAACTCCAAGATCATCTCGGTGTTATGTGATGCTTTTATTCTTATGTTTCATGTTCAGTGTTAGCATGTATGAATGGCATTTTGATAGAATGTATAAGTGGTTAAGATGAAATTAATTTTAAATGCATGTATGCAGTCCTCTCTTAGATGTAGTAAATTGTATCATGAAAGAATGTAGCTTAGAGTAATGGAATATATTCAGTTGTTGTTAAGGAGATTAAGTATGCATGGAAAGATCTCATAAGTTTATGATGAAATTCTTGTGTGTTAGATTACTAAATGCATGGCTTATATTTTAATGGAAGGCTTGAATGTAAGGTATGAATGAATCATAATGGATAAACATTAGCATGTGATTTATATTTTCATCTTCTGAAAGAAATTATCCTTGTTTAAGAATTATCTCATTTTTAAGATAATCAGCTTATTGGATTTATTAGTGTGAGTTAAGTTAAATGTGTAATTAAGTAATCACGTCGGGAAACTCTTTAGGTGTTAGTTGATGTCTTCCGCTATGTAATCTGAATCTTTGATATATTGTCGTATCTTAATATTGTGTATCTTTTAAAAAAAAAATTATTACAATCTATTCTTGTGTTATGGCTTTATCCCTTCGGGGTTTCATGGTGGGGCATTACAGAGCTAGAAGAAGAAGATAGAGAGCTTGAAGAACTTTAAGACTTAATTGCTAGAAGATTGCCTAAGGGTGTTGGCAAGTATGAAGGTAAGTTACATCTTAAATTTTTTTCATGTAATAAGATAGGACATCTTAATTCAAGATGTCTGGAAAGAGATAAGAATCCTAAGAAGCCAATGAAGCCTTACAAGCCTAAATATCAAAAGAAGTGTTATTATGCTACTGACGAAGGTGTGATAGATGATAATTCTGAGAAGGGAAATTCAGGAGATGAATGGGTGTTCATTCATATCAAGGAAGATGATCCAATGACTATCGATTCTACTAGCTGCATTGTTGAAGAGAAAGATGAATGAGTTATTGACAGTGACTTCTCTCACCACATGACAAGTAATAAGAGTAAATATGTGAGTATGGAAAAGTATGATGGTGATGTAGTGAGATTTGGAGATGATAAAGTTGGCATAATTCTTGGTAGAGGTTCTATTTCTCTTGATGTTAAGCATAACACTAATGATGTTTTGTATGTTGAAGGTCTAAAGAATAATCCTTTGTGTGTTGGACAAATGGTTGATAAGGGTTATGATTTGCAATTCAAGAATAGAAAATGTAAGATCCCGAGTAGCTCTAGAATTGAGATTGCATCAAGTACAAAGATTAAAGGTAATATATTTCATTTGAATTTTGGTGGTAAAAGTTGCTTAATTGCTCAAGTTGATGAAAGTTGGTTGTGGCATAGAAGGATGTGTCATGTAAATTTTGACTGCATGGTTAAAATAAGTTCTACTCAAGCTGTGAGAGATTTGCCTAAGCTAATAAAGCCTACTAATCTAGTATGTAAGGAATGTTAGTTAGGGAAGCAAACAAGTGTTACTTACAAAAGCAAATAGTTTACTTCTAATAGAATATTGGATCTTGTGCATACTAATTTATGTGGTCCTTCTAGAGTGAGAAGCTTACATGGTGACATGTACTTCATGTTGATGATTGATGACTATTCAAGGATGATGTGGGTTACCTTTTTAAGGGAGAAATTTTAAGCATTGGAGAAGTTTAAGTTTTTCAAAGCTATGGTAGAGATAGAGACTAGACTGAAGCTGAAGTGTCTAAGATCTGACAAAGGTGGTGAATTTACCTCCAACAAGTTCAATTCTTTTTGTGAAGAACATGGGGTGAAGAGATAGTTATTTGCTCCACAGACCCCTCAACAGAATGGTATTGTGGAGAGAAAGAATAAAATAGTTCAAGAAGCTACTAGGACAATTATGATTGAAGGAAATGTACCACAAATCTACTGGAGAGAAGTTGTGAGTACTGTAACATATATATTGAATCGAGTTTACAGCAATGGTGATAATAGTAAGACTCCTTATGAGTTATGGTTTGGTCATGCTCCTACTATTAGATATTTAAGTATTTTTGGTAGTAAATGTTATATCAAAAGAGATGAAAACTTAGGAAAATATGATGCTAGATGTGATAAAGGATTTTTTCTTGGTTATTCTACTAAGAGTAATGCCTACTGGTGCTATAACAAAATATTGAGAAAGATTGTTGAAAGTGCTAATGTGAAAGTTGATGAAGGAAATATGTATCAACCTAGACCTTGCAGATATGATTCAGATGATCAGGATGTCAGTGCAAATAAAGGAAAGAAAGTGAAAACCCAAAATCAAAATCAAAATGTTCTTGAAAAAATTGAGAATTAATGTAGAAGAAAGAGTTCAAGAGTCTAAAAACATAGATAATTCTAAGACTCCCAAGTATGTAAAGTTAAATCATTCATAAAATAGATCGTAGGAGATAAGAACAAAGGTGTAATGATTGGGAGAAGAATTTCTAGAGAGTATTGCTTGATTTATAAGACTTAACCTAAGGATGTTGATGAAGCTTGTGAAGATAAAAATTGGGCCAGAGCAATGGAAGAAGAGCTTAATCTGATTGAAAAGAACAATACATGGATTTTAGTTCCTAGACCTAAAGAATAAATTGAATGAACAAGATGAGGTTGTTAGGAATAATGATAGACTTGTTTGTAAGGGTTATTCACTCATGGAAGGTATTTATTTTAAGGAGACTTTTGCTCCAGTAGCTAGAATTGAAGCTGTTAGTGTTGGACATTGTTGTTGCTAGGATATGTTGTTGTTAGGATATGTTGTTGTCATTGATGTCAACATATACCTACTCTGATGATTGAAAATTGGTTCATTAGGATTATGGTTTGGTGTATGTAGTATTTATAGTGTCATTATATTCTTCTGTATCGGTTTTGGTGATTCAGGAAGCTAAATTGATCATATCATATGATCCGGTTTTGTAGTTTGTTTTTCTAGATCAGTGCTTTGCCAAGTTTAGTATTTCCTCTGGTATATTCCAGTGTAATCAGATCTTGTGCTGAGATTTTGGGATAGTGTTTGGGATGGTCTTGTGTATCTTAATTTCAAATGGTTTGTGATTCGATGTTTGAGTACTCTTGAGTTTTAGACATTGACAAGATTTGATAAGTGGTGTTGGTGCAACTTTTTCTAGTGATTCTAACATACTTGTTGGTGTTTCCTAATCGTGTCCTATTTTTTTATGATCTGTATTGATCATTGTGCGAGTTTTGGGTGATTTTCTGAACCGGTGATGTTCTTCATGTTATGCAGTTTTCCTGGTGGTGTAGCATGTTGTGGTTGATCTTGGCAAGATTTTCGGTGGTGTTGTACATTTGGGAATTTGATTTAGGTCCATATTATGTCATGTATATCATTATATTGGTCTGGTGGTCAATATTTTTATCATGTGAAGTAATTTTATAATTATGAGTTAAGGGTTTAGCCAAACTTTTTGTCAAGGTTGATGAATGTATAAATAGGTGATTGTCATGTAATTTTGGTATCAAGTTTGTGTCTGCATTATTAGAGAGTGGCATATGTGTGAACAAGTGATTCATCCTTGGGTATTGTGATTGAGCAGAGATTGGCGTTGCAGAGAAGACAATTGTGCTTAAGTGGAACTGGAATCAGACATTTGGAGATGTTATTCTTTCAGTTCATTCCTTCAGGATTGTAGCCTGAATCTTATTGTAAGTTAGTGAGAATTCCCTGAGGGTTGTAGCCTTCTAGGTCATTATCTTTTATGCAGTGAGCTCTAGGCAATGTGTCTGAATGCATGTGCATTCTCCATTATAATATTTTCACATACTACTATAGAATATCATCTTATTGTGTGTAGGTTCCCACTGTGGTTTTTCCCTTAACCAATTTTTCCATGTCAAAATCTTGGTGTTGTGTGTTGTGCTATCAATTTGTTTATCTTTTTTATTGTTGTAGTTTATCAAATCTATTTTTATGATTAAGTTTGTAGATCCAGTGAAAATTGATTTACCCGCCTCTCAATTTTCCTCCATTGTTGCTACTAGCAATTGGTGGTAGAGTTAGATTCTCTAGAAGAAGCTTAACCACTTGAGGAGATCTGGGATGAAAACTAGAACGAGAGGTGTTATATTTAAGGAGAGTCTGAGATTTGATGGAATTAACAATGCTATATGGAAGAACCAGATGGAAGTGCACTTGAGATGTCTTGGAGAAGATTACTAGAAGATTACAAAGAATTCCTATTCTACTCCTCTGAATAGACCAGTTACTGCACATGAGATCAAGGAAGTTGAACATAACATTAGAGCAAAGGAAGCATTGTTGAGTGCTCTGAGTGATTTAGAGATGACAAATGTAGTGGGCGTTTAGACTACACATGAGATCTAGGAGAAGCTTGATACCCTGTATGAAGGAGATAAATAAGTGAAAGTTGCTAAGTTGCTAAGTTGCATAGTTTGAAAGGCAAATATGAGATGCTGAAGATGGGAAATGATGAGAAAATAAATACCTTTATGGCTAAGGTGAATGATCTTGTCCTAGGTATCAGATGTGCTGATGGAACTCTTGAAGAAGATGAAATTATTGCTAAGGTGCTGAGATCTTTGCCTCCTGCTTACAAATATAAGGTAGCTACTATTGATGAGATCTGGAGTGTGACTACAATAACAAGAGATATGTTGGTTGGAAAGATTGCTACTTTTAAGCTAAGAGAATTTGGTGAATCACATAGAAAGTCTAAGACAACATTTAGAGCATCTATATCTGGTAAGCAGAAGTATGATCTGATGAATAATGATGAAAAATAGATACCCCAACCAGTACTGAGAGGGGGGGGGTGAATCAGTATAGATAAAAACTCTCCCAACAACTTATCTAGATAAATCAATACCAACTGGTTATCACCAGTACTGAACTTAACCATGGCAATACCCATTAAACACAGTAAGACACCAGACACCATAAACTGATAAGTCTGAACACTTCAAATATGATCAATACTTGACATCAACTTCACCCATAAACATATGCATGTGGTATACTAGAAATACCATAACCTATTAACTCTGCATGCATAATCTTTTAACCAAATAATACATAATCATCACATGAAAAATGCATAACACATAACACACAAATTTTTCACATGGAAACCCAAATGGGAAAAACCATGATGGGGATGAATACCCACAAGCTTGTTTTGAACTCTTTTGAAGCTCGCCCTATTAGGAGCCTAGTCCGGTTAAAGACTTTACAATAAGGTTTTGTTAGGAACTGATCCTGTAAGAGATCACTCGGTTAAGGGATGGCTATATACCCTATTAAAGGTTACCTCACTAGAGGATTTAAAGAACTCAATGATCTTGAGTCACCTAGTTATAGGTTTTACAATAAGCCTGTTAAAGCTACCCGGTAAAGGGATTTTCCAACTGTTGAAATGGTTAGAAGACAACAGGTAAAACTCTAATCTGATAACAACACTACATGCCAAGGCAGATCCTTTTCATTTCCTCTACTTTGCAATCACACTCTGTAGTTTTCCACTCATTGGTCTGGAAATTATCTCATCACTCGGATACATACACAAATTTTTCCAACAACTTTACAATAACAAACATCATCGACCTTATAGACATCAGTTAGGTCGGTAGCATAAACCCTAAACCCTAAGCATCTTAGGTTTACAACATAGGCAGTCCAAATCTGACCATCCAAACACATTGCATAGAGTATTACAATTTCAAACAGATCACAAGACAATCTGCATCATTTATTATTCACCGCACATGGGAATCAGTAACCCATAATGCTTTCTTCTCATACCACTAAGAAGAATGATCATTCCCAAGGTAGACTTCAAATGCAGTCAATCTTCTCATGCAAGATCCTTAAGGAAATCCTTCATGCACACAAGGCTAACGTGGCACCTCGATCTCATTCACATCTCTTAGCTAACTCATCACAGAGTATCATCGGTTGCATCGCACAAGCTGGATCATCAAACCGATAACCATAGAGCTGAGACTACCAACTAGTAGTCACACTTAGTGAAACCCTGACACCGGTTCACTACATCTCTTCATGCCTCTTCATACTAGTTCACTTGAACTTATTAACATCAATGACAACATACATTATCATCATATCAACATACCAGTTCATCATATGCCAATGATATCCAAAAATCTCCCCCTTTGGCATTGATGGCAATACTCAGTGTAGCATTGCAACTGAAAACCTCATAGGCCAGTGTATCTGCACTATCAGATATCCTTTCCCCCATACATCAGATATCTTCTCCCCCTTTGACAATAATACCAAAGTGGAGGCACAAGATACCAAAATCTAGTATGCTACTCCCCCTAAGGAGTAGCATCCTTCAACACATCAATCCTGAAATATTTGTCACTATAGTACTTGACTGATGCGGAGCACACAACTTTAGTTGACTTCATGAAGGGGAAGAACCCCTAATTCACCTCTCAAATAGGTAAATGTAGTCTTCAGTAAGGGTTTAGTGAATATATTTGCTAGCTGCTCCTTACCGGAAACATGTTGTAGTACAACCTCCTTATTCTGAACTTTTTCTCTCAAGAAGTGATATTTAAGTTCAGTGTTCTTAGTTCTATCATGCAATACCGGGTTCTTGGAAACATTTATTGCACTTGTGTTATCACAAAATATATTCACTGGCTCGGATACAAGTACTTTGAAACCTTCCAATACATGCTTCATCCAAATTGCTTGAGTGCAGTTCATAAATGCTGCCACATATTCTGCTTCAGCTGTAGATTGGGAAATACAGCTCTGCTTCTTACTTGTCCATGATACTAATCTTCATCCGAGAAAGAACACTCCATCGGTTGTGCTCTTTCATCATCCACATTACCTCCCCAATCGACATCAGTATATACCTTGAGATTATAGTCACCATTATATGGATACCACAATCCATAAACAACTGTTCCTTTCAGATATCTAAGAATCATTTTGACTGCTACCAAGTGGGATTCTCTTGGACATTTTTGAAAATGAGCTACTATGCCTACTGTATGAGCAATATCTAATCTGATATGCACCACATAGTGCAACTTATCGATCATTGACTGGTACTCTTTTTCATTCACTAGTGTTGAATCATCTTCCTTGGTCAGTTTACAGCCAGTCACCATCGGTGTACCAACCGGTTTTCTTTCCTCCATGCCAAAAGTCTTCAATACCTCTTTAAAATACTTGGATTGGGTAATAAAAATACCCTCTTTCATTTTCTGAATCTATAAACCAATGAAGAATTTTATCTCTCCTATTAAAGACATCTCAAACTCTTTCTTCATTTCATCTACAAATGCATGACTCATTTTATCATCTCCTCCAAAGATTATGTCATCCACAAACACTTCACAGATCAGAATCTGATCACCTTCTGATTTCAAGTAGATGTTGTTATCTTCACAAGATGAGAGTGTAGTCTTTCATACCATGCCCTAGGTGCCTATTTCAATCCATATTGGGCTTTGTGTAATCTACACACCATGTTACTATATTATGATAAGGCAAACCCTTCTAGTTGCTCTATATACACTTCCTCTTCTAGGATTCCATTTAGAAAAGAAGACTTCACATCCATCTGATAAACCTTAAATCCCTTAAATGCTACAAATGCAAGTAGCATTCAAACATCTTCTAGTTTATCCATAGGAGAAAAGGTTACTCCATAGTCTTCTCCCTCCTCCTGAGTGTATCCCTTGCATACAAGCTTAGCCTTGTTCCTTACAACTATGCCTTCTTCATTCAACTTATTCCTGAAGACCCATGGCATTTTTATGTTCTGGTCTGGGCACCAAAGACCATGTTGCATTCTTTTCTATCTGGTCTAGCTCCTCTTCCATTTATTTAATCCAGTCTTCATCTGTAAGAGCTTCTCTGGAAGTCTTGGGTTCAAATTCAGAAATCATGCAAGAGTTCTCCTTCACTTTTCTTCTTGTGAGCATCCCTGCATCTTTATCTCCTATGATTTTCTTGGGATCATGATGCAACTTCACATATCTAGGAATGATTCTAGCTTGATCTACTAGCTTTTCTTCTTCTTCTCTCACTGTAGCTTCTATCGGTACAAGAACATTAAGATCTTTACAGGTTTCTTTCTTAATCAGTTCCCAGAAGGCATCTTAGGTTTACAACATAGGTAGTCCAATCCTGACCATCCAAACACATTGCATAGAGTATTACAATTTCAAACAAATCACAAGACAATCTACATCATTCATTCTTCACTGCACATGGGAATCAGTAACCCATCACGCTTTCTTCTCATACCACTAAGAAGAATGATCATTCCCTAGGTAGACTTCAAATGCAGTCAATCTTCTCATTTAAGATCCTCAAAGAAATCCTTCATGCACACAAGGCTGACGTGGCACCTCGATCTCATTCACATCTCTTAGCTAACTCATCACTGGAGTATCATCGGTTGCATTGCACAAGATGGATCGTCAAACCGATAACCATAGAGCTAAGACTACCAACCAGTAGTCACACTTAGTGAAACCCTGACACCGGTTCACTTGAAATTATTGACATCAATGACGACATACATTATCATCATATCAACATACCAGTTCATCATACACCAATGATATCCAACATGATCCTAAAGAATGTAGAATATCTAGATATGAAATAGAAAGGAGAGAGATGGTAGAACAAGAAAGAGAACTAGATGAGTTTGAAGAATTGATTGCCCAGAGATTGTCTAAGGGAGCTGGTAAGTATAATGGAAAATTGCCTTTGAAATGTTTCTCCTATAATAAGATAGGACATTTTGCTTCTAGATGCCCAGAGAGAATCCCTAAATATGATAGGCATGATAAATTTTATAAGCATGACATAAATGATAGATATGAGAAGCATGAGAAGTATGATAAGCCTTACAAGTCTAACTAGAAGTATAGAAATTAGAAGAACTATTAATATGTTGTTGATGAAGGTGTTATAGATGAAGAATCAAAAGAAGATGAAGTTGTGTTTCTTGCCATTAAATAATATGGACCAGTACCTGTTGATTCCACTAGCTGCACTATTGAGGAGAAAGCTTTAGTTTCTAAAGTTGAGGAAAGAGATGAATGGGTAATTGATAGCAGTTGTTCACATAATATGACCGGTGATAAAAGAAAATTTGTGAGTATGGAAAGGTATGATGGAGGAATAGTAATATTTAGAGATGACAAAACCTGTGTGATCCATTTCCAAGAATGGTAAATGCAAGATCCTAAATGCCTCTAGTATAAAGATTGCATTTGGAACTAAGACTAAAGGTAACATTTTTCATTTGAATGTTGGTGAGAAAAGTTGTTTAATTGCTCAGATTGATGAAAGTTGGTTGTGGCATAGGAGAATATGTCATGTTAATTTTTATTCAATGATTAAGATCAGCTCTATTTAAGTTATTAGATATTTGCCTAAAATTGTTAAGCCTGCTAATCCAATATGTAAAGAATGTCAATTGGGCAAGCAAACAAGAATTTATTTCAAGAGAAAGTAGTATACATCTAATGGATTGCTAGATCTTGTGCATATTGACCTGTGTGGACCTACAAATGTTCTGATTAATAAGAAAAATAGGTTTTAAGGACCCGAAACCTTTAACAAAGGAGCATAAAAGAGTTCATCAAAAAGCACCTAGAACTACTAGGAACAACTTACAAAAAGACTGGAACAAAACTAGTCAACCGAAAGGACAACAAAAGAAAGGAACAGCAGAGCAGAAAAAACCAGAGAAAACACAACACAACTAAAAAGACTTAAGGAGCTCCTTCACCTTATTCACCAACTGATCATAGTTTGCCTTGACAACTTTGAATTCTTCTAGGTCCTTGTTTGGATTTTTCTCCTTCTTTTTACCTCCGGTCCTTGCACTTCTCCTATGCCATCCATGTCAGGTTCAATCTCCAGGGAATCCTTCTCCTCTTCCATTTTGCTGATGAGGATTTTTGGGTTGCCAACTGAAGCCTTCAGAATATTTAAGCTTTGTTTTGTAATGCTTTTAAGGATTTCTTCAATTTTATTAACTTTTTTATTAGTTTCCTCCATTCTTTGATCCATACCAATCTCATTATTTTTCCTCTCATTCAAGTCTTTCTCGATTTGCTCAAACCTGGGGTTAAAGGAGTCTCTGATCTCTTCGGCTTTAGCAACTATTTTAGTCAAATCCTCAACCTATTTTGCCATTGACTTGCCTCTGCCAAAGCTAATTAGTCTCTAGAATTTGGACTCTGTGATTGAACTTCTTAATATCCTCCATAGATTTCTTGTAACTGGAAATTAGCCAATGAATGGTGTCCACAAAGCCTTTCAAACCCTCAGGAGGAGGACATGAGGAGGGTGATTTCTCACTAGCATTGTCTTTTTCCTTATTGGAGGTGTCTCCAACAGTGACTTTACCAACATTTACGATTCTATGTTCAAAACCTTCCCCAATGGTCTCCTCCTCCACATTCTGGTTGAAGTCTGGGTTCTTTCTCTGCACCTGTTCCTTAAGCTCTGTAATGTTGGCATCCTATTTCTTCTGTTTGTTCCTTGTCTGAATAGAAATTTTATTTTTATTTTTCTGGGGAGATGGGGGTTCCTTCTCAGAATCTTCAGAGACCTCTTCCTTCGAGGAGGAGCTAATTTGGAGAACTTTATCTTTAGATTTATTCATACTCTTTGAGGAGGAAGGCTTGGTTATCACATGTTTTCTTTTCTTACTAGTTTCTGCTTTAGAGTCTTCCAGACTCTCTTCGGACTCACTCATCGAATCACTATCTGACTCCTCACCTAAAGAAAAAATAGGACCTGACCCTTCCTCCTCAGACTCTAAGATAGAAGGTTGAGGGTGGGCAATTTGGTTGGGTTTGAGGTGGTCATAAATTAAAACCATGAGAACTTGATGCATGGCAGTATCACCCTTAGGGTTCTCTTTATGGGCCTTAATGGTAGCATTCATAGAGCACAATAGAAAATAAGGGATATTGACTTTTTCATCATACCTAAAATGGTTTAGCAAAACAAAATGGTAGCCATACACTTTTGTGAATCTACCATCCAAAGTAACATAGCGCATTATAGCAAATAAGACCTCCCTCCATGGTTTAACAAAATACCTAGGAGGATACTAAGTTTTACTTAGCTTAACCAAACGCTTTTTCTCGTTTGCCATTTCAGGATATCTTTCAATGGCCTCCTTGCTAAATTTCCTATCTCTATAGTAATTGCTTCCTTCCCTGCGGAGACCCATAACCTGAGCAATGAGGTCCTCATCTATGGAGATTGATTGATCTCTCATCTTCACAGTGCCCTTTCTCCAGTTTTTACAGAAGAACTTAGTAACTATGGCATCGCACCCATGGAGTCTCTCCATAAACTTTGAAAACCCGCCTTTCTACAAAATATTTGAGACAACCTCCTTTTGCTTCCACTCCTTGCAATTGCTGGGTTCGTAACGACGTCGTTTGCCTCCCATTTTTTCACTATTCAGAGTAGAAGGTTGAGAATTGTAGAGAGCTTTAGGCAAATTTCTCAAAACTACCAAATATACCAAGAAAGCGTGGGAAGCGGTAGCGTGAGTCTTGCAATAAATGGTACTGACTTATTATTATGGCGGACCTACAAATGTTAGAAGTGTGTAGGGAGACAAATATTTTATGTTTCTAATTGATGATTATTCCAGGATGATGTGGGTTGTCTTTTTGAAGGAGAAATATGAAGCATTAGACAAATTCAAGATATTGAAAGAAAAAGTTGAGATTGAGTCAGGATTGAAGGTGAAATGTCTGCAATCTGATAGAGGTGGAGAATTTTATTCTGGTGAGTTTGAATCATTCTATGAGAAGCATGGGATTAGAAGATAATTATCTACTCCTAGAACCCCTCAATAGAATGGAGTTGTTGAAAGAAAGAACATGACTATTTTGGATGTTTCAAGGACTATGTTGATTGAAGGGAATGTTCCGAAGATCTATTGGAGAGAAGCTATTAGCATTTTTGTTTACACATTCAACCAAGTTCATATTAAAGGTGATACCGGTAAGACTCCCTATGAGCTATGGTTTGGTCATGTTCCTACTCTTAGATTTTTCTTTGTTTTTGGTAGAAAATGTTATATCAAGAGAGATGATGACATAGGAAAGTTTGATGCAAGAAGTGATGAAGGAGTTTTCTTGGGATATTCATCAAAGAGAAAATCCTACCGGTACTACAAAAAGAAATTGGGAAAGATAGTGGAAAATGCAAATGTGAAGGTTGATGAGAACCTTGGAAAAGAGATCAGAGCTTGTGGATATTATGATGGTCAACATGTTGTTCTGAATCCTATTCAGACTAAAGAATCAAAGCAGAATGATCTGGTAGAGAAAGTTAACCTGGATGTTGATGCTACCGGTGGAGAGGTACAAGAATCTGAAAATCAAAACAATCAGAAGACTCTGAGGTACGTAAGATTGAATCTTTCTAAAAATTAAATTATTGGTGATAAAAATAAAGGTGTAATGACTAGAAGAAGGCTAGTTGCTGAAGAGGTATGTTTGATTTCTAAAGTTGAACCTAAAGATGTTGTTGAGGCTTGCAAAGATGAAAATTGGATTTGATCTATGGAAGAAGAATTAGATTAGATTGAAAACAATAACACATGGGAGCTTATGCCTAGACCTAAATATAAAAATGTTATTGGTACTAAATGGGTATTAAAAAATAAATTGAATGAAGCTAGTGAAGTTGTCAGAAATAAAGCAAGATTGGCATGCAAAGAATATTCATAGAAAGAAGGGATTGATTATGAGGAGACTTTTGCTCCGGTAGCCAAACTTGAAGCTTTTAGACTGTTGCTTGCATATTCTACTTATAAATATTTCAAGGTGTATTAGATGGATGTCAAATCTGCCTTTCTGAATGGTGATCTTGAGGAAGAAGTCTACATTAAGCAACCAGATGGATTTTCATTATTTGATGATGGAGACATGGTATGTAAATTGAAGAAAGCTCTTTATGGATTGAAACAAGCCCCTAGAGCCCAGTATGCTAGATCGGATAAGTATTTGTTAAAATTGGGATTTAATAAAGGGACTGTTGATAGTAATTTGTACTTTAAGATTGAGAATGATAACATCTTAATTATTGAAGTCTTTGTTGATGATATTATCTTTGGAGGTGATGATGACTTGAGAATGAAGTTTGTCAGTGATAAGCAGAAAGAATTTGAGATGTCTATGATAGGTAGATGAATTTTTTCTTATGTTTGTAGATTTCACAGACTAGGTATTTTTATATCTCAAACTAAATATGTGACAGGATTGCTAAACAAGTTCGGATTAGATGGTTTGGAACTCCTATGGTGATTGGTTGCAAATTATCTAAGAATGATGATTCTCCAAAAGCTAATCAAAGATTATAAAGTTCTATGGTTGGTGGATTGCTATATCTTACTCAGACTAGGCCAAACATTATGCATGTTGTGTGCATGGCTGCTAGATATCATTCTGATCTGAAAGAGAGTCATGTCACTGTTGTGAAGAGAATATCATTACTTGAGAGAAAAAGTCAATGAAGAGGAAGTGAATCTAGAATATGTGTCTACAAAGGAACATATTGCTGATATTTTCACTAAGCCTTTGCCTGCAGATACATTTTTCTATTTGAGAGACAAGTTAGGGGTATCCACCCCTCCTGATGAGAACTAGATGCATTGAGTTGCATCAATCCTATGGATCTCAGAGCCTTATCTTTCTATCTAGATTGATAAGTCAGTGTTGATCCTCTAGTGGAGTAGTCTAGTTATGTTTTTAAGGGGGTGAGAATCATGATTTTCTTATCTATGAGAGTGAGTTTGATTTTTCTGTTTTGAGATCTTTGGCATTGTTGTCAAAGGAGGAGAGAAGCATGTGAAAGATTGTTTTATCTACTTGATCTTAGGGGGAGTCTATTGGAGAAGTTTTCTTTCTTTGCATTGATTATTTTTCACTTTCATATGTTGCCATCAATGTCAAAGGGGGAGATTGTTGGACATTACTACTGCTAGGATATGTTGTTGTCATTATTATCAACATATTGCTACTCCGGTGATTGTAGATTGGTTCATTGGGATTATGGTTTGGTGTATGGAGTATTTATAGTATCATTATATTCTTTTGTATTGGTTTTGGTGATCTGGGAAGCTAAATTGATCATATCATATGATCCGGTTTTGTAGTTTGTTTTTCTAATCAGTGCTTTGTTGAGTTCAGTATTTCCTTTGGTATATTTCGATGTGATCAGATCTTGTGCTGATATTTTGGGATAGTGGTTGGGATGTTCTTGTGTATCTTCATTTTAGATGGTGCATGACTTGGTGATTCGTAAGTTATCTTTCTTTGTGATAGTTGTTGTTGTTTGAGTATTCTTGAGTTTCAGATATTGATAGATGAAGACTTGATAAGTGGTGTTGGTGCAACTATTTCTAGTGATTCTAACGTGCTTTCTAGTGTTTCCTAATTATGTCCTATTTTTTTTTATGATCCGGATTGATCATTGTGTGATTTTTTGGTGATTTTACTGAACCGGTGATGTTCATCATGTTATGTGGTTTTCCTGGTGGTGTAGCGTGTTGCGGTTGATCTTGGCGAGATTTATGGTGGTGTTGCGCATTTTGGAATTTGAATTAGGTCCATGTTATATCATATATATCATTATATTGGTTTGGTGGTCAATCTTTGTATCATGTGATGTAATTTTGTAATTGTGAGTTAAGGGTTTAGCTGACCTTGTTGTCAAGGTTGATGAATTGTATAAATAGGTGATATTGTCATGTAATTTTTCTATCAAGGTTGTGTCTGCATTGTCAAAGAGTGGAATATATGTGAATAAGTGATTCATCCTTTTGCATTGTGATTGAGAAAATATTGGTGTTGCATACTAGATAATTGTGCTTAATTGGAACTATAATTAGGCATTTGGAGATGTTATTCTTTTAGTTCATTCCTTCCAGACTGTAGGTTGAATCTATTTGTAAGTCGGTAAGACTTCCCTAAGGGTTGTAGCTTTTGAGGTCATTATCTTTTGAGAAATGATCTCTAGGTAGTGTTCTTGAATGCATGTTCATTCCCCATTGTAATATTTTCACATACTACTACAGAGTATCATCTTATTGTGGGTAGGTTTCCACCATAATTTTTCCCTTAAGTGGGTTTTCCACATCAAAATCTTGGTGTTGTGTGTTGTGTTATCAATTTTCTTATCTCTGTTATTGTTGCAGTTTATTAGATCTATTTTTGTGATTAAGTGTGTAGATCTAGTGAAAACTGATTCACCCCCCCCTCTTAGTTTTCCTCCATTGTTGATTCTAACAATTAGATTATTTCTTGCTTATGTTGCTTACAAAGATTTCAAAGTTTATCAGATGGATGTCAAGTCAATGTTTCTTAATGGTGAGCCTAAAGAAGAAGTCTACATTGAGCAACCAGATGGATTTCAATTGATAGAGGAAAATAATATGGTTTGCAAGTTCAAGAAAGCCCTCAGAGCCTAGTATGAAAGATAGGATAGATATTTGATAAAGCTTGAATTCAATAAAGGTACTGCTAACAATTTTTTATATTTCATGATTGATAATGATAACATCGTAATTGTTGAAGTATTTGTTGATGACATTATTTTAGGTGGAAATGATGGTTTGTGCAAGAAGTTTGCTGATGATATGAAGAATGAATTTGAAGTCTATGATTGGTGAGATGATTTTTTTCTTGGGGTTGCAAATTTTACAGTCAGGTAAAGGTATCTTCATATCACAATCTAAGTATGTGAAACAATTGTTGAAAAAGTTTGGTTTGAATGATGCTAAGCCTGTTGATACTCCTATGGTAACTGAATGTAAGTTAACAAAAGATGAATATTCTCTAAAAGAAAATCAGACTAGATATAAATCTATAATTGGTGGTTTATTGTATTTGACTCATACTAGACTAGATATTATGAATGTTGTTGGTCTTGTTGCTAGATTTCAAGCTAATCCTAAAGAATCTCATGTTGTAGTTGTAAAAAGAATCTTCAGATATTTGAAAGGGACAACTTTGGTTTGTGGTATCCTAAAGATGATGACTTTACTTTGAGTGCTTTTACAAATGCTGATTGGGCAAGTGATGTGGATGACATGAAGAGTACTAGTGGTGGTGTGTTTTTTCTTGGAAAAAGATTAGTTGCATGGTCAAGTAAAAAGAAGAAAGCTATCTCCTTATGTACTACAGAAGCTAAATACTTTACTGCTGCTAGGAGTTGTACTCAGGTAATTTTGATGACGCAAATGTTGAAAGATATCAAAATTATCTATGATGAGCCTACAACTATATATTGTGATAATTCAAGTACCATTTACATTTTTAAAAATTGGGTACTACATTCTAAGACTAAGCATATATCAATCAAGTTTCATTTCTTGAGAGAGAAGGTGAATGAGAAGGAAGTCAGATTAGAGTATGTGATTACAAAGGAACATATTGCAGATATCTTCATGAAGCCTTTGCCTAAAGATACTTTTGAATATCTTAGAGAAAAGCTAGGGGTGACTGCCCCTCCTAATGAGAACTAAGATGCATGGAGTTGTATCAGTCCAGTGAACTTTACAGAGATATCTTGAGCTCCAAATTGACAAGTGGTGGTTGCTACTCAAGGGGAGTAGTTAGTATGGTGATGTGCGAGATAAATATGCATATTAAAAATAAATGATTGAAATAATAAATAAATTAACCAAGAAATCGATTAACTCAAACACCTCAAGATTGCGATATTTAAAAAGAAACAAATGAAACATAAAAGCATAAAACAAGTGAATGCAAACCTCATTTACCAACTTTGATTTGATTTTCCCATATTTGGATGTGTGCTCTTTGATGTAGCTTGTGCTCTATATAGATCCATGATGTGATTATGTTGATTGGATTCATGATAGGAGGATCGCATGATAAGATATGAAGATGGACTTTGGAATTATGATAATATGGATATGCTAAGTATGGGTGAAAAGCTACATTATAACAATGCAATACAAATGAATTGGATGATTTTCTTGAAAATGAGGGGGGATAAAATAGGAGAGGAAGGAGAGGAAGGGATTGGGAAAATACAACACCTTTTCATCTTTCAACTGACTTGAACTAACAAAACCCCCAGGAAATAGTTCAAACTTATGGTTAGCACATTCTTTTCTATACAAGTTGGCCTTTCTCTCTACACCGGCTCTTCCTTCTGCTAACCTGGTCATGTTTTTCACTAACTCACAAGTGGATTTAATATTTGCATCAGCCTCTGCCTCTTCATAAGATGAACACATAAGTTCCAAATCCACCTCTCTAGGCATCCACTTATTCAAAATTGGCTCCAAAGTAGCATTGTCTTCTTTCAGATCAATCAACATATTCAAAATTCGCTTCATATAAATGTAAACAATAGAAGCTCCTACTGTGTCAGCAAATTTCAAGATTGTGCCTCTTAATTTTTCCTTATACTTATTTGCAAAGAGGGCCTAAGCATATTTCAACTTCTCCATTTCATCTTGTATTGTCTCAGTTGATTGAAAACTAGAATTCACAGGAGAAGGAGGAAATTTAATGATTGGACTGGTGAGAGGAGGTTTTGCTGGAGAAGAGGCAATCAATAAAGTGGAAGATTCACCCTTCTAGTATTGCCCTGCTAGTTGATTCTTTAACTTGGAAATGATGCTATCCCTATGGGATATCTCTCCTTTGGCTTCATTATAAGCCTTTAGAACCATTTCTATTTTTACCTGGAGGTCAACTTTTTCCTTGGCTTCCTTTTCGGCTACTGCCACACTGAATTTTGTTGATTCCAAAACTATGCTGGCAGCTTCTACTACCCCTATGTCCTACACTCTTTTCACAATCATACCTCCAAGGTAGCTGGACCCTAAAGTGTCCTTCCTCTTTCTACTCTCATCCCTCCTTAGAGACCACATGACCAAAGCAACATGGTCCTTGCTAAATTTCATTCCTTCTAAAGGCTTTGTTTCTTTCCTTACTACTTCAAGTACTAGTGCATCTACTATATCCTCCTCATGGAGAATTAGGACACCAACTTTTGCTACCATTTATCTCCTCTGCTCAGGAGTAATTCTTTTGAATTCATTCATTTGTTGTTTTACTTCTT
The DNA here is from genome assembly GCF_030272615.1 of Cryptomeria japonica. NCBI lineage: Eukaryota > Viridiplantae > Streptophyta > Pinopsida > Cupressales > Cupressaceae > Cryptomeria > Cryptomeria japonica. The sequence goes on along the minus strand of NC_081413.1, from coordinate 369,735,195 downwards.
CCTCCACTACAGATGCATCTTTGTGGGGTTGTTCACTTTTCCTCTTTTCAGATTTGGCTTTGAATTTTTCTATATTTTGCTTCCAAACAAATTGCATGAAAGATTGTGTTGCAAGAAAATTATTATCAGCCAAGAATTCTTCACTGGCCTATTTGATGCTAAGGTCTAACTCTTTTCCTTTAAACTCCTCTGCAGTCAAATCCATTTCAGCACTTGGTGGGTCTTCAGGGATCCCTTCTTGTACTTCTTCATAAGTATAGGCAATCTCCCCAAGACTTCCTAACTGCAATAATTGCTCAGCCACTACATGTTCATCTCCCACATAAATTGGGGATTGGGATGGAGAGTATAAAGGCTGGCTTGTTTGCACCTCTTTTCCCACCCTTTGCCTTTAAGGGGAATCCTGGATTTCAACTGCATCTTCTATTGCTCTTTTCCCCTTTATAGTAGAAGGCTCACCCCTGACTGGCACTAGCACAATGTATTTTGGACTCTTGTGCATCACATACTCACCTGGAGGGATGGCCTTAGCAAAGGCAGGCTTGGCTAGAACCAACTTAGCCTTTTCAGGATCATTTTTCAATATAACTTCCCTTTTCTCCTTTAAGGTCTACATTAAATATCCAAAATAAAGTATCAAGAATTTAGCCTTTTCCTCAAAAAGAGTGAAACTAGAAAAAGGGTCATAACCAATATCAAATTGGTGGATAAAATCAAGAGCCCTTTTATATGCTATCCATTTTTCCTTTCTCAATTCCTATTCATCAAGGTTGAATTCATTTCTGATCAAACCCTAAGGAAAATGGAACTGGTGTGGTATGCCTTTACATACATCTCTCTTCTTGAACATACCATTAAAGAAGTCTTCAAGGTCAGCAAACCTTGATACTGTAGTAGACAACCTGTATGGGTGTAGGAAATCATCAAAATGTTTCCAACCACCCTTGGTGATTACAAATTAATGTGAAATGGTGACAGTTGGGAAAATTGTCCCTTTCCCCCTATTTGTTAATTCTGGTTCTTGCAAACCTCTGATTTGCCTCATGACCTCTACAATTCCTATCTTCAATGGGACTTGATGGGGGAGAAAATATGGAGTTCCTCTGAAACCATAGACTCTGAACATAGTAGAGACAAGGTACAAGTATATGTCACCCCAATTATGCACAATCTTAATATCTTGAGCGAATTCCTTAGGCCTAAGGAATTCTAAGAGAGCTTTGGGGATCTTAGGGTTTTGTGGGTACAAGAGGATCCTAAGCCTAGATGCAAAACATCTATCAAACTTCAAGTAACTCACATCCTCTCTATCCCAAGACAAAATTATGCTCCATAATTGAACATGCATCTCCTCATTATCCTTTTCCTTAATTAGGTCCATATCATTAGCAAAATAATCAGCACCTTTGAATAAAAACATGTGCATAAGAAGAGAATACCATCCAAAAGGTCTGTCTAACTTCACATTTTTTATCCCCATCAACCCTTCATGAATGGCATCAGTTAGATAAGGTGCAAAGTCAAAAGTTACTGCAAGAGATGGGTTCAAAATCTGTGCTAACATGAGCATATAGTGGGTTGGCATGGTTGTTTCAACATCTTCCCCAAAAATATGACATAGGGACACAATACATCCCTTTACCCCTCAAAGAAAATAGATTTAGAGAGAAAGGTTCCATGGTGCTAGGGCCTACAATAGTCAAACCTCCTATTTTGACAAAAAATTCTTTCAACGGACCACTCCTGAGGTGATCTCTCTGCACATTATAGACCTGTGCAAGTGTTTCAAAATTGATGGGCTCTAAATAATTCAACACCTCACCAAGTCTGGATACTTTCCTAAACTCATCATCATTTATTTTAATTAATGATCCCCCATTTACATTTCTCACACATCTAGCAATAGGGTCATAGTTATTTGCAATCTGGGTCAATAGGTCCACATCCATGAAAACCCCAGGGACTATGAGCTTTCCAACATCTAACTCCCATATACTATTCATTGGAGCATAGGAATTTCTCTGGCCAAATCCCACTTTGAAGAGTCCCAAACCTGATATCCCTATCTGTGAATCCCTTAACCAATTCCCTTTGTCATATAAATCGTCGCCAATTTTCAGGCGGGGAGCTTTGGGCACTAATTCTTTTATTTTTGTTGCGGCATTAGTAGACATAGTTTATTGTTCTAAGAAATCATCACAAATGGTTCTCTCCTAAAAATTCACCTTCCCTATGAAATCCCTTCAAGGTGCCATCTTTGAGTTACAATTATTTCAATTAAAACTTAACAGACCTCTAAGAATTCAAGCACCCAGTGATACCAATTCAAACTATAACTGTCAAGCAATATGAATAAACTTACTTTTTGGTGTGAAGAAATTCGCTCTATGCACCGGTTCCTCTGCAAGACTCTTCGAAATGATGCCAAGGTTTCAGCTGATGTGAAACTCATTAAAGAAACTGAGCATTGAATAGAAACATTAAGCCACATACTTTGGCAATAAATTCATAATTGAATTCAAAATATGGCTCTAATGGACCACAAAGAATTTTCTAAGTGTCTTGTCATTTTGTTGCTTCACGAAAGATAAAAGCCTCACATCTTTTCATCATGAAACAACGTCATCCATCGGATCCTAAAAAACAAGCACATTCTTTACCTTACCTGGGTCATCCTCCTTAGAAATGGGCCCCACCTTCCTTTCGCTGCTCCGTGAAGCATAAACCTCATGCATCTTTTCCATGCAAAACAACACTGACCATTGGATCTTCTATCATCTGCTCAACTATTATTCTCCATGATGACCACTATTCTATTTAACTAACCGCATGAAACCTTCGCTGCTAATGGTTTTTGTTGTTTCGCGAAGCATAATCACCTCGCATCTTCACCATGCAAAACAACGTGCATCATTGGATCAATTTTGAGATGCGCAACTTTTAACTCCTTTAACCTTTAAAGTGGGCCCTCTTACACGGAATCCACTTGTCCTACCAATTTCTAGAAAATATCCCCCATGTGTTGGCCATTCATTCGCTTAAAAACTCTATCAATCTCCAAATCTGAACCGCCACGTGTCTTATCTAACCATGGATTTCATCAATATTGCCGCTTAGTTAAACGGGCCCTTCACGATCCCTTTGGAGCCATGTGTCCTACTAACATATCACCTTTTGCCTTAGCCAGACATCCAGCTATATTTCCACCTCATCCGCCGTGTAACTGCCAGCTCCTTTTCACTACTTCACGAAGAGTAAACTTTATGTTGCTTCGGGCTACGAAACAACGCGCACCATTGGATCTTCTCAGAGATGCACATATGTTATCCTGCAAGCCACCCTTTCGCTAGGCCCATTGCCCTTTTGCTACTTTGCAAAAGGTAAACTTTACACATCTCCACCATGTGAAATAGTGCCAACCATTGGATCATGAACAAGATACATGATCCTTAACTCATTCTTTAGCTTACCTGTCGGGCTCGCCAATCTTTCGCTACTTCACGAAGCATAAATCTCACCCATCTTTTCATCGTGAAACAATGCAGACCACTAGATCTACTAGAAGATATTTATCCTTTAGCCTTCCTTGCGACTGCTTTACCCAGGCCCACCACCTTTTTGCCACTTCACGAAAGGTATGTTGGCATATGGACACTCCAATGAGACATTGTGTGTGATTGAAGGTTTTTTCATTGATGGCAACCTTGCAATCCTATGGCACCGGCAAGACATTATACCAGCAAAGCATTATTCAAACAAGACAGTGCATCGGCATCAGCAAGATCAATCTACATCAGCACTGGCACATAAGGAAATATGTATACCGGCATAGAGGCCGACAGGATTTTTGAAATGTAATATTTTGTTTATTATTGTAAGCTGACTTGGCAAATTGTAAAATGACTCTTGTATATAAAAGAGATCATTGTAGACTTTTATAGGATATGGATAGAAAGCAAAAAATAAATTATAAGGCAGACCTAATGTGCGAATTATAGGTCAAGGGTATATGTAAAGAACAGAGCAAGAACCAGTACTGAATTTGGCATTGAAGATGCTATTGTAAAGCAATATAGATCATTGGATGTGCATAATCCTCATTGTAATTTAGTGTGACTTCTTATTGAGCAGTGAGCTCTAGGCAATTGGCCTTCCTACATGTGCAGGCCCCTATTGTAAGTAATATTCTCTTATTGGCCAGTAAGTGAATATTGTGGGTCACAAATCCCACCGAGGTTTTTCCCACACTGGGTTTCCTCGTTAAACATCTTGTGTTATGGTGTTCTTTTCATGTGGATGTTTTTTATTCTGTTATTTACATTAATTCTTGCATACCCGTATATTGTTACTTTATGTTCTGCATATTCAGTTTTAAAAAAATTACATTACCGGTCAGATATTGATTCACCCCCCCCCCCCCCGCTCTCAGTATCTGTGGGAACCCTAACAATTGGTATCAGAGCTTGGTCCTCTATTTTCAGAAGCCTAATAGCTTGAGGAAGATCTTGACACTGGTAAAGATGGAAAATCTAATGAAGCAACTTGAAGGAGCTCTTACTGACTATGATGCAGAGAAGTTGAAAAATATCAAATTAGAACATGATTTAAAAGCAACTCAAGACATTATTCAGGCACTTCAAGAAAATCTTACTGTTAAAAGAAATAAGAGAAGAGAACTTTGTGAAAAATTGCAAAATGAGAATGATGAAAATGAATCACTAAATGATATGATAAGCAAATTGAAACAAGAGATCATGACAACAAAAAATGAAATGTAGGATATGACTATGAGATTTTGAAAAGAGATTGAGGACAGAAAGAAGAATGAAGAAGAGTTGACCAGAAGACTAAGTGATGCAGCAAATGAGAACACAAGACTTAGCTATGAAAATGACATGTTGAAGACAGATCTGATGCATACTCAGAATGACTCGAATGAACTAATGAGACAAAAAGAAATCTTGGAAAGCGAATTGTAAATTGCAAATCAACACAAAGAAAAATTCAAGAAAAGCTCAGAAGAACTTGGTACCTTATTGAAGAATCGAAAACCCAAAGGTGACACTTCTGGAATTGGATTTGAAGTTGGAGAAAGCTTCGGTACTGCAAATATCCAAGATCATAGCAAACCGGTAAGACCTTCTAATACTTACAAATTCAATGGAAAATGCTTTAACTACAATAAATATGGTCATAGCGCAAATGAATGTAGATCTAGGAATTATCAAAACATCAATCCTCCCACTGGTCAATGCTCCAAATGCAACAAAATTGGTCATAACTCTAAAAATTGCAGAATGAATTTTAAGATGTTATGTTTGTGGAAGATTTGGTCATTTATCAAATAAATGCAGAACACAAACCGGCATAGGTTATGGGAAAGCTATTCAGAAAAATAATGTAACTTGTTATGCATGTAACAAGATTGGTCATATTGCTAAATTTTGTAGAAGTAAAGGTACACCGGTAGATAACAAAAGAACTAGTTTGAAAGGTAAAGAAAAGGTTGAAGAAGTTAAGCAAGAATTCTCAAAGCAATGGATTAGAAAAGGTGATCTAAATATTGGGGATACTCCTCCACCGGTAGAACCAACAAATGCTCCACCGGCAGGACAATATGATGCTCCACTGGCAGGACAAAGCAATGCTCCACCGGCAGGATGTTCTTCATCAAATTGAAGAAAATTATCTTGAGGGTTTGGCAATCAAATGACACATGTGCTATTATTCCCTCGGTTAGAGAAAAGAAGTTGAAAATCATTCATTACTGGCAAATAAGGTTAAGCTAATACATTACCGGCAAGCAATTAATGTGGTAGGTAGCAGAAAAGACTTTATAAAATAAGGTTTTTGGCTCCATTTCATTTCACTGTGAATTCAAACTTTCAGAGAGCACAAAGATTTCCTAGCTAAGGCATTCCGAGCAAAGAGGCAAAGCACTTCAACAATCAATCCATCCAAAGGCAGAAAAAGGTATTTATCATCATGGCATCTTCCTCTGCATCTGAATTCATAGCAAACCCTATAGTAGTCGAGGTTATAAAATGACCTAGGCCCATGTTTCAGCTAGTTCCCGAGGTAGCTAAGAAAGATGACAACACAGGTGCTTTTTCAAAAATTCCAAAAGGTGTTGTTTATGCAGAACACCCTAGAATGTATATTCATTGCAACATAGAGGAATTAGGTGATGAAGAAATCAAAAACATGTATAAGTCTGTTTTATGTGATGACTCGGGGAATGTGAAACCTGAACATAAAATTGTTGAAACCCTAGGATTCACTGAAATCCTCTGCATTCCTGAATTTCCCAAGGAAGTGGTTAGGATAGTTTTAAGCAGGGTACATGGTTCATTCTTTTGGCTTGACTCAGTGCATAAAATTACAGAGGAAGCTGTGAAAGAAGTAATAGGGTTACCTTCCACCGGTAACAGACCTGACAAAACCAAGAAGGCCTCCAATGACTTAGTAACAAACTTAACTGGTGCAACATCCAACAAGAGATCATTGAGGGTTAATGATGTGACCGATGCAAATGTTAGATTTGTTAGCATGATTTTAGGTTACAAAGCAACTCATGTTAATAGGCTTAACTCGGTTTCCAGTTTATGCATAAAAAGTGCTTATGACATGGTTAAGGACAATGTGAAAATTGATATCTATGAATGGTTAAAGGATGAGTTAATTGACAATTTAGCAAAAATCAAGAAGGATAAGAAAGGAACCTTTAGATTTGGAAATTTACTTGTATGCTTAATGCTACATATAACCAAACAGGCTCTCGGTATAGGCAACAAGGATTTTGGATTTGACATACTGGTACGAAAACAATTGTCTGACTTATTCAACAACATGGGTGAAAACAGAGAAAAGAATATCAATGAGTATTTTCAAGCACTAAAGCTCAAAATGAATAAAAGAATCAGACTATCTCAACAAATTGTCAACAAATACAAGGATGATATATGTTTTGTAATAAAAAAGGATGAGATCTAGATGGAAGCAGTCATCCCAAGGACAATCTGGGTAACAGAGATGGGGTATTAAACAGATGACCACATAGTGGAAACTTATGCCAAAGCACTTCTAGAAGCCCCCAATGAACCAAAGGAAGAAGTATTTGGTAGTGTTGAGACCATTGAAAGTCAAATTCAATCTAAGAAGAGAGTGAAAAAGGTTGAGGCATTTGTGAGAAAAGGAACCAGACAAGCAAAATCCATAAAAGAAGATGTATTAAAGAAAACCGGCATAACTGAAGATGAGTTGGCAGCCCAACAACTTGAAACTCATCTATCACTGATATGCACTTCCTCAGAAGGAGATATGCCAGCAACTTTCAAAAGAGTTGTCAGGAAAAGAGACCCCTCACCGGTAACCACTTCTTCACCTAGAAGGACAAGACAAAAGCAACAAGCCGTAAGATCTCTAATCAGGAAAGTCACACCTAAGAAGAAGCTGACCCCCAAAAGGAAGAAGACAAACACTGACTTGGCCCCTCTTGACATATTATTGAATGAGATCACAGAGGAAGGAAAATTGAAAAACATAGAGAAAATCTATGACACCCTATCAGATGATGAGAAAGGACAAGTTGAAGAGAGTGTCATATTACACATGGACATGTATAAAAAGTTTTTGTTGCAAGTCTTAAATGAAATTCCTGATGAACTATATAAAAGACTTGAGGCCAGAAGGCAAGGAATAATTGAGTTGGATAAGAAAATAAAAATAGAAAAATTACTTGCAGTATACCCAGTCAACTCTCCTAAGGAAATTGATGATCTGATAGCTCAGGCCAACCAGACAATTTTTCCCACTGCACACCGGCAAATATCACTAATGGCAGGTAGAGTTACTAAAGTTTCAAAGGAAACAGAAGATGGTTGGGATACATTCTTGGTTGAAAAGGAAAAACAAGAAGAATATAGGAATCCCAAGCCCATTCTGGTATATCAGAAGGACAAAGGGAAAGGTAAAGTTGGTGGACCACCAAGTATCAAGATCAGAGACAACTTACCCCCACCTCCTTTAAATACTCCACCGGTAAAAACAACAACTATAGAAGATCAACCGGCAGCTGAGAGTATGGACACAGAGGATAATAATCCTAATCCTGAAGTCCTGTATACTGTAAATGTTGATACTCAGAAAATCAACATAGTGGTAGATAAGGATACAACAGATAAATCAGGAAACAAAGAGCAACCGATAGCAGATTCAAAGAAAAAGATGGAATCTAGAACACAAATAGAGAAACCAACACAGCTAAAGGGTCTAGAACAGATGCCATCGATAAGAAATGATGCAGGAAAACCAGTGCTTAAAGAGATGGAGACACAAACAGACCTACCAGAGGTCAATACTAGCATGGTCACTTCCACCGGCACTCAGTTTGTTGGATCACCATCAAATGTAACAGAGGTATTGCTTGAATCTATCAAGAAAATAACTGATTATATCTCACAAGCTTATAAAGCGATAGATGATTCAATTCCTGTTTTGAAATCAATAGCTCCAAATTGTAATATAGCCAACAAAGATTCTTTAGGCCAGTTGGATACACTTTGTAAATATATTTCTGGAAATTTTGAGCAAACAAAGGTAGAATCTGTAAAGGAAAGTGTAGAAAAAGAGAAACAGAAATTCTTTGAGGAAGGAATAAAGAAGTGTAATAGGGAATTCGACACACTTCTACCGGAACTGTGCAATTTATTGAAAGAGCACAAAACTCTGTACAAAGACACCTGTAAGATAAACTTTTTGACCATAGATGTAGACAAAAAGATGAGCAAGGTACAAGAAAAGATAAATAAACTTGCAGATAATTTTGTTAACTCACCCGATTCATTATCAGTTTTTGAGGAAAAGATAACAAATTTTGAGGAAGAATTGCTCAAATTAGAAAGAGAGAAAGAGAAAATAATAAACAAGGCAAAATTCTTGAGATCTAAACTAAGTCCAAGATTGGACTATTTAGCATCTCTGCAGAAGGAAATCTCAGAGGCACTAACACAGGGAAGCAGAACACCGACAGAGCACTTGCAGCATCTCACCAGTACAGTATACAGAACTGAGATAGCAATAAAAGACAGTAAGAAGTTTTTGGATGGAATAAACTTAATTTTGGGAGACATTCTTCAGATAATAACCACCCAACTACAAGGTTGAGGTTATGGATTGGTACAACTACAAAATCTACTAACCTTTGTCATTGATGCCAAAGGGGGAGTAGTAGGATGAGAAAATTCAAAACACAGGGATCACATGCTTAGGGGGAGCTCTCACATTTTTGGTAACATTTTTTTTGGTCTACACTTTTTGGATATCTTTTGAAATTTCTCATGAGTGTTGCCATCAATGCCAAAGGGGGAGATTGTTGGCATATGGACACTCCAATGAGACATTGTGTGTGATTGAAGGTTTTGTCATTGATGGCAACCTTGCAATCCTATGGCACCGACAAGACATTATATCGGCAAAGCATTACACAGGCAACCTTGCAATCCTATGGCACCAGCAAGACATTATACCAGCAAAGCATTACACAGGCAACCTTGCAATCCTATGGCACTGGCAAGACATTATACCGGCAAAGCATTATTCAAACAAGACAGTGCACCGACATCAGCAAGATCAATCTACACTGGCACTGGCACAGAAGGAAATATGTATACCGGCACAGAGGCCGATAGGATTTTTTATATGTAATATTTTGTTTATTATTGTAAGCCGACTTGGCAAATTGTAAAATGACTCTTGTATATAAAAGAGATCATTGGAGACTTTTATAGGATATGGATAGAAAGCAAAAAATAAATTATAAGGCAGAACTAATGTGTGAATTGTAGGTCAAGGGTATATGTAAAGAACAGAGCAAGAACCGGTACTGAATCTGGCATTGAAGATGCTATTGTAAAGCAGTACAGATCATTGGATTTGTATAATCCTCATTGTAATTCAGTGTGACTTATTGAGCAGTGAGCTCTAGGCAGTTGGCCTTCCTACATGTGCAGGCCCCTATTGTAAGTAATATTCTCTTATTGTCCAGTAAGTGAATATTGTGGGTCACAAATCCCACCAAGGTTTTTCCCACACCGGGTTTCCTCATTAAACATCTTGTGTTATGGTGTTCTTTTCATGTGGATGTTTTTTATTCTATTATTTACATTAATTCTTGCATACCGGTATACTGTTACTTTATGTTCTGCATATTCAGTTTTAAGAAAATTACATTACCGGTCAGATACTGATTCACCCCCTCCTCTCAGTATCTGTGGGAACCCTAACAAGGTAAACTTCATGCATCTTCCCTTTGCGAGATCGCGCGCACCGTTGGATCTATTAGCACTTGCACGATCTTTATGAAGCCCGACAAAGAAATAAAAACTTAGGAGAAGGCAAAAAATTAAAACATTATTAAAGACCCACCTAAGGAAAAACTAAAAGGGGGAACCTCTCCTCACGATGGACTGACCCTTCCACTTAAGTGGAAAAAGTAACAAGGAAATATAATGTAGGGATCTCAAGATAGAAAAGGGTAAATTGCAAAAACCTTAAACCCTTAGACCAATAAACTTCAGAGGAAAAATGATGTACTAAGCACAATTTTGCTAATTTTAGCGGATTAGAGAACAAAATCACCGAAAAGTCAAAATAATGATAACAGGAGACATTGTTTATAGTGCCTAAGAGAATTCACAGAAAGTGATTCAGAGCCAGACAATTAATAATTGGATTCCCAAGAAGAGCCCTTGGAATTCAAGGACTGTAAAAGCTCTAAAAGAACATGAGAGAATTAAAGGCGAGATTGCAAGATGTATTGAAGGACAATGAGGCCATGACTGCAGAGGAAAGAGTTCAAGGGGACCAATACCCAATGCAGCATGACAAATACATAGACACACTGAATAAAGATCTCCAAACACTGGATGAAGACTGTGTTGCAACAATACCGGTTGTCTACAAGGATGGTGAACTGGCTCCATTGGAGCAATGGCAAAAGGACTTTGTACATATTAAGGAGAAATTCATGGCCCAATTTAACCAGGATGAAGATGTAGCCCCCCATGTCAACCAGGTAGTATTTGATCTTTTTTCATTGGAGACAGATATGAAATGAATCAGTGTGGCCACTAGATGCTATAAGAGTGATAGTTATATTAATCATCTTGGCATGCTTAATCTCTTTCTCTTTCACTTTGTTAAGCAATTGTAATTAGGTTGTTAATGATGAAGAGACATAGCTTCTCATAGAATAGGTGTCACTCACTTATTTATATGAGCAAATTTTATAAAATGGGGACATTATTAGAATAGAAGATATTGGACAGATACTATAGCCTCTAGCATACTATTGTACCATGTTGGAAGCTTTAATAGAATCAATTGTTTTCTTCTGCATATGTGTTGTCGATTATCTCATTTTCTGTAGGCAGTTGTTTGTGATATTATCTAAACAAGATAAGGTTATTCATATTCTTACAATGAAGACTATGTTCCTATATTATAAATTTGGATTAAAAAGATCTACTCGTGGATTTTAATTGTTCCTTGTAGTTCTTCCTTGAATGGTCCCTTAAGGTTAGGGTTAAATTCATTCAGGCAGTTTATGATATAAATATTTGATAGATCTCATAAGAAATAGTAACTGACAGATTTACCAAAGGGGGTAGGTTTATAAACTGACTCACAAATCATACATTAAGTCCTAGAGAAATATAAGACTCTGTAGCCCAAATAATAGGAAAGACATTGGTCATTCACAAATCAAAACCTCTACCATATTAATTACCTTTGCATTAAAACCATAGGATAAGTAAGTAGGATTCATAGAACCAATTAGCAATAGTATACATACATATAAATTTCAAGTACAAAGATCGAATAGCTTCCACAACAATAATCTTGAACTCATCTAAAAGCCACCTATCCTAGGAACCTATTCCATTCTGAGGTAGGGAATAATTTAGATCAAAATACTCAATCTTCTATAAAAATCATTAGTCATCGAAAGCCACTAGTGAATAGGTACACCCGCCTAGGTCTTGCAGAGCCTAAAGTGAGGGAGTTAATAACCAAATAGGATCACTCTATAAGTTGGCCAGTTCAATTGCCAAGTTTGATCATAGGAGTTGGCATTTCCTTAGAGCCTATCAAATTTGTTGATTTGAGATCCAACAGATTGACGACTTTGCCAGGGACAGTATTCATTTAATGAGACTCTATTATGGGAAAGAACTCATATAAAAAAGGAACAAATTTCCTCTCTAGGGAGAAGTGGCGACTCTGAAGAAAAGAGAAGAATTTTTATGTACGGAAGTAGGTCAATAACACAAGGCCATCCAATAGTACAATTGAACTTTGATAAAAAAAAAACAAGAAAAACCAAACAAATAACCAACAGACAATCCAATGGAACACATGAATGATTTCATGAATGAGAGGTATAACCAGTATTACTCTGAAAATAACTCACAGTCAGCTTGGAATAAACATAACCATACAATTTCTTCATGCCCAATAAATGAGGACTTGGTAGCTACAAATAAAGCACGAAAAGGAAAATGCCCTCTTGGTTTTGAAAATCATCACCCAAATTCGAGAGCAAATACATCAAGTTCTTCAGGTTCAAGTAGGATGGATGCACTAGACCATTTTGCAAATTTGATGAAACAAATGTTAGATGTAGCTACTAAAATGAAAGATACCGGAAGAACAAGGGAGTGTGTGGAATTATGTGCTAGGCTGGGTATTGAAATCAATGAAAATAATATTGATCATGACCTAAATAAGTATAAAGAAAGATGTGAACATGCAACCCAAGGGTCGGACAAGGGAAGAAATCATAAAGATGAAACCAATGTAAAGAACAATACCTATAAGATAACTGGAAACCCCTTATATGATCATGAGAATGGTAATTATGCATACACCCATGTACCTCCTAAACATTAGTACAATCATTATAACAACTTTGCATATCAAACTCAATTCCAACACTGAAACCAATTTCCCTATTATAATAACATGAGTCAGAACCATGGAAATTTATTTGAGGGAGGATATGAATTGATGAATATAGAGTGTATCAGACAATTTGAATTTCTAGGAATGATAGTGTATCCTCATCCCATCCCAAATAAAATCAGAACTGCCGTACCAAAATTCACTGAGAGTAATGCTATCACAGGAGAAGCACATTGCAAAGCTTTCGATACAGTCATGGAAGATTTATGCCTCCCATATGAAGATGTTAAAATGAAGTTATTCATCTAGTCTTTAATAGAAGATGCATGAGATTGGTTCAGAACATTACCCGATGCTTCAATAAGTAGCCTTGCAGAGTTTAGGAGACTTTTTCTCAAACAGTATGGAGATCAAAATAGCCCCAAGTTTGCACTACATGAAATCATAAGTATCAAAAAAGAACCTAATGAGACAGTAGTAGATTTCAATAGAAGATTTAACAGAGTGATAAACAAAATTCCTAATAGGATAAAACTAGTCCCAAAGGTAAGCATCTTGTACTACATAAATGCCTTTGACAGCAAGACAAATTATGAACTTAGAACAAAAAACCCTACAACTCTTCAAGGAGTTATGAAAGCTACCATAACTATAGAAAACAATAGAAAAGTGGCTGGGAGAATTGAGAAGAGAGAAGATACTAGGTTGTTCAACTGAAAAGCTTCCAAACAAACTGATGAAGATAAATTGGACAAGGTATTAAATGTTCTAAAAGATTTATCTATGAAGGTAAATAAAACATAAAAACAATAGTTCTTTCGTCATGATAGACCCAGACTACACGATATGCCTTACAATACTACCTAGAAGGATGGGAAACCAGTGGAGAAGAGTCAAAAGGATAATATGCAAACACTAGATCCTCTAAAAAGAACTATTAATCAAGTGTCAGATGATAACCTATGGTGCTTTGCCTATGACATGCCACATTTTCTTTAACAATTTATAGTGGCAAAGAAGTTGCAAGAAGAAGAAGAAGAATGTGAAGGGTATACAGACGACCACACCATAAATTTTCTATCATTCGAAGAATATAACTCATTGAGAAAGAAGGGGATGGTGATGTAAGTTCTAGATGGATCAATCAGCAATGTTGTATGCAGCAAATATTCTCAAATGAGGAAGAAGGGATCAAACTCAGGGTCCCCACTGAGGAAGAAAGGGAAAGAAACATGGCGGCTGGAGTGGAACAAGCCAAAAGAACCTATTCTCTTAGAAACAAAACCATAAACCTTGAGTAGGGAAAGCCCTCCAGAATGTTCATAAAAGAAGTCAATAAAATATCTAAACCAATAAATATAATGAGTAATATCCAATATAAGGGCCTAGGCAAAACCAAAGAGAAAGAGGTTCAGATAACAAAACTACAAAAGGGAGAGAGGGAGAATATGGCAGCTACTTCCCCAATACCTATTGCCACATCATTTGGCATTGCCAATGCTTTGACACAAATGAAGGTCTCTTTACTATTTCTTGAGATGATGAAGTTCCCAGAATACAGAGAGAAGAATCTAAGGATGATCACAGATGTCTCAGGAGATAAAGTGAAAGAACACAAGCAAGGTGGTCAAGACAATAATGGTGAACATGATCCAGCTCTAGCCATTTATTTGGGGTCAACAATAATTAAAAATTATTCCCAAGTAGATCCCTTTTACCTAACTCTAATGATCAATAATAAGATGATTAAAAATTGCATGATTGATTCAGGAGCAACAATAAATGTTATGCCTGTAGGATTCATGAAAGAGCTTGGAATGGGGATGCATACGACATTCGGCAAGTGTTATGCTATGGATAATAGATATGTTCTAGTAGTGGGTGTTATGAAAGATGTAGAGTTCAAGCTAGTAGCATGCCCTGAAGCATCCTACAAGATAGACATCACAGTGGTGGATGTCCCTCCAAATTATGGAATGTTATTATCCAGACAGTGGTTAAACCTAATAGGGGGACATGTCTAATTGGATTTGTCATATGCAACCATACCAGTGAATGGACATGAAGTGAGAATTGAAAGAGAGCCTTGTTCCTTATATATCATTGAGGATGTGGAAATGCCCGAGCCAATATATTTTATATAGTCAGACATGGATAATTTTATAGTACAATTGATGAAGCCAAAGACTGAGGATTTGTCTCCAATTGAGTCTTGCATCAAAGAAACAAATGATCAAGTGTGGCGCATGTACTTTGATGGCTCATGCAGTAAGGAAGGAAGTGGAGCTGGGATTCTATTCATTTCACCAGGTGGAGAAACATTTAAGTATTCTTTCAAGTTGATATTTGAATGTACCAACAATATTGCTGAGTATGAGGCTCTAATCATAGGACTGAACCTAGCAGTTAATAACGGAATTAAAATTCTTAGTGTATTTGGCGACTCGAAACTGATAGTGTCCCAAATTAAGGAAAAATATGCCTCTAAACATATCAGATTGAAGCAATATAGGAATGCAATGTGGGACACTATCGAATTGTTTGATGCCTTTCAAATAAATTGGGTTCATCAAAAAACATAATGGCTGACTTTCTGGAAAATATTGCACTAAAGGAAAATGATGTGACATTGAATGGGATATTAGAAGTGGAGATAAAAGTCAGACCTTCTATCCCTGATAACCTATACCACTGGCAAATTTTTCAAGATGATGCTCACCTGCTAAATTTCTTGTAGTGTGTGGGTCATTATCAGGCATAGGCTATTAAATTTAATGACTTTGTGGAAGATACTGATGGGAAAGAAACCTTGTTTCGACATGAAATCATACAGCTGAAATCAAACAAAATACCAAGAGGTTTGGTTGCATTAGAAATAACTTTCAATGCACAGGACATAATAGAAACTAAAGTGATTGCAGCTAGAGAAAGTGGTGTTGAACAAGTTAACCTGGGAAATGAGGAGTCACCAAGGCGTGTGTTTGTTGGATATAAATTAACTCCTAAAATGAAGCAACAACTGATAATATTGCTCAGAAAGTATAGGCACGTTTTTGCATGGTCATATGATGACCTCAAAGCCTATATAGAAGATCTTTTCCAGCATGAAATACCCCTTAAACCTGATGCCAAGCCATTTAGACAAAAACAGAGACCTATAAATCCAACTTTGATACCTAAGATGAAAGAAGAAATAATAAAAATGAAAGATGCAGGGATAATCAAACCTTGTAGGTATTCCACTTGGGTTTCAAACCTAGTGCCTGTCAGAAAAAAGAATGGAGATATAAGACTTTGTGTAGACTTTAGGAACTTGAATATATCATCTTTGAAAGATAACTACCCATTACACAATATGGATATCATGTTGCAAAAGGTAACTAGATGTGAACTATTATCTGTGATGGATGGATTCTCAGGTTACAACCAAGTAAAATTCAGGGAGGTTGAGCAATACAATATAGCCTTTACAACACCATGGGGTACGTATGTGTATGCAAGGATGCCATTTGGCCTAACTAATGTTGGAGAAACTTTCCAAAGAGAAATGGATGTAGCATTTGCAGAGCTAATAGATGTGATAATGGTGGTATATCAGGATGATCTAACCGTTTATTCAAAAAGGCCTGAAGACCACTGCAATCACCTTGAAAAAATATTCAAAAAGGCTTTAGAATATGAGATCTCTCTTAATCTGAAGAAATATCATTTTGGAGTTGAGGAAGGAAAGCTCCTAGGACACATAGTATCCAAGGAGGGAGTAAAAATTGATCCTTAAAGAGTGGCTGCAATCAATGAAGTCCCCATTCCAAAAACCATTAAAGCCATTCAGCCATTCCTGGGACAAATCAACTTTGTTAGGAGATTTATCCTAAACTTTGCAGACATTGTAAACCCTATAGTGCAGATGTTGAAGAAGGGAGCCAAGATAGATTGGGATGCAGAAGCACTGGATTCCTTTGTAGTAATCAAAAGGGAAATATCTGAGGCACCAGTACTAATATCACCAAATTTTAGCAAACCATTTATGATCTTTACTTTTGCCTCTTGTCACATGGTAGCAGCAGTATTACTACAGAAGAACCAAAATGGTTGTGAGCAACCCATTACGTACTTCAGCAAATCATTGAGCCCATTTGAGATCAAATATGATATAAATGAGAAACATGCCTATGCCCTGGTAAGAGTGGTAAAACACTTCAGACCATACCTAGTAGGGGTAGAGATCACAACTTATGTTCCTAATGCAGCAGTGAAAGATATTTTCAGACAAACAGAAGTAATAGGAAAAAGGTGCAAATGGATCAATCAAATCCAGGAATTTAATATGGAGCTCAAGATTTCACAAGTCATGGCAAGAGCAGATTCTGAAGGATTTCAAATAAATGAAGTGGGGCTTGAGGAAGCCAGTTTCAATATCGAGCACACAATATGGTACACATATGTTGTGTATTATCTTAAAAATATGAAGTGTCTAGACAATATGACTGATAATCAAAAGAGGACCTTGAAGTTGAAATCATTAAAGTATGTGATCATTAATGGTGACTTGTATTAAAAAAACAGAGATGGAATATTACTATTGTGTTTGGATGAATGTCAGACAGACAAAATCTTGCAAGAAATGCATGGTGGAGTGTGTGGTGGTCATTTTTATGCCAGACTACAGCTCACAATATATTAAGGGTAGGGTAT
Organism: Cryptomeria japonica; assembly: GCF_030272615.1. Classification (NCBI taxonomy): domain Eukaryota; kingdom Viridiplantae; phylum Streptophyta; class Pinopsida; order Cupressales; family Cupressaceae; genus Cryptomeria; species Cryptomeria japonica. The sequence goes on along the minus strand of NC_081413.1, from coordinate 369,717,537 downwards.
TATTGGCCACATGTGTTTCATGATTCCTATCAGTATGTTAGAAAGTGTGAAGCATGCCAAAGATTCTATGAAATACCAAGGAGAACTCCCATTAAGACCAATGCAAGTTGAAGAACCGTTTCAACAATGGGGATTGGATTTCATAGGGGAAATATGTGATAAATCTAGTGGAGGACACAGGTGGATCTTGGTATCCACTGACTATCTAACTAAATGGGTGGAAGCAATCCCTACCAAACAGGCTACTAGTAAATTAGTGATCAAATTCTTGATGGAAAATATCATTATCAGATTTGGTGTCCCTGCAAGAATCATCACAGACAATGGTATGTGTTTTAGATCTGAAGAATTCAACACCTTTTGTGGAGAATATGGCATCAAGATATCTCATTCATCTCCCTATCATCCTGAAGGTAATGGACAGGCTGAGTCTAGTAACAAAAATATTGTCAAGATTACTAAGAGGATGTTAGGACAAAATAAGAAAGCATGGGATTCTAAATTGAATCTGGCAATCTGGGCAGATAGGATAACAGTGAAGAAGTCTACAGGAAGATCTCTATTTGAGTTAGTTTATGGCAAGAAAGATAGACTTTCTTTGGATAACCTCTTACATGTTCACAAATTCATAGTACAGGAAGAGATTGATATCATTGATCCTATGCAAGAAAGACTTGTGCAATTAATAGAGTTGGATGAAATCAGGACAGAGGCCCAGAAACAAAATGTTAAATTACAGAATCAACTGAAGAGATTGTATGACAAGAGAAAAACAAATAGGAAATTTGAGATAGGTGATTGGTCTTGATGTGGGATGCAAGAAATTAGGAGAAAGGCAAGCATGGGAATACCATATATAATCCTGGATAAGGCATGAGAAGACTCATATTTCATACAGAGTATAACAGGAGAGAGTCAGGATTTGCTGGTACATAGACAATTCTTGAAGAAATTTTTTGCTTGAAATAATATAATTCCATGTATAGTAGAATAGGGTTACTTTCTCATTGTCTATACCATGAATTCCCATTAGTATGTTTCTATTAACAAAAGATTCTAGATTCTTGAAGGCATCCATAGTATACCTCCATCCCTAGTCAGAGCCACTATTGAGCATTGAATTTAAATCAATGGAATCCCATGGTTTCATTAGAAGCTACAAAAGTTTTCTTGAAAAAAATGGAATCAAGCATGCCCTTAAGCATTTCGATAGAACCCTTAGCATTTCCATCGACATCAGAATCCTAAAAATTATCACTCAAACCAAGGCCATCGGATATACATACTAATCCTTCACCAAAATGCCTAGTCTGACCAAAATGACTCTATCGAAGAAGCCTACCACTATCCTATTGATAAAGTGATTTATCGAACAAATTTTGGCCACTACGGGCTTCCAAAAGGATTCACCGAAAACATTAGTTCCATCGACCTAAAGTGCACCGAGGAAATTAGGAGTGGTCCCTTCGATGAAATAAAGAGCTTCAATGAAATTATAGTATCAATGAGACATGTGAACAACTCACCGAGGGAAGAAGTTTGGCCGAAAGCATAAAATCAAAGGAACCCACAGATATCTTATCGACGAAGCTATTTCGAGGAAAAGGAGCTTATCAAAGAGGCACAAAGGATGTTGACCGAAGATAGCTTTCTCATCGAAGGATAAAAGATCGATGAAACATGATAAATTTCCATCGATGACTTGTTATCGGCCGAACATAAAGGGTTGAAGAAGAATATTTTTCTTTTACTGAAAGAGGAAAAATCATCGATGCTAGTACAAAGGCCAGACAATGAAGAATTGTTTAGATGGAATTCTAACATTGATAAAATGACAGAGGGACTTAGTGATAAAATCATTTTCATCAAAAAGGAAGATTTCGATGAATTGATAAAACATGATACCGACATAAACACTTATAGCAAGGCTTCAATGAAATAAAGATATTGATGAGACCAAGAGAACTACCAGTGATGATGTTAATTTCACCGAAATAAAGAATGATGTCAACAGAATATGGTGTTTTAGGGAGACATAAGATAAAGCCATCGAGACATGTGATTTCATAAAAGTACAACACAGGTGTAATGTTGAATAAGCATCGGTGAAAAATTAAAAGCACTGCTAGACAAATGATTACCCATTGCTGCGAAGATCCAAACAAATCTTAGTAAAGTCTCATCATCATAAATTCAAATGAATATCTATGTGACTGTTGCTTAACTGGAATTATTAACTGGTAAATTCACCATAAATGCTCAATGAATTGATAAAGTAGGAGACGTTGTTTACAATGCCTAAGAGAATTTACAGAGAGCGATTCAGAGCCAGATAATTCAGAATTGGATTCGCAAGAAGAGACCTTGGAATTCAAGGACTGTAAAAGCTCTTAAAGAACATTGCAGAATTAAAGGTGAGATCGCAAGATGTATTGAAGGACAATGAGGCCATGATTGCAGAGGAAAGAGTTCAAGGGGACCAATAACCAAAGGAGCATGATAAATACGCAGACACACTGAATAAAGATCTCCAAATATTGGATGAAGACTATGTTGCAACAAAACCGGTTGTCTACAAGGATGGTGAACTGGTTCCATTGGAGCAATGGATTAAGGAATTTGCACTAATTCAGGAGAAATTCATGGCCCAATTTAACCAGGATGAAGATGTAGCCCCACATGTCAACCAGGCAGTGTTTGATCTTTTTTCATTGGAGACAGATATGAAAAGAAAGAGTGTGGCTGCTAGATGCTATAAGAGTGACAATTATATTAATCATCTTGGCATGCTTAATCTCTTTATCTTTCACTTTGTTAAGAAATTGTAATTAGGTTGTTAATGATGAAGAGACATAGCTTCTCATAGAATAGGTGTTGCTCACTTATTTATATGAGCAAATTTTGTAAAATGGGGACATTATTAGAATAGAAGATATCAGACAAATACTATAGCCTTTGGCATACTATTGTACCATTTTGGAAGCTTTAATAGAATCAATTGTTTTCTTCTGCATATGTGATGTAGATTATCTCATTTTCTGTATGCAATTGTTTGTGATATTATCCAAAGGACATAAGGTTATTTGTATTCTTCTAGTGAAGTCTATGTTCCTATATTATAAATTTGGATTAAAAATATCTACTCATGGATTGTAATTGTTCCTTGTAGTTCTTCCTTGAATGGTACCTTATGGTTAGGGTTAAATTCATTCAGGCGGTTTATGATATAAACATTTGACAGATCTCATAAGAAACAGTAACTGACAAATTTACCAAAGGGGGTAGGTTTAAAAACTGTCTCACAAATCATACATTAAGTCCTAGAGAAATATAAGACTTTGTAGCCCAAATAACAGGAAGACAATGGTCATCCAAAAATCACAACCTCTACCATATTAATTACCTTTGCATTAAAACCATAGGATAAGTAAGTAGGATTCATAGAACCAATTAGCAATAGTATACATACATATAAATTTCAAGTACAAAGATCAAATAGCTTCCACAACAACAATCTTGAACTCATCTAAAAGCCACCTATTCTAGGAACCTATTCCATTCTAAGGTAGGGAATAATTTAGATCAAAATACTCAATCTGCTATAAAAAAGCAATAGTCATCGAAAGCCACTAGTGAATAGGTACACCCGCCTAGGTCTTGTAGAGCCTAAAGTGAGGGAGTTAATAACCAAATAGGTTCACTCTATAAGTTGGCCAAGTCAATTGGAGGGTTTGATCATAGGAGTTGGCATTTCCTTAGAACCTATCCAATCTGTTTATTTGAGATCCAACACGGTTGACATAGGGTTTTTGCTAGTTCATGCTTCTCTGGTTGTCATAAGTCCTTCTCTAGTCACCGATAGGTCTTGGATTCATGTGAGGTGTCAAATTGTTCACTCCATATCTGCATTCAATTGATCTTTGTCCATACATATTGCATGTGTAACAATGACCTTCAAATATTCTAGACACATATCTAGTATTAGCATTATAGCCCGTGTTCTCATTAGATATGCTTCTACACACATTAGCAATATGTCTAGGTTTGTGACAAATAAAGCAAACAGGTTTATAATCTTTCTTACTGGTAGGCTTCTTATCCTTAGGAATAGTTTTACCTTCATGCATGTTTCTCTTGGTACCAAAAGATTTTTCTTTCTCAAATGTGTTGAATCCTAATCCAAATGTGTCACCTTTCATTCTCTGATATTGCATCTGTTCATCCAACATAGAGGAGCTTTTGTTAAATTTGTCAAGCTTCCCATTAGCCTCAGTAATATCTTTGGTAAGATCTTCATTATGCTTGGTAAGAGTCTCTCTAAGAGATATTTCCATCTTAAGATCTAATTGTAATGCTTCTTTCTCTTCCTTCTCCTCTTGCCAATGTTCATGCAAAGCTGCATTCTCCTTCTTGATCTTAGAAATCTTATGATCTCTCTCTTTGATCAAGTCTCCAGCTACCTTCCTTGCTTCAAGTTCTTGACTCATACAAATTGTTAGGGCTTCAAGTTCTCTCCTCGGGTTTACTTTTTCACCATTCAATTTCTCCACTTCTTCAACTAGTGCATCAATATTGGCCTCATCTGAAGAGTTGTTTTCAGAGATCTCCAATAATTTCTCAATCAGCTCTCTCCTCTTTACTTGTGAAGCATTGAATCTACCTCTCAAGGTTTCAAGATCTTCCCCAATTGCATCAAGTAGTCTAGCCATCTCTCTATAACTCATATCCCCCATACTAACTTTAGGATTTCCTTCCAAGCAGTTAGGCCTTAAGGAAGTTAGGCTTTGATACCAATTGGTAGACTAATAAAGCACTGAGAGGGGGGTGGGGGGGTGAATCAATGATAGCAAAAATAAAAACACTTTAAAACCAGACCGGTAAAAATAATTAACCAATTTACTTAAAACTTTGCATGCAATCCAAAGTGGTATAACAACATTCACAATAAGTCAAACATTCACCATAACACAAGTGTTTATACGTGGAAAACCCAACCAAGAAAAAACCATGGTGAGATGGAACTCACAAGTTAGCTATCTACAGTAATAGGTAACTGACCGATTAAGGTCTACAAAGTGCTCTATTGGGAATGAATCCTGTTACAGATTCCAAAAGCCCTGTTAGGAGCTATACCTGGTTAAAGGTAATACCCTGTTAAGGGTAACCTTGATAGATGATTTCAAATCCAAACTAATGGATCACCTGGCTAGAGGATTTGTACAATGAAGCTTATTAGAGCTTACCCGGTTAAGAGATTTAACTATTGTAGTGATTAGAAAACAATAGGTGGTATGATCTAGAAATAGCACATCTTGCTTGTATAGATCCTTTTCTTCTCACTCAATGCTACATCACTGACATACTCTGCAACTCCTTCAATAAATCGCATCAACTCTAATTCATAACACAACTCGTTTCTTGCATATCAAAATAACTCATCACAATGTCTTTTTTATAGACATAAAATTTCATGTCAGCTCAAGAACCTCATCACATTTTCCTAGATTCAGTGTATCTGGACAATCTTTCATAACGCATTACAAATCATCACCAAAAATGTCAGTTATAACACATCATGATCGGTGATAACTCGTCACACAATCAGTGAAACTAGTTTGAACACCGATACCGGCTTAGTGTTAACCGCTTCCAACTCATATGCCAATTGTCTCCATGTGCCTCCTTGTTTCTCTCTGTTGCATCTTGAAACTGGTAACAATGTAATTGACCAAAACTAATTGTCCTTCCTGCATATACCAGTTGTCAACATTTCCTGGTTTAGACACCTTCATACCGGTTGGATCTCTCTATACATATGATACCGGTTTACAATATAAAGACTTAGGAGTAGTACTAGTTTGACTTAACTAACATGACCATGACAATATGAACATATGTATGTGTGTATATGTGTTCCATCAATGACAACACATAAAGTCATCCAATACAAAAATCATCATCAAGCCAACAAATGTTGTAACATAGTTGTTTATTGTGAGGTTGGATTGGAGCAATAGACTCTAGCAATATTTCTCATCGAGGTTTTTCCCATATTGGGTTTTCCTTATATATCTAGTGTTATGTGATGTATCCTTGTGTTTTCTTGCATCTTGATCTCTCTCGTATCTCACTGGTATGTCCTCTTGGTCTTTGATATGATAACCGATACTCACATTTAGGATTAAAAGGGTTAAGTTTGGAAACCATTGATTTACCCCCCTCTCAATGGAATTTTGTGTTCTACAATTGGTATCAAAGCCTAGGTTCCCGGTTAGATAAGCTTTCTCTAGCTTGGGTATATTTTGGTTTTCAAAACACAATGGTTAATTTGAGTCAATCCCCACTCTGGTGTTTAATGGGTCAAACTATTTTATTTGGAGTTGTAGAATGGAGTCTACCTATCCTCTTTTCTTTATGATGTCTAGATGTCAGTTGTTAATGGTCTCTCTAGTCCTGTCAGTCCTCCTACCGGTCCTAAAGCTGAAAGAAGATCTAAGTGTGATGTTGAAGCCATGAAAGCTATACTCCGTGGACTCTCTGGTGATATTTTTTCACAATTGGATAAGTCCAAGTCTACAAAGAGTTTGTGGGACAGATTGAAGAATCTCTATGGTAATGAACCTAGCACTACTAAATTGGTTTGTTAAAGCACTAAGAGAAATAGGACACATGAGTATGCATATGAAGATAGATCAGCCAACTACTACAGCAATGATGAAGAAGAAACCCATCTATTCATGGCTCAAGAGATAGAAAGTGAGATGCACACATCAAAAGGGATAATGCGGATCAATCCAATTGGCAAGATGTGTTTGGTAGTGATGGTGAAGATGAACAAGAAGTTGAGGCTCAAGTTGATCTTGAAGGGGAGTTGGTAAGTGCCCTAGATGAGTTGAAAACTGTTAGAAACAAATTTAAGAAATACAAAAAATTAGTTCATGAAGAATGTATCCAGTTGAGAATATGCCTTGAAGAGTCAAATAGAAATATTTTCATATTGGAAACTCAGCTAGAAGAAGACAAAGGAATGATTGATGAGTTAAAATCAGTCTTTGATGCCAAGAAAATTAGATGTGAGGAGTTAGATCTAGAAGTGGAGACAAAAGAAAAAGATTTTCAGAAGTTGAAAGGAGAAGTAAAGAATCTTTGGAAAGACCTTGAGAAGTGCCAAGATGAGCTCAAGATGAGGATATAGTATGATGGCAACACTAAAGCCTTGGACAAAATGTTGAACAAATAAAAACACTCCAAGGATATCAGAGGATTAGGATTTGATAGTAGTGAGTGCTCCACAAGCAAGGATGTCCCTAATAAAGACATTTAGTTTGTCTCCTCAAGTGAAGATAACAAGGGACACACCTTCATAGTCAGAAATGCTCCTAGGAAGAAGCTTGACCTAACTGTAGCCAGTGAAGACATGAGGATGAAGATTGGTGTTGCAAGGAAGAATAATGTTGATCCTAAAGGGAAAGGAAAGTTGATAGAAGATGGCTTCCTCAGAAACAAGAACGTGAGAAATTAGCCTAGAATACCTCCAGCCGGTAGAGGACAAAGAAATGTTGCTGCCCATAAGACAAAGAAAGTATGGGAAATGAAGGGATCAGATGAAAGGACTACATTGACCAGATAGCTCAAGACATGTCCCTGGAGAAGTAGAAAAGGAGAAAACAAACCGACAAGATCACCACATGTTTGGCAGAATAAATTTGTAGGTAATAAGCCCTCCTTCTCTGGTTACTATTTTTCATGTAAAGGATATGGCCATAGAGAAAATGAATGTAAAATGAGGTCTAGGATTAGACAAAATGTTTTTCCTAGGAATAGAAATCTAGTTTATCAAATATGTAATGCATTTGGCCATAAGAGTCATGATTGTAGAAAGAATAATTTTCAGTCATATGGCAGTCGGTACAATAGTCATGCTCAATATGGAAGTGGGTATAGAGCATATGAGAATCAAAGACCTACATGGAACAAAAGGAGGAGTATTCTTGAAAGATCAAGAAATCTATCGGTTCTGGTAGTTGGCTACAATAGCATGGTCAAGAGAAGAAGATGGTCAAACCAGTTTGATAGAAAGTCTTGCAATCACTTGTCTGGCTTGAACACAGTATGCTCTTAAAACAATTATTCCGATCATGTTGCAGAATTTTGGAGTGTAAGGACCAATCAATAGAGGCAAATTAGCACTACTCCAAAGACTGCAAATGAGAAAAGGGAGATCAAGCAGGTATGGAGGAAGAAGCAAGAGAGTAGAACCATGGACTGATACTGTGCATCCAATGCACAAGTGATATCTCCTAAGGATTAAAGGAGATGCAGGACCTCATGGGGAGCTACATATTGATCACTTTATTCACCCCAAATTTTAAAAGGAAAATTGAAAGGATAGGTTGCCACTGTTATAAGGGAGAAGATGAGATGACATAGTGTATGTAGTTACTGCCTTGGCTACACATCCACATAGGTGTGATGAATTACTGTTGCATGTAAAATTGGATGGTCCAAACTGCTGAATGGTAGTAGTGGCATGTGACATGGGAAGGATTCACTGGATAGAGTACCGTGGTAGGGATATTGGACCGATAAAGTAAACTGATGTGTATAGTGTGTTATTGGTATGAATGCTAACCAGAATTGCAGATTATGTGAGTCAATGCATTCTAGTAACATTGCAGTGGCTCTTGTGGGTTGGATAGCTGAGATTATATCTCACGTGATATTGGAGAAGTCTTGAATGATAATGTGTCGATCTGGTAGTTGACCATATATGCATTCATCAGTATGAGTTAACTGATTTGACAGTTGACATGATGTTGTGGTCATGAAAGATCATGTCACAAGATGTGATGAATATCATGGAAGTGGAAGAACATTTGTAGATCATGAATGCTCAGCTCTATCAATAAAAGGTGTAGATTGGAGCTCCGATTTAGGACTGGACAATCAATGAAGACCTGATATCTATGGTTCAGGGGGAGTTCATAGCCATATCTACTGATTGGTATCAGACATGCTGGACATAGGGGAAGATCAAGTAGTTGTTTAACAATACCAATTTGTTAGTAACTTTGGGAAAGTGTCAATTCAATTTGTTTATCTATCAAAGTCACAAATCAGTTTGCCCGAGAGAATGATGGAACAAGACCAGAATAGGCTCATTAGGTATTAATAGTGACTTCTAGCAGGGTCAGTCCAATTTGTACTAATAAAAATAACAATTGCACCATCAGGTGAAAGGAATAATAGTCTACTCTATCGGGAAAACAACTAGAAAAGGAAGAAAAAAAAGGACTAACTCAATCGGTTGTGATGAGAAAAAGGGAAAGAAGTTTTCAACCTGTATGTCAAAAGAGGGAGAGTTACCTACACAGGGGGAGAATATACCATTGGTGTTAGATTAGCATCAACAATTGCTATGAGTGTTAGTGTCAGCAAATTGGTGTCAGAATAAATTATTGCAAACCAAAGGGGGAGAAGATGCAGTCTGACCGAAAGGTAAGTGAAATTCACTGACACACTTTTCTACAATTGGTATTAGATTGGAATATACAATTGGTGGCATTTGGTGTATGTGCCCTCTATCCCAAGTGTTGTTGGTTGAGAGGATGCTGAGTGAAATGGTCAAAGGGGGAGAAGCAACCAGCAGAAGTCTCCTTTGTCATTCTTGTCAAAGGGGGAGAGAAAACCAGTAGTATACTGGATACTACATGTGTTGACATCAATGCCAAAGAGGGAGATTGTTGGCATTGTATTGTCCTTGATGTCAACTGGTATTGTTGTCATTGATGTCAACCAGTATAGCATGTTACCGGTATATCCTATCATCAGTAATTATTGGATGGCAACTGGTATGTTACAAGTTGGAGTTAACTAGTGAGTAATTTTGGAGACCGGTATGGACTGTTAACCGGTGAGTTGGCATTGGAGATAATTGGCATCATGGCAATGTCAACAGTGAGTGATGTGTTGGTAGTGTGTTGTTACCAACCAGTAAGCGTGTGACCAGTATGAAAGCAAGGTTGATCCAATAAAGAATTTGCAGGCAACTGGTATACAATTTGATTGATGACATACAACAGGACTCCCATCGGATGAAGATGTTGTCACAGGATGAAGAGAAGACTAACAAAAATTGTGTTGCCTCAAGATAGCAAGGAAGACATATGGGAAGTCTATTGGGTCATATATCTGGTTGAAGTTGTGTCTACTCAAATAGGGAAGTCACATTGGTGCTATACTAGAAGAAAAGAAAGCAATATAATGTCAACTGGTTCCCACCAATTGTTGGCCTGCAGATGATTGAAATCATAATATCGGATGACCAAAAGTAGTACATGAGGAAACCTCCAGCATGTGAAATTAGAGATGTGCACTAGATCATCAAGGGAAAGTATGATGAACTACCAGGATAGAAAAGGAAGAGTATGAAGTGATGAGGTTTCCACCTTGGCAAACCGATTGAGAGGAGAACCGGTCAAATGAAGAGGAAGGTAAGGTTTAGTAGTTGCAAACATGGAGTTACCAGAATGTTGATATCAATAGAGATCCATGTTGATGATTGATGTCTATGATTGTCATGTCACCAGTATGTAGGTAGGTAAGTAAACTATTTTACCGATATGCAGACAAAATTGTAGTCAACTGGTAAGGATGTCAACCGATAAGAGACCAAAGAGGAAAAGGTGGAAAGCTCTCATTAGATGGAAATGTGCATTAGTGGCTCACTCTGAATGTATGTCAAGGATTGACATGTTTGGTGAGCGGGATAATGTATCCCACCGCCAAAATAGGTGACTGCATGGTTCAAAGGTTGACTGGTCATTACATGACCGGTAGTATAAGGAGAATACCAGTTGTGTGGTGTGGTCAGTGACTAAGCCTAAACTGACACGTTGAGAAGAGGTAGATGCCGACAAAGAAGATATGTGGCTTCTAAGTGGCAAGACAAAAAATCTAACATGTAGACATCAGTGAATGAGGTAATTGGTGATTGGGTCGACACTAAATGTCAACTGCAAAAATCACGGGTCGGTCGCAGAGGTGTGCGACTCAAGGCATAATGAAGGATAGAGATCTGATTCCTTGACTTAAATTATCAATGCAGGGTGTCCAAGTGTAGATCTAACTACAAAAGGAAACAACTAGATCATACGTTGTGATTGACAAAGCCAAGGTCGGTGAATAGGGTTAGTTTGCTAAATATAGTAAATGTGTATTGGAAGAAAAGATATATGATAGTATTGCGTGATTTGTTGCAAGTTGTCCATCTTTGATACAAGATCCATTTTGATCTGCTTCAGATCTGATTTGTTGAAGCAAACCCTTGCATTGCAAGATTTAATCCTATGTTTTGGCAGGAAAGCTTAGCTATAAACATGCAGATAGAAGATTGAAGAGGATTGATGTTGCCAAATGAATTCATGCTTCCAGATGCTGGAATGCCAGATGCAAGAAAAGAGTGCAAATAGAGAATTGATCTAACTAAGAAGAGTGAAGCGACTGAACATCAGAAGGTGAACTAGTAAGAAGTGTTTAACCAGTAAGTGGGTTCAACATATGGTTTAACCAGTGAGGTCAAAGTAACCAGTAAGCTACTAAAGATTGTAGCAATCAAGTGAACCAGTAGTGTTAGAACCGGTAAAGAGGTAGCAGAGTGTGAAGAAGTGTAGAGTGAGAATTAGGGGAGATCAGATGAGGCATAGGATGAGTGAAAGAAAAGTCAAAGTGGGTGAGTGGAAGAAAATTCAGAGAGGGTGAGTAGAATACTGGTAGTGACAAGAGACAGTGGGTCAGAGAAAAGTGAACTGACAAAGAAAGACGCCGAGTGGCAGAAGGAGGCTCAACCGGTAAAGCAAGAGAAAAGCATAATAGTGAATCAGACTGTATTGGATTCAACTAGTAAGTCAGAGGGAGAGTGAAGGGAGATCCGATAGAGCTTATGCAAGAACATAGAGCATCGGACGAAGATATTTCTGAGAGTTACAAAGCTCATTTGTAACAGGGTTACTACTATTGTACTGAATATATAATTCATGTAATCATTGAGGTGGTGCTCCATGCAAGAGTTGGTGCTCCTTGGGTTGGTGCCCTAAATCACCAGGGGTTGGTGCTCCTTGGGTTGGTGCCATAAATCAATAGGGGTTGGTGCTCTTGGATTGGTTCCCTAAATTAGTAGGGGTTGGTGCTCCTTGGGTTGGTGCCCTAAATCAGTAGGGATTAGTTCTCCTTGGGCTGGTGCCCTAATCGTTATAACACAGTTATTTATTGTGAGGCTGGAATGAAGCAACAGACTTCAACAACATTTCTCACTGAGGTTTTTCCCATATTGGGTTTTCCTCGTATATTTGGTCATATGTGATGTATCCTTGTGTGTGCTTGCATTTTGATCTCTCCCTTATCTCACTGGTATGTCATCTTGGTCTTTGATATGTTAATTGATACTCACATTTAGGATTAAAATGGTTAAGTTTCGAAACCACTGATTCAACCCCCCTCTCAGTGGAATCTTGTGTCTACACTTTTCAATCAACCTCGAATATCTAATGCAAGAGCGTCCCTAGTTCTTGGCAATCTTGCATCAACCAAAAACATTTTCTTTTCAGTTTGATCCTGTTTTGTGTTTCAACATTCCATTTTGTGTTTCTTTGAATTTTCTCATGGATCTTGTGAAGTTATATTCTGATCGTGGACATGTTCATCTAACTTATCCATGGTCTGTGAGATGTTTGGATCTTTTCCTGATAATTTATCACTTTCAAAATCCAAGACAGTTTTCTAGCGTGGAACACTGGAACTGCTTGGACCTATTAGCTCTTGGCGAATTTTGTGAATCTCTTTCATAGCTTGTGGAACTTCAATTCATTGTTTACAACATTCATTAGCATGTGGCCGACCTTCCCTTGGGTCTACACTTCATCCTTTGGATTTTTCGGACGGATCTCTTTGGTGGAGGCTGACCTTGTTGTTTTACACATTTCATCTTGGGCCAACGCAGATAATCCTTGATCATATAAATTAATGTAATCAAGCATGTATTAGGTAGTGATTAGAACATAGAAGAAAGATCTTAATTTTTGGAGTTTTGGACTTTTCTCACATTATTGCTTGAGCTGGATGTTGCATAACACGTATATTTTGTAATTAGGCCTGTGAGCCGAATGTGGTAGCCTGCATGTTAGTGACAGTTTGTAATCAATTTCTTTGATTTAATACATCTGATTTTGCAATGCCTCTATCATATTGTGTTGAAATTGTTGTGTTAATTTGCTGCACTATTCGGATTGTTCTCCTTGAGGACCCTCCTAACCATGACTGTACTAATAAGGTATTGTTGTTATGAACTTGTTGAACAAGTAAGGACAAAGTTCATCAAATTTGAAGACCCATTCGAAGCTACCCTCTTGTAATGTCTTGAGAGCGATCTTCATTTCCTCCCATCCCATATTGATAGGAAAAACATTGAGAGAAGGGGTAGTAGAATGATAGTATGGCACTTGTTGTGCCATTTGGTGTGAAGACATATAACTTGATTTTTGTGATAGATTTTGACAACTTCCCATGTTTTGATAGATAGCAACATTTTGTTGGGAAGTGATGTTTTATTGCTGGTGTTGTGGGTTGGGGAAATATTGTATTTGTGGAGTTCCACACTGGAGATAATTTCCCCCTAAAGAATAGGGATATACATTAGATTGAGTGTATTGAGATGGGGGATTCTAATGAGTGCCACCTGGAAACTAATGAATGTTTGTCACAACAATGGATGAAGGGGGTGCCTATATATAACTGAATCATGGTTGTGAAACAATTGGTTGTTTTATCACTTGAGGTTGATGTTGTAGGAAACTAACCACTTGTGGCATTGATTGGATCGGTGAGTGAATAGATGATAACGACATTGTGTAATCCATGCCCCTAGTCAAAACTTGTGTGATAGATGATGATAGATAATTCAGCACCCTCGTAGTTAAAGAGGATGTTTGTGTTGAAGGTACATTCATGGGTCGACTGACAGGATTAGTGAAAGGTGTGACTTGCATCACACTAGATGTGAGACGCGTTTGATCCATCAATGGAAGTGAAGTAACAAGTTGTATAGATGGCATATTTATCAACGCATTTTATACACCTCCTACGAGAGTGGAGGTTGTGTGGGTAAGGATGAATTAGCATAAAATGTTTGATAGTGTCATCCTAAGGTACCCAAGGGTAGTAGACCAAGTTATGCCAAAGAGGTACTCTATGGCATGGGTGCCACTAGTACTTGAACTTGTTGATGGATCATAAATGATGATGGGGGTTTCTATAAGAACATTTGTTCTTGAGGAGGTTCTTGTGGACTTGTAGTCATAGGTGTATCAGGTGAGGTAGTTGTCATGCCTCGTGCAACCATGTTAACGAAAATGTAATCCTTACACATTTTTATGATGTCATGTACCATTTGAGCATTGTCAAGATGAACTAATTTATGGGATTATTTTGGACATCTATTTCATCGGGTTGATCAACCATATCATCATCTTCAATGATTGTATGAAGTGGGTCTTGACTAATGGGAACATTTTTCTGACATGATAGGGCTAACACCCGATTCAAGATTCGTTTGAGGGTCAAAAAATCCTAGTCCAGAATGCAAAGGTTGTTGATCCATAACTTTTTGAGATTAAGATCAAGTGATGATGGGCATGAAAAGGAAGACAAGATGATGAGAGGATAAGAATGTGAAGAATTTGAAACCAAAATCAAGGTTTAAATAAGTTATCCAATTTGATAAAAAATGATGAGAAAGAGACCTGAAATAGATGCAATGATTGATTTAAGGACAAATCAATTAAGGAGCCAAATACCCCAATATCACAATTAGATGACGTCTAAATAAAAAAACGTGACACTAAAGTTACTCAAGAGGATACACTCATGCAACAAAATATATCAAAGTGAAGGAAACCTCTGGCTTGAGGTGATGATCTCACAATGAAATAAGATGTAGAACTCTAGACACGATATAGTCAAAGAGTTGATGATGATTTGTCACAGAAAAAGATGCAGACTATTACGATTTGAGTAAAATTGGGATTGAAATGGTGGTTAAAATGATTTGATTAAGTTAGTAGATTTGATTGATGGACTTTTTATAGTACCAAATGATTATCCAAAAGATAAGAATTGATTTGATTGAAAAGATGTAATATGATTGGTGATTGAGTTGATCAAATAAGGAAATCAAACTTTGATGGAAATATTTAATAAGTGAACAAAGGTGATCACCAAGCATATAAAAGCTCAAGATGATGATGATGATGATGATGATTATGATGATGATGCAAGTTGAAGATTAATGACCAAGATTGATTAATGTTTCAAAGGACAATCAGATGCAATAAGATAGACAAATCATGCCTTAGATAGATGATAGTAACGACATTTAATTACAAAGAGGATTAGAATGATGACTTTCGATTGAAAAGGTACAAATAATTACGCATGTCAAGACCTTAGGAGGTGATAATAATGACGTCAAATCGAAAAAGAGAACAACCAAGATGATTTGTTTTGACACTTGACTTAGGAAAGTTTCAACAACATAATGAGACAACTAACACAAAATCAATGGAATAAGAGGACAAGTGTTACATGACAAGATCAAATTAGGACTTAGGGAAGTGAGATTGTTTGATGTTTTTGAATTGATTTTTGACAAAAGATTATTTTGACACCAAACATGGCAAACACGGAAGTATGATAATGAAGTTCAGTCATACACTTCCTACGATAGTCAAAGATGATACTTGTTGAATCCCCTAACCATAAAATACCACATCCAACAAGATAGATAAGAGCTTGGTAGCACTAGCTCCACCCTCGGCACACACTTCTTAGGCATGTCAAGTTTCAAATTTCTAAAGATCCGTGGATCTAGAGAAATTTCTATCTCTAATTGGGGGTTACATGAGGGGTGTCTTGGGCATGCACATATCACAACACTGGAGCCAACAAGTAGAAGGATTTTGGCAGCTAAAATAGTGGTTCGTAATACTAGATTCTCTTTTAGGCAGCCATGTATGCTCTCTCCCTTGGGAGGCTTCCTTCCTCTAGAACATAGGTATTGGATAAGTTGGCACAGATACGTAATTAGCACCCATCGTGAAGAATTTTGTCCCATGTATTTTGTATATTGGTTGAGAAGTGACTTAGCTAAAATCCCATTACCGCTTGGGTCATTCTCTCGTTACCCGACCTTATAGCCTACTAAGGGGGACAAACCCTCTACCTACTAAAATGAAATTGATCATCACTAACACTTTTCTCTTGCACCTAGGACAACAAGAGCCAAAGGAGAGGATAGTGTGTGTTAGTAGTGTTGGCAAGATGCTAGATTTGGTTAAGTGTTGTCATTGACGTCAATACTGCATCTGGGTTGAATATGGTTCTGCTATCCTAGTTAGCCTTGATGTTTATCTTAGTTTTGGATATGATTCCGATCTAGTATGATCAGATCCATTGTTTCAGTTTTGGAAGATTATTCGAGATGGTTATATGCTTGTCATATTTAGCTGGTTCATGATTTGGTACTCTGAAAGTTATCTCTTATGTTCCCGGTACCGGTTAGCGATATTTGTTGATATGGTTTGATAATTTTGGTCTGGCTTATGGAAATGGTTTCTAACGTGTTGAAGATGTTTCTTGATTGTGTCCCAATTTTTGGTGGCTTCGCATTGGCTGGCGTGCTAATATGGTGGTCCTATTTGGATCTAGTTAGATATTTTGTGTTATTAGACTAAGGGTTTCTATCAGTTGGTGAAACGTGTTGGAGATTGGTCTTAGCATGATTTCCAACAAATATAATTGTTTGGGAATTTGTTTTAGGTCCATGATATGTAATGTAAATCATA
This sequence comes from Cryptomeria japonica, assembly GCF_030272615.1. Classification (NCBI taxonomy): domain Eukaryota; kingdom Viridiplantae; phylum Streptophyta; class Pinopsida; order Cupressales; family Cupressaceae; genus Cryptomeria; species Cryptomeria japonica. The sequence continues at coordinate 369,700,642 of NC_081413.1, read as the reverse complement.
ATATTGGTCTAGTGATATCATGTAATGTAATTTTTGTAATTATAAGTTTATGGGCTTAGGTTTTAGTCGACCTTGTCATAAGGTTGATGATCTATATTTATAGGTGACTTATTCATGTAATATGTTATATATCGGATCGATAGTTATGTTTGCATTAGTAGAGAAAGGTTTATGTGCGAACAAGTGATATATCATTTGGTAGAAGGTTTTGGTGTTGCAGGGCAGACATCTGTGCTTAACTGGAACTGTATCAAGTATTTGGAGATGCTACTTTCACAATTCATTCTTTCTGGATTGTAGTCTGATGCTTTTGTAATTCAATGAGACTTCTCTTTTGTGATGAGTAGTGAGATCTAGGCAATTGGTCTAATTGCATGTGCAATCCCCATTGTAATTATTTCACATATTGTAGCAGAAGTATTATCTAATTGTGGGTAGGGTTTCCCACCATGGTTTTTCCCCTTACTGAGTTTTCCACATCAAAATATTGGTGTTGTGTGTGTTGTGCTTTCATGTTTTATCTTTCATTGTGCTGGTTTCCTTTCTCTGGTATAAAGTTTTAATCTACAAAAGTTTTGATTTCTGATAGTAAACTAATTCACCCCTCCTCTCAGTTTACTCTCGATATCAGATCTATCTAACAAGAAGTAGGACCGCTCACATGCACAATTGTGCCCAATCATGTAAGACAAATGTTCATTTCAACCCCATATAGAAGTTGTTTACTCTAAAAATGAAACACTCCTAAGTTACCCTTGCAAAACAAACTGTAGAAGTTTTTAAATTTATCTTTGATCTATCAGAGTGTCCTTGCAAGGAAATTGATTAGTATTTTGGGGCTTTAGATTGTCTTTGATCATTCAAAATACCTTTGTAGGCACCCTATTTTTTCCACACATTGCAGACAGGGAGTTAGTAACATAGTAAAATACTTACAAATGGAGAATCACTAGAAATAGAGAGGCATCAAATCAACAAAGCAATTGCAACTCACTAATTAAGAAAATGTGAATTACTATCAGAGCAAATGTGAACTAATATGTAAGAAAATGTGAATTACTATAATGGAGATTGTGAATTACTGTATGAATAATTGTGAATTATTATATGAGAGATTGCGCATCAGTTAGTAGAATACCAAAAAAGTAAAATTTCTCAATTTTGCAAAAGACAAAATGATAGAATTTTGAGAAATTAAAGCTAGAAAAGTCAAAATGAGGTTGGCAGTTGTTAGGTCCTAGAGACAACTGAGAGGGGGGGTGAATCAATTGTCCAATGAATTCAACCAAAATTAACTTAACCAAAACTTAATGCTTAATGTCAATAAACCAAACTTTATGCCAGTAGATAGTTTTATCAGTTAATTGCAGTGTCGGTAAAGATTAATGCATGAAACAGAAAGACAATAACATCCACAACACATAACACAAATATTTGTACGTGGAAACCCTATAAGGGGAAAAACCACGGTGGGAAGCCTTACCCACAATCAAATGATACTACTATAGATAGTATGTGTGTACAATATGGAGTCTGCACATGTAGAAAGGCCAGCTACCTAGAACTCACTGGTCAATCACAAAATGAGACTCACACTGACTACAATTGGATGGTTAAATCCAATGATAATGTACTGCATAAAATAGCATCTTAATATGCTAGATTCAGTACCAGTTTAGTTCTGATTGCCTTCACAAAAACCTTCCTTCAACCTTCAAATGATGTCTGCGTGTAGCTCTAGTTATTTTTGCATATACCCTATTACAATCCTTTTCCAATCGCATATCAATCTCACAAATGAGATCTTACATTTATACCATAACCTAAGACCAATTGAATAGGTCGGCTCACTAAAAGATATTACAATAAAATCAATTACAAATAAATCGATATCCGATGCATGATGTCGACTCAATGCATTTATAATAATAATAAATCATCTCCATAACATGTTGTGCTGATCTGGAATAGATATGCTTGCCGGTGCATAACCTGGACCTATTTGCCGGTAACAGCAAATATGCAAACCCAAATAGACCAATAACCAAATCGCCAAAACCAAGTGATTGAATAATGTCTTTGACATAACCAAGTAGTCTCCAAGTCATTACAAGTGTCGATGAACAACATAACCTGTTGGTGAACCAAATACTGGTGACTGTGCATAAGTCTCTGACTTGCCGGTGAACAAAACCAAAGATCTCCAAGTGCTGATAAGGTTGACAAGTGTTGACAAGTGTTGACATCAATGAAAAAACCATATCAACGTATCCAAAATACCAAAAATCTCCCCCTTTGGCATTGATGGCAACACAAGATGGAAAAACCATCAAAGTGCCAAAACAGAAATATCAAAAGCCAAAAACCAATAATCTCCCAAAGAGATCATTTACCAGAAATCAAAATACATGATTTCTTTGCCCTAGGAATAATTTCTCTCCCGAAAGATATCTCTCCCCAAAATGTTTTTCAAATGTTTTTCCATAATATCTCTCCCCCTTTGACATTAAATGCCAAAGCAATACAAAACCAAATACAAAATATCAATTAACCAATTTATCTAACTACTCCCCCTGAGAAGTAGCTCTCCTCATCAAAGCCAGAATAAAATTTCTTTGTTAATTCTATCAGTTGATGACAAACATCAACTGTCTAAGTGTCTATCGGTGGGGGTAGGACTCCAAGCTGCTCTCTGAGATATTCAAAAGTCTCCTTAGGCAAAGGCTTTGTAAAAATATCTGCAATCTGCTCTTTAGTATTCACATAAACCAATTTCACTTCTTTTGCTTCAACATTCTCTTTTAGAAAATTGAATTTGATAGAAACATGTTTAGTTTTAGAGTGAAATATCGGATTCTTTGATATATCAATTGTTGCCATATTATCATAGTAAATAGTTATAGGTTCCTTGCATTTTACCTTTATGTCCTTCAACATTTGTTTGATCCATAATACCTATGTACAATTAGTTGTTGCTGCAAAATATTCTGATTCTGTTGTTGATAGTGATGTACAACTCTGTTTCTTGATCAACCATGAAATTAGTTTGCTACCAAGAAAAAATGCTCTGCCGATGGTGCTTTTTCTGTCATCTACATCTCCTTCCCAATTAGCAACTGTATATGCACATAAATCAAAAATTTCATCTCTAGGATACCATAAACCAAGATTTGTAGTGCCTTGTAGGTACTGGAAAATCCTTTTCACTGTTGATTCATGATTTTCTTTAGGATTACTCTGAAATCTTGAAACAATACATATTGCATTCATAATATCAGGTCTTGTTTGTGTCAAATATAATAAACCTGCTATCATATACTTGTATCTAGTCGGATTAACAGGTGTTGATTCATCCTTTAAAGATAATTTATCAGTTCTAGTCATAGGTGTGCTTACCGGTTTAGAGTTTTCCATGCCAAATTTCTTTAGTAATTCCTTCAAGTACTTAGATTGACATAGGAATACACCTTTATCAGTCTGTGAAATCTGCAATCCTAAAAAGAATTTTATCTCTCCAATCATAGACATTTCAAATTCTTGTTGCATTTTGTTAGAAAAGTCTTTACACAACCCATCTTCTCCTCCAAAGATTATATCATCAACAAAAACTTCAATAACCAAGATGTCATCATTAGTCACTTTTTAGTATAGATTGTTGTCAGCATTACCTTTAGTGTATCCAAGCTTCAAAAGATATTTGTCCAATCTAGCATACCAAGCTCTAGGAGCTTGTTTTAGTCCATATAAAGTTTTCCTTAACCTGCAAACCATGTCTTTGTTATCTGTCAAATAAAATCCATCAGTTTGTTCAATATAAACTTCTTCTTCAAGATCTCCATTCAGAAATGCACATTTAACATCCATTTGATATACTTTATAGTTCTTGTGTGCTACAAAAACCAATAAAAGTTTGAGTGCCTCAATTCTAGCTACCGGTGCAAAGGTTTCATTGTACTCAATTCCTTCTTTCTATGAATATCCCTTACACACTAATCTTGATTTTTTTCTGATTACCTTACCATCTTCATTAAGTTTATTTCTGAAAACCCATTTAGTTCCAATCACATTTTTGTCTTTAGGTCAGGGAACCAATGACCAAGTGTTATTCCTTTCAATTTGTTCCAATTCATCTTCCATAGCTTTAATCCAATATTTATCTTCACATGCCTCATTAATTGATGTAGGTTCAATTTGAGAAATAAGACATACCTCTTCATTTGCCAATCTTCCTCTAGTCATAACTCCTTGAAATTTGATTCCAATTATCTGACTTTCAGAGTGATTCAATCTTACATATCTGGGTGTTTTTACTTGTTGTTGTTCTTGAGTAACTATTGAATCTTCAGATGATGCCGATGTAACTGGATCAACATTGTATACCAGTGTACTCACAGTAGGTTCATTTGTGATTATCTCTATTGCCTGTTCAGAGTCCATGTACCTTGAATTTCCTCTAAACTGTTCATCAATCTTCACATTTGCACTCTCAACAATTTTCTACAATCTCTTGTTAAAACATCTATATGCCTTGCTCTTAGATGAATAACCAAGAAATATTCCTTCATCACTTCTAGGATCAAATTTGCCAATATACTCATCTCTTCTAATATAGCGTTTACTCCCAAATATTCTGAAATATTTAAGAGTAGGAGTATTACCAAACCATAGTTCATGAGGGGTCTTACCGGTTTCACCTTTGATGTGAACTCGGCTGAATGTATAAAATGTTGTATTGATCGCTTCTCTCCAATATATATGAGGTAGATTTGCTTCAGATGTCATACTTTTGGCTGCACCCAAGATAGTTTTGTTTTTCCTTTCAACAACTTCATTCTGTTGTGGTGTCCGGGGTGCTGATAATTGTCTTCTTATCCCATTCACTTCATAGATTGTATTAAATTCCTTAGATGTGAACTCACCTCCTTGATCTGATCTCAAACATTTGATTTTCTTGTTGGTTTCATTCTCTACCATCACTTTGAATAGTTTGAATTTCCCAAATGCTTCAGATTTATCCCTGAGAAAAGTAACCCAACACATTCTAGAATAGTCATCAATGATTAGCATAAAATACGTATCTCCTTGTATACTTCTAGTTCTTGTTGTACCACATAAATTAGTATGAATTAAATCAAGAACATTGTTAGATTTCTCTGGAATACTTTTGAAATTTGCTCTAACTTGCTTTCCAAATTGACATTTCTTACATACCGGATTATGAGGTTTAACAATCTTAGGTAAATCTCTTACTGCCTTAGTTGTACTAATTTTCACAATGCAATCAAAATTTACATGACAAATTCTCTTATGCCATAACCAACTTTCATCAATATGTGCAATCAAACATGCTTTCTCATTGTTGTTCAAATGAAATATATTACCTCTAGTCTGATTACTGGTTGCAATTTCCAAACCAGTTCTATTTAAGATTTTGCATTTACCATTCTTGAATTATAACTGAAATCCTTTCTCAACTAATTGACCAACACTCAAAATATTATGCTTCAAACCTTCTACATAGTAAACATTATTAGTATTGTGCTTACCATCAAAAGATATAGTTCCTTTTCCTTTGATCATACAAGATTTATCATCTCCAAATCTTACTAGACCTCCATTGTAATCCTAAAAGGATAAGAATTTACTCTTATCACCAGTCATGTGATGTGAACATCCTGAATCAATAATCCATTCATCCTTATCTTCAACTTTAGCTGCCAGGGCCTTGTCTACCGGTTGAACAGTAGGTGTCAGTTGATCTTCTGTTATAGCAACAAAAGCCCATCCATTGTCTATCGGTTCCTCATCAGAATCATCAACAACTCCTTCATCAGCATAATAACAAGATGTTGTTCTCAAATTCTAATTTCCCCAATCCCCTTTGTAAGAAAATTTGAGACCTCTGTTGCATATGGAGAGGACAACCAGAAAATAGAATTCCAGAAAAACATATAACAAGGTTTCTACAAAACCTTCTACACTTTAAGTTTATCCAAAGCTCAGGTGGGTATACCTCTTGTGAATACTTTCACAATTTTAATATGAGATCCACAACAAACCAATGCTAAAAACCTATGAACCTCATCACCTCAATAATACTGAAACATTAAAAGAAAACAACAACAAACCAATGCTAAAAACCTATGAACCTCATCACCTCAATAATACTGAAATATTAAAAGAAAACATGTGTTCATTTTCAGTCTTGACCCCAAGAAAAATAGAAAAACTCCACAACTAATATCAGTGCCTTATCTAGGCTACAGAGTCACCCAATTTAAACAAGAGTTCCAAATTTGGACATTCTCATACATATCATCACTTCGGCTTTCATTAATCTAATATGTGCCTGACATATATATAATTTCTTTCCCTTTAAGCTAAAATCGTTTATCAAATTCAAAGCAGCAAATAATTGATTTACTAACAGAGATATTTCATGTATATTTAATTCCTCTCCTGAAGAGAAAAGCCTAAAACATATCTGTAAGATTGCCTTGCAATCCCTATTCAATTGAATAACCCTAAATTATCCAAAAGAAACTAGTAAATCAATGAATACACACAAGAAGACAACGAAGATTTAGGCTCAAAAATCTTTGATTTGTATATTAATATTCATTTTGTAAACCTTACATAACTCAAGGTGATTTCTGAAAGAACCAGAAAACCCTAGATATATTTCAGCAGAGTTTATTTACAAATTCTTGTGATGATCTTTTCCTAAAGTCTTGGAATCCATTTATAATCATATGGATGCAAACAAGCTTCGGACTTCCCTAGGAAAAGTTTGTTACAACCATGATTCCCGTTGAAAAGAAATTACAATCATTTCATTCCTAACGACTTTGAAGTTTGTTATTCTATTGTAGAATCTTCTAACTATTCTTGGACCTCTACTTCTTGCAATACATACTTGTTTTTCCACTCTTGGAACACATCATCACCAGGCCAGGAGAAGTTAACAATTTTCTTCTTTAGTTTATTCAACCTTTTCCATGTGTTCCTTAATTGCTTAACCTCTGTCTCCAAAATACCATAATGTGACTTCATTTTCTCAATTTCTTCAATTGTCTGAATAAATAAAGATGTGTCATTTGTGCTGATGACTTCATTTCTTCGTTGAGACAAGTTATATCCTTGCTCATCAAGCCAAACCTTTTCATCTTTCAATTGGCTTGAACTAACAAAATCCCTAGGAAACAATTCAAACTTATGATTAGCATATTCTTTTCTATACAAGTTGGCCTTTCTCTCTACATCTGCTCTGCCTTCTACTAAACTGGTCATGCTTTTCACTAACTCACAAGTGGATTTAATATTTGCATTAGCCTTTATCTCTTCATAAGATGAACACATAAGTTCCAAATCCACCTCTCTAGGCATCCACTTATTCAAAATTGGCTCCAAAGTAGCTTTGTCTTCTTTCAGATCAATCAACATATTCAAAATTCTCTTCATATAAATGTACACAATAGAAGCTCCTACTGTGTCAACAAATTTCAAGATTGTGCCTCTAACTTTTTCCTCATACTTATTTGCAAATAGGGCCTAAGCCTATTTCAACTTTTCCATTTCATCTTGTATGGTCTCAGTTGATTGAAAACCATAAGTCATAGGAGAAGGAGGAAATTCAATGATTGGACTGGTGGGTGGAGGTTTTCCTGGAGAGGAGGCAATCATTAAAGTAGAAGATTCACCTTTCTGGTATTCCCCTACTAATTGATTCTACAAATTGGCAATGATGTTATCCCTGTGGGCTATCTCCCCTTTTGCCTCATTATAAGCCTTTAGAATTGTCTCTAATTTTACGTGGAGATCAATATTTTCCTTGGCTTTCTTCTCAGCTACTGCCACACTGAATTTTGATGATTCCAAAACTGCTCTGGCAATTTCTACTACCCCTGTGTCCTACACTCTTTTCACAATCATACCTCCAAGGTAGCTAGACCCTGAAGTGTCCTTCCTCTTTCTACTCTCATCCCTCCTTAGAGACCACATGACCAAAGCAGCATGGTCCTTGCTAAATGTCACTCCTTCTAAAGGCTTTGCTTCTTTCCTTGTTGCTTCAAGCACTAGTACATCTCCTACATCCCACTCTAGGAGAATTAGGACACCAAATTTTGCTACCATTTCTCTCCCCTACTCAAGAGTAATGGTTTTGAATTCTATCATCATTTGTTGTTTTACTTCTCCTCCACTGCAGATGCATCTTTGTGGGGCTGTTCACTTTTCCTCTTTTCATATTTGGCTTTGAACATTTCTATATTTTGCTTCCAAACAAATTGCATGAAAGATCCTGCTGTAACAAAATTATTATCAGCCAAGAATTCTTCACTGGCCTATTTGATGCTAAGGTCTAACTCTTTTCCTTTAAACTCCTCTGCAATCAAGCCCATTTCAGCACTTGGTGGCTCTTCAGACATCCCTTCTTGTGCTTCTTCATAAGTATAGGCAATCTCCCCAAGACTTCCAAACTGCAATAATTTCTTTCTCAGCCATTGCATGTTCATCTCCCACATGGATTGGGGATTGGAATGGAGAGTATAAAGGCTCACCTGTTAGCACCTCCTTTTAGGGGAATCTTGGATGTCAACTAGATCTTCTATTTCTCTTTTCCCCTTTGAAGTAGAAGGCTCACCGCTGACTGGCATGAGCACATTGTATTTTGGCCTCTTGTGTATCACATACTCACCTGGAGGGATGGCCATAGCAAAGGCAATCTTGGCTAGAACCAACTTAGCCTTTTCAGGATCATTTTTCAATATAACTTCCCTTTTCTCCTTTAAGGTCTGCATTAAATTTTCAAAATAAAGTATCAATAATTTAGCCTTTTCCTTCAAAAGGAGTGAAGCTAGACAAAGGATCATAACCAATATTAAATTGGTGGTTAAAATCAAGAGCCCTTTAATATGCCATCCATTTTTCCTTTCTCAATTCTTGTTGATCAAGGTTGAATTCATTTCTGATCAAATCCTTGGGAAAATGGAACTGGTGTGGTCTGCCTTTAGATATGGCTCTCTTCTTGAACATACCATTAAAGAAGTCTTAAGGGTCAGCGAACCTTGATACTATAGTAGACAACCTGTATGGTTGTAAGAAATCATCAAAATGTTTCCAACCACCCTTGGTGATTACAAATTGATGTGCAATGGTGACAGTTGGGAAAATTGTCCCTTTCCCCCTATTTGAGAATTTTGCTTCTTGCAAACCTCCAATTTGCCTCAAGACCTCTGCAATTCCTATCTTCAATGGGACTTGATAGGGGAGAAAATATGGAGTTCAAATGAAACCATAGACTCTAAACACAATAGAGATAGGGTACAAGTATATGTCGCCCCAATTATGCACAATCTTAATATCCTGAGCAAAATCCTTAGGCCTAAGGAATTCTTAAAGAGCTTTGGGGATCCTAGGGTTTTGTAGGCACAAGAGGATCCTAAGCCTAGATGCAAAACATCTATCGAACTTCAAGTAACTCACATCCTCTCTATCCCAAGACAAAATTGTACTCCACAATTGAACAGGCATCTCCTCATTATCCTTTTCCTTAATTAGGTCCATATCATTAGCAAAATAATCAGCACCTTTGAATAAAAACATGTGCATAAGAAGAGAATACCATACAAAAGGTATGTCTAACTTAGAATTTTTTATCCCCATCAACCCTTCATGAATGGCATCAGTGAGATAAGGTGCAAAGTCAAAAGTTACTGCCAGAGATGGGTTCAAAATTTGTGCTAACATGAGTATATAGTGGGTTGGCATGGTTGTTTCAGCATCTTCCACAAAAATCTGATATAGGGACACAATACATCCCTTTACCCCTCAAAGTAAATAGATTTAGAGAGAAAGGTTCCATGGTGCTAGGGCCTACAACAATCAATCCTCCTATTTTGACAAAAATTTCTTTCAAAGGGCCACTCTTGAGGTGATCTCTCTGCACATTATAGACCTGTGCAAGTGTTTCAAAATTGATGGGCTCTAAATAATTCGACACCTCACTGAGTCTAAATACTTTCCTAAACTCATCATCATTTATTTCAATTAATGATCCCCCATTCACATTTCTCACACATCTAGCAACAGGGTCATAGTTATTTGCAATCTGGGTCAACAAGTCCACATCCATGAAAACCCCAGGGACTATGAGCCTTCCAACATCTAACTCCCATTTACTATTCATTGGAGCAGAGGAATTTCTCTGGCCAAATCCCACTTTGAAGAGTCCTAGACTTGATATCGCTATCTATGAATCCCTTAACCAGTTCCCTTTGTCATATAAATCGTCGCCAATTCTCAGGCGGGGAGCTTTGGGTACTAATTTTTTCATTTTAGCTGTGGCATTAGTAGACATACTTAATTGTTCTAACAAATCATTACAAATGGCTAACTCCTGATAATTCACATTCCCTGTGAAATCTCTTCGAGGTGCCATCTTTGAATTACAGTTATTTCAATTAAAACTTAACAAACCTCTGAGAATTCAAGCACCTAGTGATACCAATTCAAACTATAACTGTCAAGCAATATGCAGAAACTTACTTGTTGGCCTAAAGAAATTTTCTTTGTACATCGTTTCCTCTGCAAGACTCTTCGAAATGATGCCAAGGTTTCAGCTGATGTGAAGCTCATTACGGAAACTGAGCATTGAATAGAAACATTAAGCCACTTGCTTCGGCAATCAATTCACAATTGAATTTGAAATATGGCTCCAACAGACCACAAAGAATTTTCTAAGTGTCTTGCCTTTTCCCTATTTCGCGAATGATAAAAACCCCGCATCTTTTCATTGTGAAACAACATCGTCCATCAAATCCTAAAAAACAAGCACGTTCTTTACCTTACCTGGCTCATCCTGCTTAGAAATGGGCCCCACCTTCCTTTCGCTATTTCATGAAGCATAAACCTCATGCATCCTTTCCATGCAAAATAGCGCTGACCGTTGGATCTTCTATCATCCGCTCGACTGTTATTCTCCATAGTGACCACTAGTTTATTTAACTAACTGCATGAAACCTTCACCGCTAATGGTTTTCGCTATTTCACGAAGCATAATCACCTCGCATCTTCACCATGCAAAATAGCGCACATCGTTGGATCAATTTTGAGATGCGCAACTTTTAACTCCTTTAACCTTTAAAGTGGGAAGTCTTATGTAGAATCCACTTGTCCTACCAATTTCTGGCAAACAGCCCCCACGTGTTGGCCATTCATTCACTCAAAAACTCTATCAATCTCCACATCTGAACTGCCACGTGTCTTATCTGGTCGTGGATTTTATCAATATTGCCACTTAGTCAAATGGGCCCCTCACAATCCCTTCGAAGCCACATGTCCTATTGATAGATCACCTTTTTCCTTAGCCAGACATCTAGTTGTATTGTCACCTCATCTGCCGCATAACTGCCAACTCCTTTTTGCTAGTTCGCGAAGAGTAAACTTCATGTTGCTTCGGGCTGGGAAACAACATGCATCGTTGGATCTTCTCAGAGATGCACATCTTTTATCCTTCAACCCACCCTTTTGTTGGGCCCACTACCCTTTTGCTACTTTGCGAAAGGTAAACTTCCCACATCTCCACCATGCGAAATAGCATTGACCGCTAGATCATGAACAAAATGCATTATTTTCAACTCATTCTTTAGCTTACTTGTCGGGCCCACCAATCTTTCGCTACTTCACGAAGGATAAACCTTGCCCATCTTTTCATCATGAAACAACGTGGACCATTAGATCTTCTCAGAGATGTACATCTTTAGCCTTCCTTGCGATCGCTTTACCTGGGCCCGCCACCTTTTTGCCACTTCACGAAAGGTAAATCTCACGCAACTTCCCTTTGCGAGATCGCATGCACCGTTAGATCAATTAGCACTTGCATGATCTTTATGAAGCCCAACAAAGAGATAAAAACTTAGGAGAAGGCAAAAAATTTAAACATTATTAAAGACCCGCCTAAGGCAAAACAAAAAGGGGGAACCTCTCCTCACGATGGACCGACCCTTCCACTTAAGTGGAAAAAGTAACAAGGAAATTTAATGCAGGGATTTCAAGATAGAAGAAGGGTGAATTGCAAAAACCTTAAACCCTTAGACCAATAACCCTCAAAGGAAAAATGAAGTACTAAGCACAATTGCAGACTTAAGCGGATTAAAGAACAAAATCACCCAATAGTCAAAATAGTGATAACACAAGATTTGTCTCTATTCTTCTTGAATTTGTATCTTTGATAATCAGGGTTAGGCTTATATGTTCTTTTAGCTTCTTCTCTTAATCTTGCATTTCTATTAGGACATCTAGAAGCCATATGACCAATCTTATTATAGTTAAAACACTTAAACGGTGCTTTACCTTCATACTTACTTCCAACTGGACCTTTAAGCATTTTTCTTGCAAATAGTGCTTCAGGCTCTTCCAGTTCTTCATTCTCCTTCCTAATATCTTCAAGTTCTTTTGCATAGAAGGCTTTCCAATCAGATTTCTCCGATGATGATGATGATGCTACAGATGATGATGCTTTGAAAGCTAGATCTGTCTTAATAGTAGCAATAGGACCAAATTCCTCAAGTTCAAAAGTTGAAATTTTTCCAACCAAGGTGCCTTTAGATACTGATGCATTAGGCATTGTTCTCAATTCATTTATAGCAGTAACTTTCATTTTATATGCCGGTGGCAAAGCTCTTAAAACTTTAGAAACAATCTCACCTTCACTTAAGGTTCCTCCACAACATTGTATACCCAAAACAATTTCATTTGCTCTTTCCATAAAAATAGAAATTCTTTCATCTTCTTCCATTTTCAGATTTTCATACCTAACCCGGAAGCATTCAAGTTTTGAAATTTTGACTGTGGAATCTCCTTCATTCAATGTTTCCAATTTGTCCCAAATAGCCTTAGCAGCAGATCTATCTGATAATCCCATGATTTGCTGATCTGATAATGCGCTCAAAAGTGCTTCTCTTGATTTGCAATCATTTTCCTCATCTTTAGCCAAGATAGGTGGATTAGGTTGACCTTGAGTAGGAGCAGTATAACATCCCATATGCCCTTTCCAATGCAAGTCAAATGTGTCTCCATCCTGATCTTCCATATGCCATAATTGGTTCCATCATGTTTTGGACAGTCCTCCTTGAAATAGTTAGAAGATATTGGATCTCCTCAAGTTGTTAAACTTCTACAAAAGAGGACTAAGCTCTGATACCAATTATTAGGTCCCGGAGACAACTGAGAGGGGAGGGGGGTGAATCAGTTGTCGAATAAATTCAACCAAAATTAACTTAACCAAAACTTAATGCTTAATGTTGGTAAACCAAACTTTATGCCGGTAGACAGTTTTATAAGTTAATTGCAGTGTCGGTAGAGATTAATGCATAAAATAGAAAGACAATAACATCCACAACACATAACACAAATATTTGTACGTGGAAACCCTGTAAGGAGAAAAAACATGGTGGGAAGCCGTACCCACAATAAAATGGTACTACTATTGATAGTATGTGTGTATAATATAGAGTCTGCACATGCAAAAAGGCCAGCTGCCTAGAGCTCACTGCTTAATCACAAAATGAGAGTCACACTGACTACAATTGGATGGTTAAATCCAATGATAATGTATTGCATAAAATAGCATCTTCATATGCTATATTCAGTACCGGTTTCATTCCGATTGCCTTCACAAAAACCTTCCTTCAACCTTCAAATGATGTCTACGTGTAGCTCTGGTTATTTTTGCATATACCCTATTACAATCCTTTTCCAATCACATATCAATCTCACAAATGAGATCTTACATTTATACCATAACCTAAGACCAATTGAATAGGTCGGCTCACTAAAAGATATTACAATAAAATCAATTACAAATAAATCGATATCCGATGCATGATGTCGACTCAATGCATTTATAATAATAATAAATCATCTCCATAACATGTTATGCTGATCTGGAATAGATATGCTTGCCGGTGCATAACCTGGACCTATTTGCCGGTAACAACAAATATGCAAACCCAAATAGACCAATAACCAAATCGCCAAAACCAAGTGATTGAATAATGTCTTTGACATAACCAAGTAGTCTCCAAGTCATTACAATATGGTGCGATCTTGAAATTCTTGTGTATTCATAGGAAATAGTTGATTTTCCAACTCTCTTCCTCCTCTTGTCTAAGATATAGGAATTTTTGTTTTTGAAATACTATTTGGAATGCAGTGATTTAAGAAGAAATTTTGTTATAACGCATATGAAATTGTATGTTGCTTTGGGCTTCTAATTGAAAGGGGAAAGTTTTTCATCTTGGAAAGGGAAATTGCATAGTTAGTAATGTGAATGAAAATGCTTAGGGAAGATTGAGAAAGGTATCAGAATGATGTAATTTCTTTGTGTAAATTTGAATTGTTGAGAATTTCAGAAGGTGTATCTAGGGTAAACTTTGTTGGGTGATTCATGTGTAAAGCATAATTAAAACTTCCCTTAAGTATATGTTAGCATAATGTAAAGTACTCCTCATAAATGTGACTAAACCAATAATGGTGCTATTCTGTGTGTGTTGTGAGAAACCCCATACTTGTTTTGTGTGCCCATGGGATGGTGAAGTAATCAACCATGGGGAATATGTTTGCTTATGAGTATGGGAAACCATACCTATCTATGTGATGTTGCTTATTTGTTTCCTTACTGAGTGCCAACCCATGGGTTGTTGATAAGTCAGTATGTGAAGGGGTAGTAGTAGAAGTCACCATTCCTTGAATAGTATGAACAACGTACGAGTAATGTCGACGCGAAGCGACTTTAGCTTCCCTATTTTGAGGAAAAGTATGGTTTTGTAATGAACTGTAACATAGGTGTACTCTATACTTCCCCTTGTGATGAACCAATTTACGAGGTTCATGTGTGCCAGCCTAATCCCTATCCTTTATTTTGAGCATCTAGATGACAATTCTTGAGCATATTGATGGTTTTATTGGAGCTTCTATTGCCTTGTCTTCATGAGAGGCATGTTATATTTTCTTACATGAGTTGCCGATGGACTAGTGTTGGTAGACTTGTGGGTAGACCTTAGCCATGTATACCTCTGGCATACGGTGAGTATCCTGAGAGGAACATCGCTATGCGGGGTGTGACCGACGCGTGCCTTATCTGCGGGGTGCACTGCCATGCAGGATACGTCCATTGCGTGCCTTGTCCGCTTGGAGTATTGCCATGCCGTGCTAGGACACGATGCGGGATGTAGTAGACATTCCATGCGGCCTACCAATAGGTATAGGGTAGAGCCATGCCACATGACGACGTGATGCGGGGTGATGCCGAGGTGCACACTGCCATGTCATGCGGATGTGTGACTTGGCCACACCACATGATGAGCTACTAGGATAGCTAGACGATTGTTCCTTCCTTCCTCGTTGGTGGCTAGCTACTAGTCACGTAGTGATGTAATGTGCACTTATGATTTTCTTTTATTTATTTATTTATTTCCTTGTGGGCCAGCAATTTATTTTACTTTGACCTTGACAGTTTAGCCACGATCTTGCAATCTTGATCTTACTTGATTTGATGTTGCAAATCCGGAAATTATTTTCTTGTCTTATTGTTGGAATTGACAATTATTATCTTTAGTCTTTTGTACTTTGGTGGCTAAACTGGTTTATCCTTGTTGTTTTCGTATGCTGGTCTTGTGTTGCAATGTGAATTCCTCTCCAAGAACGTAGGAGACGGTCTTGGATGAGTGTATACAAGGAAGTAGACGCAGGGAACCTTGAGGATGGAGGTATGTGAGGCTGTGGAAACAGCTAGGATCCACTACCTACCTATGAGTGGTGACTATCTCTTGGAGGCTAAACACCTTACACAACAAGGGATATTCACGAGGGACTTGTATGGAAGGTAGCACCGCTATGGTGTACCCTAGCACCATCGAGCCCTCGAGTGAGATGTTGGACATTTGTTGATCATGTATTTATTCTGAGAGCAGGCATAGAGATGTGGATCATATATGTTACCTTTGACCGAGCATTAGACATGCTCACATGTGGCCTATTGTGTTGTGCAAACCAGTCTTGTGGATGGATATTATGTGCAATCATGGAACAAATGGTATTAACTTGTCACTATGTTATGGGGCATAGTCATTGGAAAGGTTCTTGTATGTCTGAAAAGTGTAAACAATTGAGTTCTTACGTGGCTCTTATTTGTTGAATGTTAACTTGGTTGTAGAAATTGATATTTGAAGCTAGCTCTATATGATTTAGTTTTGTGAAAGAGATGAATTGGTGAAAGAAATTGACCTTGAGCGCATATTTTCTTGTGATGTTTGATAGATGAGTATGATAACTATGTCTATATATTTTAAATTTCCTAAATTTGGTTTAATAAAAAAGGGAAAAAATCTCGTATCTTTACTATGATTGTGTGTAAATTATAGAATATTTGAAGATGTGAATGATGTTAGATGCTTTTTTGTTAATGGATGATGACACTTGTAGAGGATTTATGAATAATGTTCTAAGATGATGGCAAAATAGTTGTTTGTGCAAATTGATAATTGTTAATTGAGTTTAAGGACTAATAAGTGTTGCAGGACTTCCGTTTAGCTTTGCGACTTCCAGGAGTAAGTCGGAGCCTAGGGGGGGAGAATGTAATGCCCCTACCCTAGTCGGACTGGTAATACCCGTTTGACCTTGGTTGACTTCCCAAGTGGCATTCTTGAATGGAAGGTTAACCGTGGTGCAATGTGTAGTTTAGATAATATAAATAATCGTGCATACCTATTATTGTGTTTTTGCATCGATTTTTGTGTAAATGTAATTGTTTCCTAACCCTTGTGATAAATCTTGAGCTAACGCCTTCATTGAATATGTATATGTATATGTATGCTTGCATGATTCATGGGTGAAGGAGATTGCAAGTACGACACCGCCTAAGGCGAGGTTCATCTCCTTCAGGGTTCGCAGGTTTGAGTAAACCTCCTCCATCCTTAGAATTCGGATTTCGGGGTCATTAAACTTTCATCTTGCCTTAGCCATGGTCAGGTGAGCATCGTGTGTGGATTCGTGGGGCTTTCCTTGCATTGGGTTGCGTGTCATGTGATTTGGTGGACTTCCTCGATTTGCATGCCTTGCGCAAGGTAAGTGGAGTTTGTTATCCTAAGTATTAAATTCAATTTAATGAGTAGACATACACACTAGTGATATAGAAATTTGAATAGGTAGCTTCTTTTATATGATTAATCATTAATTTAAAGAGATCGTTTTAATTATAATTGTAGCAAGCTTAAAGTAGTTAACTTGAATTAATGTGTTCATTTACGCATTATTAGTTGAGAAAATTAGGGTAAATAGATTTCCTTCATTAGATTAGTCATTTATTTAAAAGGTCGCTTTATTATGTGGTAGCGAGTTAATTTAATAGTTAATTTTAATAACAACGAATTTAATGAGTTATGCGTTTTAGAAAGGAAAGATTTAAAGTCATGTGGGAAATAGAAATAAATTAATTCACATTCGCATTTTGGAAGAGAAAAGGGTAAATTTTATTATTTAAAGAAAATTATTCTTTTTTTACTTGTAAAGTTGATATAGTATAAAAGATTGATTTTTAGAAAATTAAATTAATCAAAACGCCTTACTCGGTCAATAGTTTCGAAATTTGAAGTAGGCCTAAAATTTATATTGAGAAATCAAAATTTAAAACTCAATAAGAAATAGAAGCATTTTAATTTTAATAAGGAAAGCGAATAAGATGTAATAAATAATGGAAAGGAATGACTTCCATTTTCATTTTCATTTATTTTATTTTAAAAATAAATGCCTAAATTCGAAATTGAAAATTAGGGCAAAAATAGGGTTTCTCATTTAACCTAGTTTAAAAAGGTTTTTGGGGGTTCTTTTTGGGGAGAGCTTGTTTTTGGGAAAAAAATGGGGAATTTGCTTAGAGTTGCAGGTGGAGCTCTTCGTCAAAATCTCTTCCCGGAATGCATTTGAAGGTAGGATTCCAACCCACCCTCTTGTTTAATTGTTGGATCTTTATGTGGAAAATGGAATGCAAACATTGTTTTGGATTCGGGGTTTTCGTGTTTTGTTTTGGGTTGTTTTGTTCATGTTTATGTCAAAAAAAAAATAGTCTCCCAGTTGGTTGTTTATTATGAGCAAGCTGGAAATTAAATAGACTGTGTTTTCCTTTCAAAATAGGAGCAGTTGCTGGAACATGCTTTAAATCTCTGTCTATAAGACTGTGGGACATGTATTTGGGGATTGGCTATGTGTTTTTATTATTACCAAATTATATATGCCTGAAACTATAAAAAAAAAATAGATAATAAACAAAAAAAAAGAATTATTATATGTGTTTGGGGCTAGGGTTTGGCGGGCGGAGGAGCCGAAGCTCGGCTCGCGCCCCCGCCCCCTACCCCATTTCTTCCCCCGCGGCACCGCCGAAGTCCGCAGTGCTCCCCACGACCACATTGTGGGCCGTAGGCTGCGTCCACAGCGTGGGCCGCAGGGACTGCATCCACGTTGTGGTCCGCAGGCGTGGGCCGCAGCCTGCGTCCACAGCGTGGGCCGCAGGGACTGCGTCCATGTTGTGGTCCGCAGGCTGCGTCCACGGCGTGGTCCGCAGGCTGCGTCCACGGCGTGGTCCGCAGGCTGCGTCCACAGTGTGGGCCGCAGGTTGCGTCCACACTGTGGGACGCAGCACTATAGTTAGGGTTTAAACAAAAACAAAAAAAAATGTATAAAGTTTGTTTCATTTTTTTTTTTGATATATTTTATTTGCTGTAAAAAAAAACAATATATATAATATTGTCATATATGAAGTGCAAGAAAAATGTCATGAAATAAAGAAGTTGTGTTAAGTTTGTAGCAAATCTATTTTTTTCTATTAATTTAGATTTTAGTGCTAAATATTTAATATATTTATATATATATCAAATAATGGAGTTTGCATATTCTTTTCTTATTTGTAGATTAATTAAGATTTATCAATCTTGGATTATTAAATTGATATTAACAACGTTTAAAATTGGAACTTCTTTTAATAGGAAAGGTAATCCTTGGAGAAGAGATCAAATATTGTCTGTATTTGAAGACCTTTAAAATAAAACACCATTGCTAACGTTATGGAATGTATTTTAATAAGACATTGTATTTCTTTTAAACAAGCATTGTCTTTCGATTTGATTGATAAAGACCTTCCGAGAATTTTAGAAATGAAAACTAAAGTATAGGAGAGAATTAAATTTGAACCTAAATTATCTTCGTATATTTTGTTATTACTTCATCGATAAGCTAGTAGAATGAATGGAAGTTGGACAATGTATCAATTTGGAAAGTTATAAGTTTAAGTGTTGTATTTGCTTTGTTAAAGTGATGGCAAAACTTGATGTATTTGTTTGGACCCTGTTGTGTTGTCATTGGGACACCTGTTAAGTCTTGGTCTCTAACTAGGGTACTGTTGGGCAATGGACCTTGTACTTCCTTTTAGCATGCACTATAGGTTCTGCCTCTACGTGGAAGTCAATTAGGATTTGTGTATCAAAGTGGCCATTTGTAAATTGGTTGTATCCGCTTAAGTGGCAAAGATGTAAAGGACATGTAAATTTGTAATCTTAACTATATTAAATGCCAGAGGGGTCTTGCAGTTGAGCAGACCCGGAGATGTAGCCCCTTAGGGGTGAACTCCGAGATCATATCTGTGTTATGCGATGTTTTAGTTTCCTTTATTTCATGCTTTAAGTTATCATGTATGGTTGTTATCTTGTAAAGTGTACGACGGAAATTAACGAATTTAAATCTAAGTGCATAAAATTATTCATCTTGGCAAAAGTAGTAATCAGGTTCATGGAAGTTTGTAATTAAGTTTATGGAAAAAGTATTTTGATAATGTGAATTAAAAGTAGTATAGTGGAAAGAATCTTGCTATGTTACATCATTGGATTAACTTGCTATTAAGCATGTAAATTGAACAAATGAGTATGGGAAAACAAAGATAGAATTAACATTATAATTTCTAAGTTGGATTCTAAAGGATAAACATCATATAGGTATTTACTTTTATCTTCTTAAATGAATTAACGCCATGTTAAGTATGTTTCACTACATTGGATGAATTTGTTTAGTTTTTTCACGCTTTAATCTTAACAATAATCCTTGCCAAAATTAACTTGGAAACTGAGTTAACTCAACTATTTATCCATAATTGTAACCTCAATAAAAGAATCTCTTATGATTGCTAAAATTGAACTAAAGAGGGAAGTGTTCGTATAGTTGTTTATATCTTAATCTTGGTAAATGTATCCTTTCATATTAACTTCATTTAACTAAAAAGAGTGATATGCAATAAGATAGTTACATTCTAATCCTAATGGAAGAACGTCACTATGAACTTATATTTTAATCCTGTAATGATGAATATCATCTTGCTAACTATATCTTAATTTAAAGGATGAACTCATGTGGTCCTCATACATTTTCACCTTAATGAATTTAGCCATCTATTAGCATTATTAAATCTTCAATGAATTCTATGGCTACTCACATTCTATCTTCCATAAGAGAATTACGACTCATTAGATGGTTATGTTGTATTTAAATGAAGGGTCCTCACTCTATTAATGGAAGTTTAATCTTTAATGAATGAATTCTTCTTATTAACCATACTTTTAATAGTTAAGAAAGATATCAAATGTGGGTGGTTATCTTAAAACCAAATGAATGGACTTCGTAGATTAATCGCATTGAACCTTAAGGATGGCCTCTTAAATAATTTAGGTGTTAATGTGCATTGAGTAAATAACCTCACGATGGTATCCTATCCACCCGAACTAAATGAACGCTTCCTAAAATTCTAAGATGTCATATCATTGAACATATATACATTCAAGTCTTATGCATTATCTTGTAATTAAGTTATCCAGCTTATTGGGTCAATCGACGCAAGTTGAGTTAGGTGTTAGGTTATGTAATCGCGTTGGGAAACTCCTTAGGATCGTTTAGCCTTCCGCTATGTTATATAAGATCTTAGTTAACTCCAAATTATCTTAATGTTGTAACTTTTCATTAACGCTCTTAATTATTATTTAAAATATATATATATATATATATATATATATATATATATATATATATATATATATATATATATATATATATATATATATATTTACACTCTATTTGAGTGTTTTTAACTTAAACCCTTAGGGGTTTCTTGGCGGGGCATTACACTCCTTAAAATTAGTGTGTTTGTGGATCTCACCTACAAGTGCAAAAGCGTAGTATGAAAGCAAGATGACTAGAAAAATGGTAGCATAAGGATACTAGAAGCGTGGTTTATTGATCTTTTGATTGAAGAAAATCATCCAATTTATAGACAAACTGGAGAGAGGACAAGATTAGCATGAAGAGATTTGAATGGAAATTCAAATCATGAATGGCAAAATTATGACTAATTATGACAAAATTGACATGCAAGATTGATTGATTGACAAATTATGACAAAATTGACATGCAAGATTGATTGATTGACAAATTATGACAAAATTGACAAAATTGAAATGCCATTCCCATGAAATTAGGGGAAATATTAGAAAAATTGAAGAAAATAGGAGAAATAGAAATTAGGAATTAAGAGAAATTAGTAAATTGGAAAAATGAGGAAAAAGATGAAATAGAAATTAGGTGAATTAATTAATAGGTTTTCATCCATTAATTAATTCATGAAAAAGACCTAGGACTAAATAAATAGATTTATTTAACCCACCAAGAAGAAGAAAAGGATTAAATGAACAAAACATAAAACCCTAGAAATAAGAGGACAAGGAGTTAGGTCAAGACAACAAGAAATTAATGTTGATTCGATCATGATTTTGATTGACAAAGGACCAATGCTGATAAACGATTGAGATTGGTTGACAAATTGACCAAGATTGACAAAGAGATCAAATTGATAGGCGCCAATTGACGAGGAACAATGACTAATTGATCCAAATTGACACGATTGAAAAGGACAATGATCGATGATGAATCGATCACAAAATGACAAGATTGATCAGGACAAGGATCGATGACGAATCGATCGCAAAATGACAAGATTGACAAGGACGAGGATCTATGACGAATCGATCGCAAAATGAGAAGATTGACAAGATGACAAGGATCGATGACAAATCGATCGCAAGGTGACAAGATTGACAAGGATGAGGATCGATGACGAATCAATCGCAAGATGACAAGATTGACAAGAGGACAAGGATCGATGACGAATCGATCGCAAGGTGACAAGATTGACAAGGACAAGGATCGATGACGAATCAATCACAAGATGACAAGATTGACAAGGACGAGGATCGATGATGAATTGATCGCAAGATGACAAGACTGAAAAGAGGACAAAACCCTAATTCTATCATCGATTAGGATTGACGATGTCCAAAATGATGATAAATGAGCACGCACATTGATGCAACAGGATAAGATCGGCCAAAATCATAACTGAAGATTGTTATCAACAAGACCAAATTCGAAAGCGAAAAAAATGAGGAATGTAGAAGGAGGACTCGATGCTCGCAAATGATAAAGACCAAGTGCGCAACATAGAAGAAATGTTAATGCGATGCAAAAACCCTAAAATAAGGCAATGCGCAAATGTTAAAGTATGACTTCGCAAGCGTTGACCATTTTTAGATGTCTACATTTTGCCCCTCTTTGAGACAATGTGATTCTAAGCGTTGTTTCAAAGAACAATAATGAAAATGCCCCCCAGACAATAATGATGACATATGCATGCCCCCTTGAGGAATTGGCCGGAAAAAAAAAAATCCAGAAAAGAGGCCAATTGATCGATAAGAATGACAGAAAATGATAGGTTCAAACAGATCAAAAATTAGAGGTCGGATACACAAAGGACAAGCAGTGGAAGGTGCAAAAGACCGCGACCAGTATAAGTTGGAGAGGATGCACCGCCATCTGGGTACTGACAAAGAGCTATAAATGAGACAAGGAGAAGGAAAAGAGCTCATTTGCACTGGCCAAAGTGGAGGAATTGTTGCTCTGGAAAAGGACCCTTGCATAGAGATGGCAAACATTCCAATGGCAGATCATCTCGAGGAATGTGTACACACCTACAGACGACCAAACGATGTGAGAGCAGCGGTATGTAGCTCGAAAACCCATATGTCAAATTTCATGAATTTTGCTTGCTTGTGGGACATTGCGGGGTCCATAGAGGAAGGAAAAAGAGAGTTTTGCGCCCGTGTAAATAGGTTTTGCACCTGTGTAAGGTACACAGGCACAGCTTGATGCTACACAGGCGCAGGACAGGGTACACAAGCGTAGTTGTGCACTTAGGACCCTAATTTGACCAAAAATAGCACGTGGATGATCCCAAAAAGAGGGATAAGGGTAGAATAGGTCAAAATAGATAAGAAAAACCCTGATTGGTGCATGAAACAAGGAAATGCAACCCTTAGGAGAAAACCCTAAAACTGACAAATTTGTGCCCCAATTGTGATGCAGAGTCGACAATATCCATTGATTACACGGGAGAACAAACCCGACTGCTTCATGTTGCGACATAGACTCAGGAGTACTGACAAAGATACACTAGCAGGACTTGGATTATACTACAACACATACATGCCCGAGATTAGGGCAAACACAGGACTGCTCACCGCATTGGCAGAGCGATGGCATTTAGAGACTTCCTCATTCCATCTGCCGACTGGAGAGGCGACAGTAACACTAGAGGACGTGTGGCGTATCCTCCACATTTTGATTCATGGGGAGATAGTAGTATATGACCCAGCGATAGGGAGAGACACTTTGTGCAGATTATTTGAGTGCGATGCAGATGACCTTGATATCGTAGAGAGGGAGATTGGCTGGGAGACCATGGCATCAGAGTACGATCAGTGATATGTGGTGATAGCAATGGTTATAGCATGCCTATTAGCAGGGGACAGACGAGGATATGGATTCCCTATTGGATGGGGAAGAGTGTTAGAGCGGATGGTGACAGAGGGGACTATATATGCATGGGGACCATGTGTGCTTGCCATGCTATATTTTCAGTTGCATCAGATAGCATATCAGAGGGTTCAGACTTTGAGCTGCGAGGTCACATTGTTATAGGTATGGGCATTTGAGCACATAGCCATATGTCAACCGATTGCAGAGAGACAGGTAGTACCACATCAACCATATGTGTACTGTTATGGGGGTAAGCTAAGATAGGGTCCATTTGGATACATATTGTATTGGCGACATGAGCTAGATAGATTGAGAGATTTCACATGGAGGCCATATCTTGATTGCCCTGGATGGTCAGATGATAGTGATGAGCTACTGTATTGCAGACAGGAGAGATACCTGATTGGGCGACCAGTGAACTGCCAGAGAGTGATTGAGATGTACCTGCCAGAGAGAGTCAGATGATAGTTTGGAGAGAGGTAGGATGTATCGATAAGGACTACACACTTTGCCCAATCTCACAGAGAGACGAGTCAGTGGGGTAGGATGATTCAGCCACACATAGCATATACCGACTTCACACAGCTACAGCGGAGATAGTGGGATTGGAGATCAAATGTTGTAGATGTTGGGATGATAGAAGAGTATGAACGATGGTTTGTACGAAGGTGGCCAGTGCCATTGATGGATCCTGATATTCCGGTACCTAGGAGACAGGAGGACTGTCCACTCGCTGGAGAGGAGGATGGAGATGATGAAGACAGAGATGAGGATGAGGGGGATGAGGAGGGAGATGATGAGGGAGAGGGGGATGAGGAGGGAGATGAGCCAGATTCAGCAAATCATGAGGCATTGCAGGATATACCCATAGGGCAGGAGACAGCGAGCATAGAGGAGATGCAGACATGTAGGGCCACCATAGCGAGTCAGCATGATTACATTGCCACATTAGAGAGACAGAATGCTATCTTGAGGATAGAGTAGGATTAGTTTAGAGCAGAGATAGCCAGACTAACAGCGGCTCGAGATACAATGATAGCCCAAGCACAGCAAGCAGAGCAGAGAGTGACCGAGTATAATGGGTCGATTAGGGATGCTAGTGTACATGAGATGGCACAGATGTTGGTAGAGACCGGAGATGAGATGCGCTAGTTGAGGACACTATATGAGAGTGCAGTTCCACCAGAGCAGAGAGCAGCATCATATCGATCACGGTCGAGGACAAAGAGTAGGCCACGCTCTCGGAGGTCAGTGAGCAGCATAGGGGTGAGTGGACCTAGGAGACCACCACAGCCAGGACCAGGGACAGGAGGAGCTTCATCCTCGAGACATAGCAGGGATGAGGAGGACAGAGGGAGCACCCAATTACAGAGGCACGTGCTCCTTATGATAGAGACATATATAGTTTGACATTATGTTCTCAGCCTGCGGGCCATACTTAGGACAGACAGTCCAATTTCGTACTCCAATATTGTTTTGATATATGATATGATATGCAGCTATATGATGGGATGCAATGTGTTATGGCTTATGTTTACGTTCCATGTATGGATGTCTTATGCACTATCTATGTACTATCTTTGGAACATGTATGAATGGTGTTTATGTTTTTGGATGCATTTATAAGATGAAATGAATAAAATGTTTTTGTATGGACTTGATATAATGCAAATGTACTAATCAATGAATGCAAGATGCAGCTTATGTTTTTGGAGATCGGAGAACTAGACCGAACTGACTGTCCAAACTGACAGAAGGAATGTTAGTAAGAAGAAATTAGATAGAGGACAGTTAGAGATGAAGAAAAACTTGCTTTCACCAATGCACAAAAGTAGGTGAGAACCTTTATTTAATGTAGCAAAGCGGATGCAAAGCATCATGGCATTGAAGGCCAAAGCTGAAACACAACCCTTTTTGCAAAAGACAGACACATCGCACACAAGGAATGAGTGAATCATCCTAGGGTGCATACATCAAGGGTCGAGGTATGTGCGGCATTCACAAAGCAAATGTACTTATCACAGACACCCAATGATATAGTTGCCCCAATTTGTGACAAACATTCCACAAATAGCAAACATAACAAAAAAAAAACAAAAGGGACCATGAACCATCCCGGTCACTCTAAATCACTCAGTGACATCCTTGAGCAACATAGGAACATGATCAAAGCCAAAAATAAATCAGTAAAAAGGTAAGACGCACAAATTCGACCAAGTCCAACAAACAGTCTGATCGTCATTGTCAAAAGTGGAAAATAGGAATGATCATGCTGTCTGGTTTCAGGGAATGCAGTACCCTATCTAAGACAGGACATAGTCTGGTTTAGAGCATACCACACCCTATATAAAACCCATGATAGTAGTGACAAGGACAAATGATATTGATGTTGAATGATTGACATGACAATTTTGATTAGTTTGAATGTCTGGTTTGATTGAAAAGTTCATCTGTTAATGCGTGATTTCATTAAAATACAATGTTGTAACATGTTATCTGTTTGTTGTCTACACAAATGTTTGATCGATTGTCGTTGGATGTATGCTCAACGATCTGTCTTTGCACAGAGGGTACCATTTATTGACAAAATGCAAAATGCCAAAGAAATTGTTTTTGGATTTTGATGTTTTGAAAAAAAAAATTCTCTTTTCTTTTTGTTTTTCAGGACTTTATTTGACTTTTTAGGGATTTTTTTCAGGACATTATTTGATTTTTAGGGATTTATTCAGGACATTATGTGATTTTTAGGGATTTTTTTTTTTTGCAGGACATTTTTCAATTTTTTTTTTAATTATTTTAGGACGTTATTTGATTTGAAAGCTCCAATAATTGATCATGACAAGGGGTGCGCACCCAATGAACAGTTGAAAGACATATACAGCGACTAGGACCGAAACATATGCACAAGGACTGGAAACCTGAGTATGCAAGACAATGATGTTGACCAATCACAGGCCTGGAACAGAACATTGGGTCAGGGCAAGGATAAGCATGATAAACCTGCGGGGGGAAAGTATAGCTAGAGGTCATGATAGATGACGGAGAAATAATCTTTTACACATGGTGCCTGTTTGCCAGGTTTTCACCATGGTACTTGCCCAAAGCGCCTGTTTGCCAAGTTTTCACTAGAGGGTGAATTATTTTTCTTTACTTTTGTTCTTTTCAATTTTTCACTTTTTATTTGGTTTTTTTCTTTCACTTTTTGATTTTTTTGTATTTTTTTGAGCTTTTTGATTTTTTTGTATTTTTTCAGGATCATATTAAAGAACTGCTGACAAAAGAACTATGCCCAGTACTTGCGAAGGTGCATGTTATTTACAGGATCTGACAAAGGTTCACCGTCTGGGGTTGCAAGATGATATGCCCCCAAGCCATAGGCTGCAATAACTATGAAAGGTCCAACCCAATTAGGCTCAAATTTTTCTTTGATGATGTCATTAGATTGTGTATTCTTCGGGTTCTCCTTTAGGACCAAATCTCCCACTTCGAAGTGTCACCCTTTGACCTTCTTATTATAAGAGCGACGGAGACAGTTTGTATATGCTTGCAAATGTGTCAGGGTTGTCTGACGTTTCTCATCTAACATCTCAAGCTGATGCAACTAAGAGACTCTGTGCGTCTCATCATCAATCAAATATTGCAGGGAAACACACAAAGAAGGAATTTCCACCTCCAAAGGTAAAATGGCTTCTGCACCATACACCAAGGAATACGGTGTTGCGCCACTAGGTGTGTGGATGGAAGTACGATAAGCCCATAGTGCTAGATTCAACTGCACATGCCAATCTCGACCAGCGTTATTGACAACCTTTTTCAAGATCTTAATAATGGTTTTATTTGATGCTTTGGCTTGACCATTACTTTGTGGATAGTAAGGACTAGAGAAACGGTGTTGGATGCGAAACTTTTCACAGAGTTCCTTGACATCTTTATTTTTGAATGGACGACCATTATCTGTGATAATTGCAAGGGGAACCCCATATCTGCATATGATATAATTCAGTAGAAACTTTGAAATTTGAACACCAGTGATATAGGTCATGGGGATAGCCTCGATCCATTTTGTGAAGTATTATGTGGCTGTGATGATGAATTTGTGTCCATTTGTAGATGTCGGGTGAATCTTGCCAATAAGATCCAATCCCCATTGAGAAAAGGGCCACGGAGATATGACAGAGTGAAGTTCTTGGGCTGGTGCATGAATGTAATTTCCGTGTATTTGACATTTGTAGCATTTCTTGACAAAATCATGAGCATCCTTTTCCATGGTGGGCCAATAATACCCAGCATGAATCAACTTTATAGCTAGACTCAAACCATTGAAATGGACCCCACATATACCATCATGAACCTCATGTAAAGCCATTTGTGCCTCGTCAGAATCCAAACACCTAAGGAGGGTGTGGTCAAAGGAATGACAGTAAAGGGTTTCTGCGATGATGACATATTTGGCAGTTTGGCGTATGAAGGCGCGACGTTGGTTAGAGGAAAGGTTAGGTGGTAAGGTTTGGGATTTCAAATATTGATAGATGTCATTATACCACAGGGAATTAGGACCAAGAAGAACACACATCACATCTGCTGTCGAAATTTCAAAAGAAGGGACAAGCAACTATTCGACCAAAAATTCACATCTGTCCATATTGTGGGGCATATTTAACATCGAAGCAATAGTTGCCATAGCATCTGCTGACTTGTTTTGAATTCTTAGAAATTGACTGAAATGGATAGCCATAAATTTTGTCTTGAAGAAATCCACCATATGCTTGTAGGGAATAAGTTTTTCATCCTTCATTTCATACTCATCATTCACTTGACAGATGACTAACTGGGAATCTCTATAGACTTGCAAGTGTGTAATGTTCCAGTGGATTGTTACTCAGAGTCTTGTGACCAAAGCTTCGTATTCTACAATATTATTGGTGCAATGGAAAGTTATTCTATAGGATTTGGGAATAGCATCACCTTGAGGGGTAAAAAACAATATACCTACTCTAGACCCAAATTTGGTATGGGATCCATCAAAATATAATTTCCATTCATTAGAAGATGTGACAGTAAAGACTAATTCATCTGGAAAATCTGTCAACATTGGATGATCATCATGAATAGGTGCTTCTGCAAGTTGATCCGCTATGGTTTGTCCTTTTATTGCCTTTCTCTCAACTTACTCAATATCAAACTCACTGAGGATCATAACCCACTTTGCTAAGCGACCTGTCAAAGCTGCCCTGCTAAGCAAGTATTTCAAGGGATCAATTTTTGTAACTAGCAATGTCTGATGATTTAACATATAGTGTCGAATCTTCTGTGTTGTAAATACCACTACTAAGCATGCACGTTCAATAGTTGAATAATTCAGCTCATAGCCTACTAGTGTCCGACTGATATAATAAATATCCCATTCTTTGCCTTTCTCATCTTGTTGGGCTAAGAGAATTCCCAGTGCCACATTTCAATTGCAGAGATATACAATATGAATGGCTTCCCTTCTATAGGAGGCATTAGAATAGGTGGTGACAACAGATAATCTTTGAGAGTTTGAAATGTTGATTGACATTGCTCAGTCCATTTAAAAGTGACACCTTTATGCAATAAATGCTGGAAGGGATGACATTTGTCTGCCAATTGAGCTATAAACCAGTGGATTGACTGTAACTTCCCTTGTAGACTTCTTAGTTGACGGAGATTGGAAGGAGGAGGCATATCCATTATTGCTTTAACTTTTTCGGGGTTTACTTCGATGCCTCTATGAGAAACAACATACCCTAATAATTTGCTGACTGTGACACCAAAGACACATTTCTTTGGGTTGAGTCTGAGCTTGTAGGTTTCCGTTCGATCAAAGATTGGGCCAAGGATGGCTAGATGACTATCTCTTGTGACAGATTTGCATAATAGGTCATCAACATAGTCTTCCATCAAAGTATGCATAAAATCATGGAAAATTGTCATCATGGCTCTTTGATATGTTGCGCCAGCATTTTTAAGACCAAAAGGCATCACATTCCAGCAGTAGGTACCCCAAGTACATGTGAATGCAGTCTTATGTTGATCTTCAGGAGCAATGCAAATTTGATTATATCCAGAAAAACCATCCATCAATGATAGCATCTCATATCCGGCAGTCATGTCAACTATGATGTCTATATTTGGCAGTGGAAAATCATCTTTAGGGCATGCTTTATTAAGATCCCTAAAATCCGTACAAATCCTAATGCCCCCAATTACTTTTCTAACTAGTACCAAATTTGAAATCCAATCTGCATAATCAATTGGTCTGATAAAGCCCACATCTAATAATTTTTGAGTTCTATTTTTACTAAGAGAGCCACCTAGGGATGCATCTTTCTGAGTTTTTGTTTGACGGGCTTGGCATCTGATTTTAATGGCAAGTGATGAAGGACTAATTCTGGATCAAGGCTGGGCATATCTACATAAGACCATGCAAAACTGATCTTCTTTTCAAGAAAGAAATTGACAAAATCTATCCTTTCTTGTTTTGATAGAGAAGCAGCGAAATGAATGACCTTAGGGTTCTCAGGGGTACCCAAATTTATCTCTTCGGTCATTTCCACAAGCAATATTGATTTATCCTGACTTGACAAGGGTATGTCCAATCTTCCACCTTTGGGTGCCCTAGAGAGGTTTTCACCCGCAGGTACGTCTTGTATTTTTACTTCTTCATGGTCAGAGAGTGCCTTACGGCTTTCACTCAAAGACCTATTCTTTTGATTTTTTACTTTTTCTTTTTCATTTTTATGACTAGAAGATGGAGTTGACTCCCCAAAATATGTTGTAGAATCTAAATCAATAGCAAACCCTACCTTATGATCACCTTGTGGTATGCCTTCCCATAGTCCAAGGAATGCTGCAATTGCTTCGTCATTTTGAAAACAATCCAATTTGAGTGGTTCTTGTTGGTCATGTTGGATAAGTTGTGGATAGACAAGGGGTATGTCATCATCGGTTTCAAGGAGAGTTAGGGCTGAGATGGTAAGGATAAGAATGTCTATGGTATCGCTATCTGAACTGCTCATATCTGATTTGGAGCTTGGGTCCCAGAATGACTCTATCCAAGCATTAGGACATGTTTTGGGAGGGGGAGTTATTTCATGTTTGTCTTCCATGGGCAAATCATCAGGGTCAAGAAAAACATTTTCAAGGGCATAGGAGCTAGAAGAAAAAGAACTACACTCCCATTCATTGGAATCAGTTTCAGGTTGGGTGTCCTCAGGTGTTGTTTCATCATCAGAGTCATTCCCTTTCCACACATGGTCACTTTGGTAGATGAGGTTCCAATTCGCAATGGTACAAAACCTAACCCTAAAATTGGAGGTCAGATCTTAGGTATAATAGGTTCTAGTCTGCCTTTCTTATCAAGGCCCAAACCACTACAGCCATCATATCCCTTTTTTTGTAGTATAGTAAACCCTTTTCCATACCGCTCCATTGGTAACTTGACAGATGGTGTATCAATTGGATCCTTATAAAGCCAATCTATTACATCATCATCCAAAGTTTCTTTGTTAAGTTCACCCCATTTTGTAAATGTAGTGGGGGGCTAATATTGAATGACTATCTTAGGTTCCTTTTGCAACAAATATGTTTTACCATGTGATTTTGGAGATATTGGTAAATTCCCAATGAGAAATGTTTGAGCCATTGAATACTCTCCGCATCCTTGGTCCTGTATCTTCAATTTTCCTTTGACAACATCTAACAATTCATTAGGATCCACATAATTATGTGAGTGGGCCTCTTTATTGACTGGGACTTGTCGTTACGGGGAATCCTTTAGATTAGCACAAAATTGAAATGGATTACAATCTCCTAGAATTGTTATCTCAGTCCCATTGTAAGGATATTTTAAACACTGATGATAAGTAGATGGAACTGCTTTCATTGCGTGGATCCACGAATGGCCAAGAATCACATTGTAAGGGAGATCAAGGTCTAGGACCTGCAGGAAAGTGTTTTCTATCACTAGACCGACTCTGATAGGCAATGAAATTACCCCTTTAGATGGACGCTTAGCATCATCATATGCTTTGATTGTTATTCTTCTAGAAGAATCAATGTCATTTTCTGTATAACCAAGGCCAATGACCACTCTTAAGGTATAGATATTAAGACCTGCTCTGCCATCTATCAAGACTCATCGGATCTTGCAATTATGGACAAAGACTTCAAGATGTAAAGGATCATTATGAGAGAGCTTATCAGGAGAAATATCATTATCAGAAAAGGCGACGTGTTGGGAAACAGCTAGATGTCCAATTCGGGCTTGAAACTGGTCAACATCAATGTCTGTCGGGATAGTGGACTCAATTAAAGCTTTATCTAGGACTGCGTGATGCATAGGGGACATTTTCAACAACTCAAGAATTGATATTTGTGTAGGTGTCTTCCCCAGATGATCTAGGAGATTATACTGACTTGTAGGAGTTGATTTGGGAGGAATTGCAGGAGCTCCTTTCAGGACTATTTTGGATCGACGAGTGGTGACCGCACAAGAAGGACCTTGTCCCTTTATTCTTATGGTGGAAACATACTCATTTGACACTTGAAAACAATTCATGACATTGTTATAACCAGTATTTGCATAATTAAGATTCGTTGTTTGGGTAGAGTTTGAAGAAGAAGCTTTACCCTTGTCATGATCAAGCAAAGGAGTTTTAAAAATTGTATGATCAGTGTTAGAGGTCACATTGGGTGGGTCTACCTTAATTACTCCTTGATCTAACAAGTCTTGAATCATATGTTTCAATTGAAAACACAATGCGGTTTTATGTCCTTTTGACTGATGGTATTCACAATATGCATTATCATTCCACCAATGCAGCTTTACCAATGGTTCTTCCTTGATATCTGGTAACTTGATAAACTTTGCTTGTATTAATTGTTTCAATACTGACTCAATAGGCTCTCCCAATGGCATAAACTGTCGAGGAGGCCCATCCCTTGATTAGAAAGGTTTTTGTTGCTGGTTTTGTTGCTGACCTTGTTGTTGATTATATTGTTGAGTATATTGTTGAGTATATTGTTGGTATTGCAGCTGTTGAGTAACATTGTTTGCTGGTGTTTGATTTTGTTCCATAGCTGACATATTAGGAGCACTCAATTTCTTTATTGTGAATGTGGGTTGATTTGCATTCATCGCTCTTGCGTTGACAACTCCATCATTAGTGACATTCTTGTTTTTGTACCAAAATCTATTTCTATCCCCTGAATTGTTTGTGTTGTCACTGTCTTTGTTGAGCTTAATGAGTCCCTTAGCTACAAGAGCATTTTCAATGTTCATCCCTTTCTTAATGAGCTTCTCAATGGTACTAGGACTTTTCAGTTTAAGCTCGTACATCATTTTTGGGACCAAATTTTGAATAAACAAGTTCACTTGTTGTTCTTCAGGTATATCTAGGGATGAACGACTATACAAGCTTCGCCGTCTTTGTAAGAAAGTCACTAATGGTTCACCTTGCTTTTGCTTTGTGTTGCATAAATCTGACATGGTCACTTTGGTGTCAATGTTGAATGCGAAGTGGGATATAAACTTTTGAGCCAATTCCGGCCATGTCTTTATGTTCCCTGGCAAATGTGAATACCAATCCATGGCTTGTCCTGTGAGACTTCGCGCGAATAAGCACATCAAATATGTTTCCTCATAGCTCACTTCAGTACATGCTGCGAAAAATGCTCGTATATGGTCTTTTGGGTTGCCTGTCCCTTTATATTTCTCAAAATGAGGTGCCTCAAAATGCTTACGAAAGGGAGGCATGTACAAGCTCTTGTCAAATGGATTAGGACACAAATCTTGATTGGTGTATAATTAGGAAAATGGAATGCATCAAAAGCAACTTTAAACTAGCTCAACCACAAAAACTAGATTGCAATGACAAATCCTAATTACAATCAATAAAGGCATGAAGATGAAATACTAAAATGAAACACAAACCAAAGCATGTATCTCCTTCATTGTTCCTCCATTGTCCTTCTTTCTCCTTCAAATTAGTGTGTTTGTGGATCTCACCTACAAGTGCAAAAGCATAGTATGAAAGCAAGATGACTAGAAAAATGGCAGCATAAGGATACTAGAAGCGTGATTTATTGATCCTTTGATTGAAGAAAATCATCCAATTTATAGACAAATTGGAGAGAGGACAAGATTAGCATGAAGAGATTTGAATGGAAATTCAAATCATGAATGGCAAAATTATGACTAATTATGACAAAATTGACATGCAAGACTGATTGATTGACAAATTATGACAAAATTGACATGCAAGATTGATTGATTGACAAATTATGACAAATTGACATGCAAGATTGATTGATTGACAAATTATGACAAAATTGACAAAATTGAAATGCCATTCCCATGAAATTAGGGGAAATATTAGAAAAATTGAAGAAAATAGGAGAAATAGAAATTAGGAATTAAGAGAAATTAGTAAATTGGAAAAATGAGGAAAAAGATGAAATAGAAATTAGGTGAATTAATTAATAGGTTTTCATCCATTAATTAATTCATGAAAAAGACCTAGGACTAAATAAATAGATTTATTTAACCCACCAAGAAGAAGAAAAGGATTAAATGAACAAATCATAAAACCCTAGAAATAAGAGGACAAGGAGTTAGGTCAAGACAACAAGAAATTAATGTCGATTCGATCATGATTTTGATTGACAAAGGACCAATGCTAATAAACGATTGAGATTGGTTGACAAATTGACCAAGATTGACAAAGAGATCAAATTGATAGGCACCAATTGACGAGGAACAATGACTAATTGATCCAAATTGACACGATTGAAAAGGACAACGATCGATGACAAATCGATCGCAAAATGACAAGATTGATTAGGACAAGGATCGATGACGAATCGATTGCAAAATGACAAGATTGACAAGGACGAGGATCGATGACAAATCGATCGCAAAATGAGAAGATTGATAAGATGACAACGATCGATGACGAATCGATTGCAAGGTGACAAGATTGACAAGGACAAGGATCGATGATGAATCGATCGCAAGATGACAAGATTAACAAGAGGACAAGGATCGATGACGAATCGATCGCAAGGTGACAAGATTGACAAGGACAAGGATCGATGACGAATCGATCGCAAGATGACAAGATTGACAAGGATGAGGATCGATGATGAATCAATCGCAAGATGACAAGACTGACAAGAGGACAAAACCCTAATTCTATCATCGATTAGGATTGATGATGTCCAAAATGATGATAAATGAGCACGCACATTGATGCTACAGGATAAGTTCAACCAAAATCATAACTGAAGATTGTTATCGACAAGACCAAATTCGAAAGCGAGAAAAATGAGGAATGTAGAAGAAGGACTCGATGCTCACAAATGATAAAGACCAAGTGCGCAACATAGAAGAAATGTTAATGCAACGTAAAAACCCTAGAATAAGGTAATGCGCAAATGTTAAAGTATGACTCCGCAAGCGTTGACCATTTTTAGACGTCTACATTTTGCCCCTCTTTGAGACAATGCAATTTTAAGCATTGTTTCCAATAACAATAATGAAAATGCCCTAGACAATAACAATGACATATGCATGCCCCCTCGAGGAATTGGCCAGAAAAATCTAGAAAAGAGGCCAAGTGATTGATAAGAATGACAGAAGATGATAGGTTCAAACGGATCAAACGGACTGCCAAGACTAATGGAAGAAATGTGAGTAAGAAGAAATTAGACAAAGGACAGTTAGAGATGAAGGAAAACTTGCTTTCACAAATGCACGTAAGTAGGTGAGAACCTTTATTTAATGTAGCAAAGCAGATGCAGAGCATCATGGCATTGAAGGCCAGAGCTGGAACGCAACCCCTTTTGCAAAAGATAGACACATCGCACACAAGGAATGAGTGAAGCATCCTAGGGTGCATACATCAAGGGTTGAGGTATGTGCAGCATTCACAAAGTGAACGTACTTATCACAAACACCCAATGATATAGTTGCCCTAGTTTGTGACAAACATTTCACAAATAGCAAACACAATAAAAAAAGGAAAGGGACCATGAACCATCCCAGTCACTCTAAATCACTCAATGACATCATCGAGCAAAATAGGAACATGATCGAAGAAAAAAAGAAATCATTAAAAAGATAAGACGCACAAATTCAACCAAGTCAAACAAACAGTCTGAACGTCATTGTCAAAAGTGGAAAACAAGAATGATCATGCTGTCTGGTTTCAGGGAATGCGGTACCCCGTCGAAGACAGGACACAGTCTGGTTTCGAGTATACCACACCCTGTATAAGACCCATGATAATGTTAACAAGGATCAATGGTAACATTGATGCTATTTGGATTGATGTGATAACTGTGATCAGGTTGAATGCTTGCTTGGTCGAACAGTTGATCTGTTAATGTGTGATTTCATTAAAGCACAATGTTTGATAGATTGTCATTGGATGTATGCTCAGCAATCTATCTATGCACAAAGGGGACCATTTATTGACAAAATGCAAAATGCCAAAGGAATTGTTTTTGGATTTTGATGTTTTGAAATTTTTTTGTTCGTTTTTTAGGACTTTATTTGACTTTTTAGGGATTTTTTTCAGGACATTATTTGATTTTTAGGGATTTTGCCCCCAATGTCTAGCAAGGCAAGGAATATGACAGGTGAATAAATAGGCTTTCTGAAATGTTGGTGGATAGAGGGAAGACAAAGGCCTTTTATTATGGAGACAATGGGACAAGAGATTGGATATGGCAATGTAAAGCAGTGACATGGCATGAGGGACATGTCAAGAGGTTTTTGAAACCATGTTTAAATTTTGTGTCCTTATGTCAGATCAAGATCAAGGAATGAAAAAGAGTGTATGGATAGTGATAAGATATGGATAGGATAAGCAAGACCAAGAATGGATAAGGGACATGGACTAAAGGTCGGGATAGGATACAGGATAGTGGCAGAAAGTTGCAATAAGCTAGGGAATATGGATGAAAGGTTATAATAAGCAAATGGATAAATGACCAAAAGCTATGATGGACTAAAAGCTGCAAACAAGATGCATGATGTTCATGAAGATCCTTAGCCTTGTCAAGATCAAAGGTGGAAAGGGAAAATTGGACATGAGGGACAATAGGATATGAAGGGTAATGACAGGGGTTCGATAGGATAATGGAACAATGAAGGACAAAAGGATATGATAGGATAAAACCTATCCCCAAGTACAGTATGCAAGAAGTTCATAGATTACACATGACGCCTGTTTGCCAGGTTTTCATCACGGTACTTGCCCAAGGCACCTGTTTGCCAGGTTTTCACTAGTGGACGAATTATTTTTGCTTTACTTTTTTCGTTTTTCTTTTTTTTTCACTTTTTTTTTTTTTTTGTATTTTGACTTTTTCAATAGAAGATGGACACATGATAGGGGATGGAAGAAGGACTCAAACATCTTTTTGTTTGGATAGTAGCCTTGAAAAAAATGGACCATGACCTTTAAAAGTATGCTCAAAGACGTTGGTAGGATAAGGACATGGAAAAAGAGATGAAATTAAGGCAAGGATTTATGCAAAGGATGGGATCAAAAGGATCGAAGGATGGAAAATATGCATTGGATAATGGATAGGGTATTGGAAGAATTGGACTTCACTGGATGGAAATAAAGGCAAGATCAACATTGGCACACACCTTGACGGGTGGTGGATTGATGGAGGAAAAATGGATCTCAGATTGTGAGATTTGGATGGAGGAAAAGCTTGGGATTTTGGGACATAAGGGCCCAAAACGGATGAAGAAGGTGGTGGAGGAACAAATTTGAGAGGGTTGGATGGAGGAATAGCAACTTTGGATGCCAAGTTGGATGTTTCTTTAGACTTTTGTGCTTCAAGGAGCCACTTAGGGATCCACATTGTTTTTTATTTTTCATGCTTTTGTGGTTCATTGGAGTGCATTGCTTGCATAAGGGATTTAGGAACCCATATAGATTTTGACTTTGCTTTATTTTGCTCAGTGGGCCTTTGTGGCCTTTTGGATTTTTCCTTTTCTTTTTGGATCTTATTTTTCTTTGTTTTGACATGTCGATTATATTAGACATGTTGATCCTTGAATACATGTGGATTGCTAGACTTATGAATTTTATACTTGGCATCCAAATTACTTGGAGGGGGAAAGGATTGCATGGATGGATATGAATGAAATGGAGTTCATTTGGATTGATGAAATTTACTCAAGGATGTGTGCCTTTGCTGACCTTGCATAGAGGACGAAGGAATATAAGGACCTAAGATGGATGGAAAGTATGATGGGGAAGGTGTATGTTTTGATTTTGATGGAGGGATACCAACGTCTTGAGAGTGAGTTGTGTAGACATGACCCTTAACATTTTCTTTCATATTGAGGAGTTCTTTCTTGTGAAGGTCTACTCCTTTGCCTTTATGAATATCTTGACTTGTAGGATACTCTTTTATTTGGGAAGAAGATGCGAGTCCATTATGAGGTGGATATGATATGAGAGAAATAATGAGATCATGAAGTGGATCAGATTGGACCAAAGAGGAAGAACCCATTGCTAATGTCAGCGGTTCATGAACATCTTGCACCATGTTAGAATCATGAGGGGGACTAGGATTGTGAGGGGGACTAGGATTGTGTAGTGGACATGGTTCAATGACAGGCTCTTCAAGAGATGGAATGGGAGAAATAATGGGATCATAAAAAAAAATGCAATCTTGGAGTGTATATGGAGCATTAAGGCAAGGAGATGGAGGAACAAAAGGATCTTGTGGAGGATTTAAAGGAATAATTTGATCTTGACAAGGAAGAAGATCATTGGAATCCTCTTTAAAGTTGCTTTGCTCTGGATTTTTAATGGGATCATTGGAAAGGATGGAAGGGATATCTTGACCTTGCTTGAGGAATGGAGTGTCAATGGGACTTTGGATACAATGGACAAGAATAGGGGAATCATCGTGAGTGTCTGGGAACATGGGGTCCTGGTCAACAATTGGATGGGATGATAAGGTTTCAAGATCTTGATCTTGATCTTTTGTAAGACATGTTTCTTCATGCTCAAAATTATCCTCTTGACATGGGGTTGGACTTAGGATATGCATGGGGGATTTTGGCAAGGGATGAATGTTTTGGCATGAAGGAAATGCACTTTGAACATTTGTGATGGATTCTGGCAAGGAATCAATGCTTGAACATGAGGAAGAGGGACTTCAAATGGGGTCCTCTAAAACAGGTAATGGCAATAAAGTGCATGGTTGCATTGGGTCTACTATTTCTGAAACATGACAAGGATGTGCATCATGAATTGGATTATCTTGGCAATCAATTATGGATAGCCCTTGGATAATTCCATCCTTGGGTGTATTGTTTGATGAGGACAATATGGAAGATTCTTTTGAAACTTCTAAAGGTGTAGGGATAGATGCCACTGGAGAGTCAATTTATTTGTGGGGGGATGAGGCATTGCTAGACATAAGTGTATTATCTTGATCTTCCTCAAAGAATTCACTTGGTAATTTCCTTAAGATCCTTGCAATAAGGCCACCTTTCTTTTGAGGTTTTGACATAGTTGTATCTTGAATTTGAACTTGTTTGGAAAGGAGTTGGTTCTGGTCTAATGTCATGTTTTGATATTGGACTCGGTTCAATTGTTCTGACATGTTTGAAACATGGGTTGGTGTGTGTTGCAACCTTTGTTTTTGAATGTTTGGTTGTGGTTGTTGACATTGATATGTTGATTGAACTTGTTGATATTCCACCATTGGTTGAACTATTTGTGGACATTGTATAGTTGGTTGGACATATTGTTGAAATTGGACCATTGGTTGTGTTGGTTGTATATGTTGGACCATTGGTTGTGTCTGTTGGATATGTTGTTGATTCGAGATTTGATTGAAATTTGTGCTTGTTTTTTGAAATTATTTCATCATCTCTATTTGAGAGATGAGAGCTGGTATGTCTGATTCGATAAGAGCTTTTACATCAATTGGCTCAAATTTTGGGTTTGGACCTTGAAATTTTTGAAACATTTTGGACATTTGTGATCTATTCTTCTCAATGTTTTTCACTTTTTGTTCCAAGATCTCTTTTTCTCGAACTAGTTTTTCCTCTAGTTTTTGTATTTGGACATTTACATCATCATGATAAGTTTGATCCAAGTTCTGAGACATGTAGAGATTGGATTAACATGATTGATTTCTCAATTGTGATGACATGGCTTCATAAGAAGGTTGAGACCTCATTTCAACAAACATGTCACTATGCAATGCAACTAATGGGATTGACAAATGCAACCTAAAAGGATGACAATGCAACTTAATGTTTTTGTTGTTTTTCAAGATTTTGACAAACTTTTTGGAATGCAAACCTAAAGACTCAACCTTGGGAAGTTGGAATGAAGCCAAGACCTTAAAGGACAAAGGACCAAATGACAATAAGACAAATTGACAATGTCTCACCTATATGCTTGGATACTAAGCTAGGTTTGACAAAAATGATATTAATGAAAGGACAAATTTTAGACAAGGTCAAGACTCCCTAACAACAACTTAGGGTATCATCCAAAGTTTTGATTTTTCAAAATTTGATAAACCAAATTTTTGAGACTAAATGCAGGAAGGCAATGATTATGACAATGACTTAGGACATGAAAATGATCTAAGGATATGATATGACAAGATGAAGCCAAGACAAGATGACAATACAATGACAAGGATATGCGAAGACCAATGACTTGGAATATGTGAAATGCAACCTAGACAATACCTAATTTTAGCATGACAAGGGTAATGCAGGAATGTCACCTAAATGAAAATCTAGCTTGGATATGACAATGAAATGCAAACTTAGGGAAATGATTTTGAACCTAAGTGCAAAATGAGGACACTTGCAATGAAAAGGACTAAAATGAAAGGAGGTGACAATATGTCCTAGGACCTAAGTTGGACTATGCAAAACCTAGCCTAAAGTGACATGAATGTTGATACAAAGTTTTTCAATGTTTTGAAATTTGTTGGATGAATGTTCTCTTTTTAAAACCTTGTTTGGACAATGTTTGGACTTGTTTGACAAATGATGTTTTGTGAGAATTGTATAATTCAACTTTTGACAATCACAAAAGACAAGATGTTTGGACTTAGACCCAAGACAAATATGCTCATTCACAACAAATCCTATGGATGGCAAGGGCAATATCTGTTGAATCCTCTAACCATAAAATACAACACTTAGTCGGATAGCTAGATGCTTGGTAGCACTAGCTCCCCCTTACAGTGCACTCATTTCTCAGGCATACCAAGCTTCGAGTTCAAGGGGCATCACTTCCCAAGAACTTGCTATCTCTAACTAAGGAGTACATGAGAGGTGTCTTCGGCATGCACGTATCACAACACCTGAGCCAATAGATAGAAGGATTTTGGCATCTAAAAAACAAGAGGTTCTAGTAAGGGTATCCGTTCGGGTGGGTATTGATCTGGTGAATAAATCATCGCAATACCATTCCAGCACCCGTTGTCTACAACTTTCATTGCATCCATAGTTATTTAGAGTGGTTCGGAAGAGCTTGGCTTTAGCTTGTCACCACTTTGGGTCGTTCCCTCTCACCAATGCCTGTGCGAAGTGCCAAGAAGATCGGGAGGCAGGCCCAATTCTAAGGGTTAAAACATGCAATCAAATTAAAAACAAACAAAGCATGCATGGTGTTCATTAACCTTTAAGAAATGAAATGTGCAACTACTTTAAAAAATGCAAGCACGATGTTTTAGTGAAAGTCTTTGACCGCGTCTTGCATAAGATTTGTTAGTAGTTGTATTTTTAGTCTTCGTCACACGTAACGCCAAGATGTTGCACAAAGAATTAGTACCAAGGAAAACCAGAATGAAAGAAACAGAATGAAAACAAACTAATTTGCAAGTAAAAACATTGATTTTACCTCTATTTCTAGCCTTACACAGGCGCAGAATGTCTCAACACAGGCGCAGGATTTCTTGACACAGGCGTAGATCCCTTCAACAAAGGTGCAGGATGTCTTGACACAGGCGCAGATCTCTTCAACACAGGCGCAGGATGTCTTGACACAGGCGCAGATCCCTTCAACACAGGCGCAGGAGTTTCTTGAAAGCTCCGAGTTGCCCTGTTTCTTGAGTTTTCACCTGCAAATCAGGTCAAGAGCACTCAAAACATGGTTAAGGGAGTTAATATTCACGTCGGGTTCACCAAAAAATGTAGATAAGAAAATGGAATGCATCAAAAGAAACTTTAAACTAGCTCAACCAC
Source organism: Cryptomeria japonica (assembly GCF_030272615.1). NCBI lineage: Eukaryota > Viridiplantae > Streptophyta > Pinopsida > Cupressales > Cupressaceae > Cryptomeria > Cryptomeria japonica. Next base: position 369,658,410 of record NC_081413.1, on the reverse strand, counting down.
AAAAAATAGATTGCAATGACAAATCCTAATTACAATCAATAAAGGCATGAAGATGAAATACTAAAATGAAACGCAAACCAAAGCATGTATCTCCTTCATTGTTCCTCCATTGTCCTTCTTTCTCCTTCAAATTAGTGTGTTTGTGGATCTCACCTACAAGTGCAAAAGCGTAGTATGAAAGCAAGATGACTAGAAAAATGGCAGCATAAGGATACTAGAAGCGTAGTTTATTGATCTTTTGATTGAAGAAAATCATCCAATTTATAGACAAATTGGAGAGAGGACAAGATTAGCATGAAGAGATTTGAATGGAAATTCAAATCATGAATGGCAAAATTATGACTAATTATGACAAAATTGACATGCAAGATCGATTGATTGACAAATTATGACAAAATTGACATGCAAGATTGATTGATTAACAAATTATGACAAAATTGACATGCAAGATTGATTGATTGACAAATTATGACAAAATTGACAAAATTGAAATGCCATTCCCATGAAATTAGGGGAAATATTAGAAAAATTGAAGAAAATAGGAGAAATAGAAATTAGGAATTAAGAGAAATTAGTAAATTGGAAAAATGAGGAAAAAGATGAAATAGAAATTAGGTGAATTAATTAATAGGTTTTCATCCATTAATTAATTCATGAAAAAGACCTAGGACTAAATAAATAGATTTATTTAACCCACCAAGAAGAAGAAAAGGATTAAATGAAAAAATCATAAAACCCTAGAAATAAAAGGACAAGGAGTTAGGTCAAGACAACAAGAAATTAATGTCAATTCGATCATGATTTTGATTGACAAAGGACCAATGTTGATAAACGATTGAGATTGGTTGACAAATTGACCAAGATAGACAAAGAGATCAAATTGATAGGCACCAATTGACGAGGAACAATGACTAATTGATCCAAATTGACACGATTGAAAAGGACAACGATCGATGACAAATCGATCGCAAAATGACAAGATTGATCAGGACAAGGATCGATGACAAATTGATCGCAAAATGACAAGATTGACAAGGACGAGGATCGATGACGAATCGATCGCAAAATGAGAAGATTGACAAGATGACAAGGATCGATGACGAATCGATCGCAAGGTGACAAGATTGACAAGGATGAGGATCGATGATGAATTGATCGCAAGATGACAAGATTGACAAGAGGACAAGGATCGATGACTAATCGATCGCAAGGTGACAAGATTGACAAGAACGAGGATCGATGATGAATCGATCACAAGATGACAAGACTGAAAAGAGGACAAAACCCTAATTCTATCATCGATTAGGATTGATGATGTCCAAAATGATGATAAATGAGCACGCACATTGATGCGATAGGATAAGATCGACCAAAATCATAACTGAAGATTGTTATCGACAAGACCAAATTCGAAAGCGAGAAAAATGAGGAATGTAGAAGAAGGACTCGATGCTCACAAATGATAAAGATCAAGTGCGCAACATAGAAGAAATGTTAATGCAACGCAAAAACCCTAAAATAAGGCAATGCGCAAATGTTAAAGTATGACTCTGCAAGCGTTGACTATTTTTAGATGTCTACATATACCATAACCTAAGACCAATTGAATAGGTCGGCTCACTAAAAGATATTACATTAAAATCAATTACAAATAAATCGATATGTGGACAAATCTTTTGGACACATGATGAAGTTAAAGGTCGGTGAGGTTGATCCCATGGTCACAACAGATATGGGGGTTGACATTTCGAAGCTAAATAAAGCACAGATGAAAATGTTGGTTAAAGAGGCCAGAAAGTATAAAGCATTATATGAGGAACTCTTGAGAAGTAGGGGACAGCCTGTACCCTAGATAGTGGATGAATCCAAATTGAAAAAGAAGTGCGAAGAATTGCACAAGGAAAACAAAAAATTGAAAGAAATTATGCAGAGTATAAGGACAGACATAGCATGTGTCTTATTGACTAAACGATTTGAAAATCTACAGAAGATATTGGAAGAATTTTGGACTGTCTTCCAAAAAAATATGGATAACACAATGTCGCACCAGAGGATCCTTGATAGGTTAAACATGCTCCTACAGGATTAGACTCTGAATAACAAAAGAATCAGTAAGGTCAACAAACTAATTGACTCATCAAGGATTCACAACATAATTAAATATCGAGTATGAGGAGTGTAAAGGGATCGTCAATCATGGATTTCCAAGAGTAGTGGGTGATGTAGGAGTCATAAAGGATAAGTACCAGTGGATTACCGAGTGTAGAGCTCTAATTAGTTCAACCATTAGTATTTCTTATGTGGATACATTGGACATGAATGAAACAGGGGAACAAGTCAAAAAATTTGTTACAGCAGAGATCGTGGTCAAGGATATTATTTTCAATGCCTACATGTACAAGGATAAAGGATATCTTCGAAATATCCAGAAGTGGTCAGCGGCTAGATGGAAAGCATTAGTCTGTGTCATTCGTATTTTGTTTTGTTTTTACCAATTAGGATGTCAATTAGTTTTTTGTTAGTTTTAGTTTGTGCTAATGAAAGGGTGTGTCCTTTCATTCGCATCTTTTAATTCATGTATATATGATAAGTCATTTGGTACTCTAGGGACAACTATTATCCTTGGAGATTGTATGTTGGAACCTGTAGTGTTATGTAAGATAAGTATGTAGAAATGAAAATCCATTTTGTGCAAACAAGTGTAATCATGAAGTATCTATGAGTCTACATTTTTTGTACACCAATTGTTCCCAGAAATTAATATACAAGGTTCGTTGTTTTCATCTTCAGATCATTTCATGTCATATGATGTTAATGATTTAAAATCTTTCGGATAAATCTAAATAAGATTTTGAAATGTTTCATCATCTGTTGGTATACAGATAGCAAAATTATTTTTGTTGTTCTCATAGCATACATTGAAGATATTATAGTGGTAGTTTGTTTCTTCACACTGTCTCCAAAGATTACAAGTATTTGTTTGTTAAGTGACATGTCAACTATCAGATAAGGCATTGGTATATTTTTGGTTTCTTGTGAATAGATTAAGTGTGCACAAAGTCCTCACTAGAGAAATATATTACTAGTTTTTACTTGCCTTATTATTTCATAATTACTCTTAGTTCCAACAACATTCTATTATAGCTTTTATTCACATCCAATTATACTTGAATTTCAAATTAAAACAAGTTAAAAGCAAATCAATAAAGCATAGTTGCAAGAAATTGTTTGCCAGTCATGTAAACAGCTATGTTCAATAATCTAAATTCACTATAAAAAAATCTCTTTATGCTTTGGAGATTAGGGTATACCCACCTAGATTTAGTGGAGCCTAAAGTGCAGAGGAATTTGGTCTTCGACCATTCTTGTTCATTGGCCAAGGCTAATTGGATTAGTTAGGGATTTGGCAAGCCCTTTTTGATTCCCAATCTGTGGTTTTGGGAACCAACACAACCATCGGAAACCTCACCAAAATCAACCACAACACCTTACACCATTAGAAATACCACATAACACGGAGAATATCACTAGACCCATAAGATCATCAAGAACACACACAATGATCAATGAGGACCATTAAAACAAATAGGACATGATTAGGAAACACCAACAAGCATGTTAGAACCATACGCAATAGTTGCACCAACACCACAATCAAATCATCATCGATCAACACGCTAACACTGAAGAACACTTAATAGAAGCAACTCAGACAAGAAAGTAGCTTGTGAAGCATCAAATCATGAACCATTTGAAATGAAGATACACATGAACATCCCAAACACTCTCAAATCCGCAACACAAGATATGATTATATCAAAGCACAGTGGATCAAACACTAGAACACTGTAATACTGAACACTGAAGACCAGTCTCCATACTGATATCCTCAACTCAATCAAATCATCGCATAACATCATGAAATCAATAAATAATGAAGTATCTCTAGTTGATTTAGCATAAAAAATAAATAAATCAACTAGATCAACTCCTTGCAATCACCAGATCATCAAAACAATTATCTACAACACCAAAATATAGGAATATGTTGACATCAATGACAACAACATATCCTAGCAGCAGTAATATCCAACAATCTCCCCTTTTGGCATTTATGGCAATATATGAATATGAAAAGCAATCAATTCAACGGAATAAATCAACACCAACAAACTCCCCCTAAGATCATGCACACAAAGCTCCAAAGATAAGGCAGTTTTTCACATGCCTCTCTCCCCCTTTGACAAAAATGCCAAAGACATAAACCGATCAAGCTTCTCTCCCCAAATCAAATAAACTCTCCACCTAAGAATAAACTCACAAATCTAAACAATATATTGACTACCCCAACTAATTAGTATCACTAACTCATCAATCTGGATAAGAGGATAAGGTTGTGAAGTCCATCGGATTGATGCATCTCCATGCACCTAGTCCTCATCAGGAGGGGCAGGGACCCCTAACTTGTCTCCCAAATACACAAATGTATATATAGGCAAAGGCTTAGTGAAAATATCTGCAATCTAATCTTTTGTAGATACATACTCCAATTTAACTTCCTCATCGCTAATATTCTCCCTCAAGATATGATACTTAAATGATATATGCTTTGTTTTAGAGTGCACTACCAGATTCTTAGAAATATTAATAGCACTTGAATTATTATACTAAATAATAGTAGGCTCATTATACACAACTCTAACGTCTTTCAGTATCTGCTTCATCCAAACTACCCAAGTACAATTGCTAGCAACAACAATGTATTTAGCTTCAACAGTAGATAGAGATATAGCATCTTGTTTCTTACTTGCCCATGAAACCAACTTCTTCTTCAAAAAGAAAGATCCATAAATAGTGTTCTTCCTATCATCTACATCACCTGTCTAGTTAGCATCAATATAGGCAAATAGCATGAAATCATCATTCTTCATATACCACAATTCATAGTCAGCAGTTCCCTTCAAGTATCTAAAAATCCTCTTCACAACAGTAACATGAGGAGTCTCTTTAGGATCAACTTGAAATCTGGCACAAAGACATACAACATTCATGATATCTGGTCTAGTCTGAGTTAGGTACACTAGTCCACCAACCAAAGATTTGTACAAGGTCTGATTAACTTTCTGAGATTCATCTTGCTTAGAAAACTTGCCTCTAGTCACCATAGGAGTTCCAACATGTTTAGAATTATCGAACCCAAACTTTTTCAACAGTTCTTTCACATACTTAGATTGAGAAATGAAAATACCTTTATAAGTTTGAGTAATCTACAATCCTAAGAATAATTTCATCTCACCTATCATAGACATCTTAAATCCCTTTTGCACATCATCAACAAACTTCATACTCAAATAATCATCTCCTCCAAAAATAATGTCATCCACAAATACTTCAACAATCAAAATGTTATCATTCTCAACCTTAAAGTATAAGTTACTGTCACCAGTACCTTTATAAAATCCCAACTTCATCAAGTACTTATCTAATCTAGCATATCAGGCTCTAGGGGATTTCTTCAGTCCATAAAGTACTTTCTTCAATCTACATACCATGTCTCCTTCATCTGATAATGAAAATCCTTTTGGTTGCTCAATTTAGACTTCCTCCTAAAGATCACCATTCAAAAAAGTTTTCTTGACATCCATCTAATATACTTTAAAATTCTTGTAGGCAGCATATGCAAGAAGCAATATAATAGCTTCAATTCTAGCTACAGGAGAAAAAGTATCCTCATAATCAATAGCTTCCATTTGAGAGCATCCCTTACATACCAATCTTGCTTTTTTTCTTACCACTTCACCAACTTCACTCAGTTTATTCTGGAACACCCATTTAGTACCAACCACATTCTTGTTTTTAGGTCTCGAAACAAACTCCCAAGTGTTCTTCTTCTCAATCTAATTCAAATATTCATATATTTTATCCAATTCTCATTCTTACATGCTTCAGCAACATCTTTAGGTTCAATTTTGAAAATCAGGCATATCTCTTCAGCAACAAGTCTTCTCCTGGTCATCACACCTTTATTATTATCACCAATAATCTGATTCTCAGAATGATTCAATTTCACATACCTTGGAGTCTTCAGATTATTCTGATTCTTAGGATCTTGAACTTCTTCACCAACAACAGCAATATCCAGAGTAATTGTCTCTACCAGATCATTCTGCTTTAGGATCTCAAGTTGTGTAGGCTTAGAAACAATATCTTGATCATCAATCTTATATCTGCATGCTCTAATCTTCTTCTCATGACATTCATTAACCTTCACATTTTCACTTTCCACTCTTTTCTTTAACTGCTTATTGTAACACATGTACACATTGCTCTTATTAGAATATCCCAAGAAGATTCCTTCATCACATCTTGCATCAAACTTTCCTATATCCTCATATCCTTTGATCTAACATTTACTTCCAAAAATTATGAAATATCTAACTATAGGAAAATGACCAAATCATAGCTCATAAGGAGTCTTACTGAAATCACCTTTTATATGCACTAGTTGAATGTGTAAACATAAGTGCTAACAACTTCTTTCCAAAAGTTTTGTACAACATTTCCTTCAATTAACATCATTCTAGCAACATCCAAGATTGTTCTATTCTTCCTTTCAACAACTCCATTCTACTGAGGGATTATAGGAGCAGATAATTATCTTCTAATTCTATTCCTCTCACAAAATGTATCAAACTCATTGGATGTGAATTTTTCTCCTCTATTAGATCTCAGACACTTCAGCTTCAACCCTGTCTCAGTCTCCACCTTTTCTTTGAATATCTTGAATTTCTTCAATGCTTCTGATTTTTCCCTTAGAAAATTCACCCACGTCATTCTAGAGTAGTCATCAATCAGCAACATGAAATACATGTCACCCTGCATGCTTCTCAGTCTTGTAGGACCACACAAGTCAGCATGTATGAGATCTAACAGTCCATTAGATGTATACAACTTACTTTTAAATTATGTTCTTGTTTTCTTTTCCAACTGACATTCTTTACATACTAGATTAGAGGGATTCACAATCTTAGCCAAATCTCTAACAACTTGAGTAGAACTTATCCTTATCATGTTGTCAAAATTAACATGACACATCCTCCTATGCCACAACCAACTTTCATCTATTTGAGCAATCAAACAAATTTTCTCTAGCATTTAGATGAAAGATATTACCTTTAGTCTTAGTCCTTGTTGCAATCTCTATACCAGATGCATTTAGTATCTTGCATTTACCACTCTTGAATTGCAAATCATATCCCATGTCAACCATCTATCCAACACTCAAAAGATTATGCTTTAAACCTTCAATGTATAAGACATCATCATCATTCTTACCATCAAAGGATATAGAACCTCTACCATAAATCACACAAGATTTATCAACTCCAAACCTTACTATACCACCATCATACATTTCCATATTCACAATTTTACTTTTATAACCTGTCATATGATGTGAACAACCTCTGTCAATTACTCATTCAACTTTCTCTTCAATCCTATCAACCAAAGCTTTCTCCTCAATAATGTAGCTTGTAGGATTCACTAGTACTAGATCATCTTTCTTGATAGAAATAAATACAAATTCATCTCCTGAATTCCCAATCTAATTCCTCATCTATCACCCCTTCATCAACAACACAATAACATCTCTTCTGATTTCAATACTTCTACCTAGGTTTACAGGGTGTGTCATACTTATCACGCTTCTCATATCTATCATGCTTATCAAATCTATTATTTCTTTCATGCTTATCATACCTAGACATTATTTTAGGACACCTAGAAGCAAAATGTCCTATCTTATTACAAGAGAAACATTTCAAAGGTAACTTTCCATCATACTTACCGGCTCCCTTAAGCAATCTCCAACTAATAAGTGTTTCAAGCTCATCCAACTCTTTCTCTTTCTTTTCCATCTCTCCCATTTCTCTCATTTCTCTTTGAAACCCTAAATGAACTCTCTCCCAGATCATACAGATGTATCCCATATATAAAGGCTTTAAATGCAGTGATCAACTCAAATGCAGCTAGCTTACTAACAAACATCTCTAGTCACAGTAGTCACACTCCATAGCTCATCTATAGAAACAAATTTAGCTTTATAAGAAGAAGAGAAGGAAAGGATCTCAACACCTTAGGAACAATCTCATCTTTCTCAAGAGTTCCATTGGCACATCTAATGTTCATAATAAGCTCATTCACTTTAGCCATAAAGGATTTTATATTCTCATCTTCTCCCATCTTCAATGTCTCATACTTTCCCTTCAAACTCTGCAACTTAGCAACTTTAACTTGTGCATCTCCTTCATACAAGACCTCTAGCTTTTTCCATATCTCGTGTGCAGTCTGAAGTCCCATCATAGTAGTCATCTCTAAATCGGTCAAGGCACTCAAAAATTCTTCCTTAGCTCTTATGTTATATTCAGCTTCGTTGATTCCATCAATAGCAACTAGTCCATTCGAAGGAACATTGTAGACATTCTTTGTAATCTTCCAATAATCTTCTCCAAGATACTTCAAGTGAAATTCCATTCGATCCTTCCATACAGTGTAATTATTTTCATCAAATCTAGGAATCTCCTTCTTTAACACATAGATTGTCATCCTGGATCTCCTCAAGTGGTTAAGCTTCTTCCAAAGGATCTAGCTTTGATACCACCTATTGGCAACAACAAGGAAGGAAAACTGAGAGGGGGGTGAGTCAGTTTTCACAAGATTAAATAAATTAAGCACAATCTCAGATCTGATCAACTACAGCAAAAAGAAAGATAAAAACAATAACAACAACACACATAACACATAACACCAATATTTTTTATGTTGAAAACCCAGTTAAGAGAAAAACCACGATGGGAACCTGCCCACAATGAGATGATACTCTGCAGTCGTATGTGTAAATATTACAATGGGTAATGCACATGCATTCAGCCACACTATCTAGAGCTCACTGCTCAAATTACAATGACGTAAAATGCTACAACCCTCTGGGAAGATTCACTACCTTACAAATATATTTGGATTACAATCCAACAAATATGAACTACAAAAATAGCATCTTCCAATGCTTGATGACAGTTCTGGTTAAGCTCATGTGTCTTCCCTTCACCAATACTTTCTCAATACACCACATCAAAAGATGAATTCACTTGATTGCACATACATGACTCTCTAATAATGGAGACTCCACTACTACCCTTCACCGAACCACCAATTACATAAATATTACACCCATTTATACAAAACATCAACCTTGACTACAAGGTCAGTCAAACCTTTAACACCTAATTATAAAATTATATCACACGATACATAAATCAATCACCAGACCAATACAATGTCAAAAACACCATAACATGGACCTAAATAAACTCCTCAAATGCACACCATCACCGGAAATCTTGCCAAGATCAACTGCAACACGTTATACCTTCAGAAATACTAGATAACACAAAGAATATCACCAGACCCATAAGATTATCAAGAACACACACAATGATCAATGCAGACCATCAAAACAAATAGGACATGATTAGGAAACACCAACAACCATGTTATAACCATCCGCAATAGATGCATAAACACCACTTAATCAAATCTTCATCGATCAACACGCTAACACTCAAGAACACTTAATAGAAGGCACTCAGACAAGGAATATAGCTTTCGAAGCATCAGATCACGAACCATCTAAAATTAAGATACACATGCACATCCCAAAAACTCTCGCAAATCCACAACACAAGATATGATCATACCAGAGCACAGCGGATCAAACACCATAACACTACAATATTGTACACTGAAAACCAATATCCATACCCGAATTCTCAACTTGATGAAATCATCACATAGAATCGTGGGATCAATAAAGAATGAAGTATCTTTTGGCATTGTATTGTCATTGATGTCAACCAGCAAATTGATGTTACTGGTATGCAAGTAGGGGTATTGAAGATTGTTGGCATGTTGATATCAACTGGTAAGCAAGCAAAGAGACAAATTGAAGGACCCGAATAAGAAGATGAAAGGATGTAAAGTGTTTTCCACTTTGGTAAAATGGTTGAGGACTGTCACTGGTAATTAATAACATGTCGTAACTGGTAAAACAAAGAAGTGCACGATATGAAGCTTAACTGATTGGTGTATACCGGTAGTTTGTTTGGTCGGTGACCAAGTTTGAATTGACACAATCAAGTGAGTTGGATGCTAACAAAGATGTCATGTGGGCTCCAGGTGGCGAGCATGTAGTGGTAGGTGAATAGTTCATAGGTGAGGTAGTTGTCGATTAGGTCGGTATTAAATGAAGGTTGTAGAAATCATATTATCGATTGTAGAGGATTGAGGCTCGAAGAAGATCGAAAGGCAAAGATTTTTTGGTATTATGATCGAAGCAGGACATCTGATCATCTTGTTGATTTGGAGAAAGAAACTGCTAGATCAATTATTGTGATCGACCAAATCAAGGCCAATGAACACAGTCAGTTTTCTAAATATAGTAAACATTTATTGAAAGAATAAAAAAAGGACAGGGCTTTTTGTTGATCTATTGCAGGTTGTCGATTCAAGAAGATGAGATCTCATTTGATACAGATTGTGGTTGGTTAAGAAAACCCTAGGCATGTAAAGTTTGAGTTTTTGTTTTAGTGGGAAAGCATGTGTATAAATGTGCAGATCAAAGACTTAAGTTGATTGATCGATGGATGACTAATGAGAAAAGAGCATCAGATTACTCATTCTGAGCGTTGATAAAAAAATATTGAAGTGACTGAGTGTTAGAAGAAGAACCCACGAGAAGAGTTTAACCGAAAAGGTTTAAGGTAACTGGTAAACTGTTATAGAGCATAACAATCTATCAAATCAACAGAGACTGAACCGATAAGGTAACCATTGAGAGTGAAGGAGAGTAGAGAGAGTGTGAGAGGATATCTAGCTAGGAAGAAGATGAATTAAAGAGGATTCAGATAGAGAGAACTGAGATCCATTAGAGAAGAAGTAGTGTGACAGAAAATAGTTCAACCGGTAGAGTGAATAGATTGCAAAGGTTACAAAACTCATTCGTAACAAAGTTCTTATCATTGTATTGATTTTATATCTCATTGTATTTCACTGAGTGGGTGCTCAATGTAGGGGTTGGTGCTCCTTGATTTGGTGCTCAGAATAGATCAGGGGTTGGTGTTCCATTGAGTAGGTGCCCATAAATTGTTAGGGGTTGGTTCTCCTTGGGTTGGTGACCTAAACATTATAAAACTATTATTTCATTGTGAGGCTAGATTGTAGTAGATCTCCAGTAGCATTTCTCACCAAGGTTCTTCCCACATTGGGTTTTCCTCATATATCCAGTGTTAAGTGATGTGCTCTTGTGTGTGATTGCTTGTTAGTATTTTCATTATTCTACCAGTTGCACACACTGTTTGAAATTGTTTATAATCACTGATTCACCCCCCTCTCAGTGATATCTTGTGTTCTACAATTGATATCAAAGCCTTAGGTTCCCTATTGGTCAAATCTTTCTCTAGTTTGGGTAGATTCTAGTTTAAGAACACAATGGAAAGGAATGAATCGTCCTCCTCCAAAGCTCCCATGTTTGATTGTGCCAACTATGCCTTCTAGAGCAGAAGAACGGAAACCTATCTATCTTCCCTATGTTTTGATGTTTGGATGTCTGTGAAGAATGGGTATATTGTCCCTAATGCCCCCCCTACAGATCCAAATGCTAAGGAGTATGAAAACATTGCCAAGGCCAAGCATGCTATTCTCAGTGGATTGTCTGATAATGAGTTTGTTAAGGTTATGCACTGCTCATTTGCCAAGAAAACTTGGGATAAGTTGAAGAGATTATTTGAAGGAGATATCAAGGTCAAGAAGGATAAATTGAAAATACTAAAAGATCAGCTTGAAGGCTTGAAAATAAAAGATGAAGAAAAGATTGTTGATTATCTTTAAAGAATTGATGAAACGATGAATACTATTAGAGGACTTAGAGAGGATATATCTGATGAAGTTATTGTAAAAGAGGTACTAAGATCACTCCAATCTAAGTATGATACAAAGGTCTCTGCAATAGAAGAAGCCAAGAATCTGAAAACTTTTTCAATGGATGAGTTATTTGGGTCCCTAACTGCTTATGAGATGAGAACAACTGATGAAGAAACTTCAAGGAAAGAGGTTGTTTTCAACTCCATCAAAAAGGGTAAGGAAGAAATTGCTCATGGAGAAATTAGTGAAGACTTGGATACAATGGTAGAAAAAATTTTAAGGAAGCTTAAAAGAGGATCTCATAAGTACAAAGGAAAATTGCCTTTCAAATGTTTTAACTATGGAAAAATAGGACACTTTGCTTCAAAATATCCCTATGGTGAGAATGTTGGAGAGGAGAAACAAAGCACCAATAGACCTTCGAGTAAGGATAAAAAGAAGAAAGCCTACCGACAAGAAAGAAGAAGCTACTGGAAACAGAACAACCTGTATACTTTTGAAGATGATGCTACAGATGAAGAAAGTGCCTTAGAAGATGATTGTTGTGAGGATGAAAGAGAAATTAATCTTTTTATGGCACAAGATGAACCGGTTGTTAAAGATAATGTAGATGAAGACATTGAAGCTGAAGTGGACTTGGAAGGTGATCTTATAAGTGCTCTTGAGGAGTTGAGAGAAACAAAAAGGGAACTCGATAATTTTAAGTATGCTACTACAGAAGAACAAGATCATTTAGAGAAATCTCTAGAGGAGTCCAAGAAAACAATTTTTGATATGAATCTCCAGTTGTAAGAAGCTAAAAGGATATGTGAAGTTACATCTTTTGATTTGATAGAGAAGGAGAAGGAGCATCAAAATCTAGAAGAATAAATTGCAAGGCTCATAAAGGAGCTATAAAAGAGGGGAATGAATTAAAGATGATGAGCAAATATGAAAGCAACACTAAAGCCTTAGACAAGATGTTGAGTAATCATAAGCACTCAAAAGATACCAAAGGTATAGGATTTGAAGAGGGACAAAGTTCCAAAACCAAAGACACACCCTATGAGGAGATACAATTTACTTCTTCAAGTGAAAGTAAAGAAAAACAAATCTTTACAGTCAACAAAGCTACTGAGAAGAAGACCTATGTTGAAGCTGCTAGAAATCAGCTTGTGAACCAAAATGCTCAAACTTTGAACTAGAAGGCTCACTCATTGTACTAGAATTCAGATCCTAAAGGAAAGCTCAAGTTTGATAATGAAGGGTTCACTAAAGTTAATATCATGAGAAGAAGACACTTGGTGAGACAAAGGTTTGTCAGTCTAAAGAGACAAGATTGGTATGTACCCAAATTCCATGGTTACTGTCACCAGTGTAATTTGTTTGGACATAGAATTGTTGATTGTAGTTTGATGCATAAGCCCCCTCATAGTTTTGAAAGTAGAAATCCATTTTCTGCACTCCGACAAATGAATGTTATTTGTTATCAGTGTAATAGGTTTGGTCATAGGAGTTATGAATGTAGGAGAAGTTTGTCGGTGTCCAATAATTTTTCAAATTCATCATTCAATACAAATATAAAATGCTATCATTGTGAAAGTTTTGGTCACATTGCAAAAAATTGCAAGCTTAGCATATCTAAGCAAAAGAAGGCAGTATCAGGTCAGAATCTAGAAGCAAAACTACAGCAGAAAGGTGTTGCAAGAAAGGAGAAGGAAGCCAAATAGTTTTGGGTAGAAAAGGATAAGAATAAGGTTGACTCAAGTCTGATTGTCCAGACTGCCCTGCATGCCAAAAGAAGAAATTTATGGGTAGTTGACTGTGGTTGTTCCAATCACATGACTGGAGACAAAAAGAAGCTCATCAAGTTTGAAGATTGGAATGAAGGTTCGGTGAGGTTTGGAGATAACTCTTCCATCAAGATAAAAGGAAGGTACTCTGAACATAGATGGAAAATTAAAAGCACGTGATGTTTACTATTTGGAAGGCCTAAAACATAATTTGTTGACTGTGAGTCAGATGTGTAACAAAGGATACAAGTTCACTTTCGACTCTACTGGTTGTTAGATAAGGAAGGAGAGTACCACATAGATTATTGCAGAAGGAAAAAGGATAGATGGAAATGTGTACAATCTGAAGGAATGCTTTGAGTACCAATGCATGATGGGACAAGTGGATGAGAGGTGGTTGTTGCATAGAAGATTAGGCCACATAAACTTTGACAATTTGATCAAAGTAAGCAAGAAAGGCTATGTGAAAAATATATCGCAGATCATCAAGACAACAAGAACCTTTTGTGATGAATGTCTAAGAGGTAAGAAAACTAAGGTGACCTTCAAGACCAAAGAACATAATACCTCAAGGCCCTGAGAACTTGTGCATACTGATCTATGTGGACCAATGAGAACAAGAGCTTTAGCCGGTTGAAGATACTTCATGTTTTTCATTGATTATTTTTCAAGAATGACATGGGTCACCTTTCTACATGATAAATCACAAGCATACGAGAGGTTCAAAATCTTTTGAAATATGGTTGAGAAGGAAAGTAGATGCAAGATGAATGTCTGAGATCTAACCAGGGTGATGAGTTCACATCAAATAAGTTTGAAGACTACTATGAGAGACATGGAATCAGAAGACAGTATTCAGCCCCAAGGACACCACAACAAAACGGTGTTGTAGAAAGGAAAAGCCAGACTGTCAAGGAGATGGTGAGAAATATGTTGAATGAAGCAAACATATCAGATACGTACATACATTGAACCAGCTTCAACTGAGAGTAAATAGTAGAATGACACCTTATGAATTATGGTATGACCGAAAGCCATTAGTCAAACACTTTAAAGTGTTTGGAAGTAAATACTTTATCAAGAGATATGAAGATGGTTTAAGTGGTTCTGATTCTAGGAGTGATGAAGGCATTTTCTTGGGTTACTCAACTAATAGCAAGGCCTAGAGATGCTACAACAAAAGACTGAGAAGAGTCGTTAAGAGTGTGCATGTAAGAGCTGATGAAGACTTGCATAAAGACAAACAAACACAAGTAAACTAGTATGATGACTCATGTGATGAAGATGAAGTGCAGTCAGAAAGTGAACAGGAAGAGGCACCCAACAAGAATCCTAATAGATATGTGCAGAAACATCGCCCGGAAGAGCAGATTATAGGAAATAAAAATGATGGTGTGAAGACTAGAAGAAGACTTGCATGGAATAATGAACAAGTGAATTTTTGCCTCATGACTGAAATAGAACCCAAAACATTTAATGAGGCCAGCAAAAGTGAGAAATGGATGGATGCAATGGAAGAAGAGTTGCAGCAAATTGAAAAGAATTAGGCTTGGGATTTAGTTCCTAGACCAGTAGATAAGAATGTCATTGGTACTAAATGGGTCTACCGAAACAAGATGAATGAAGAAGGTAAGATTGCCAGGCATAAAGCAAGATTAGTGTGCAAAGGGTATTCTCAAGTAGAAGGAATTGATTTTGAAGAAACATTTGCATCAGTTGCAAGACTTGAGGCTATTAGAATGTTCTTAGCATTCTCTGCCTACAAAGGATACAAGGTATATCAAATGGATGTTAAATCTGCCTTCTTGAATGGTAATTTGGAAGAAGTTTACATAGAACAATCGAAAGTTTTTCTGTTGCATGATGATGAAACTTTTGTGTGCCGGTTGAAGAAGGAATGGTATTCAAGGTTAGATAAGTATCTTCGAGAGCAAGGTTTTATAAAGGGAAATGCAGATAGTAATATGTACATCAAAGCAGATGGACATGACATGATTATTGTTGTTGTGTATGTGGATGATATAAAATTTGGAGGTAAAAATGATACCTTGTGTAAAGAGTTTGTTGATCAGATGCAATCAGAGTTTAAGATGTCAATTCTTGGAGAGCTATCATATTTTCTTCGTTTGCAGATTTCACAGCAAGATAAAGGAATATTTATCTCTCAAATCAAGTATGCTAGAGATATGTTGAAGAAGTTTCAGATGGAGGACAACAAATTGGTCAGTACCCCCATTGTTACTGGATGCAAGATGAGCAAAGTTGATGAGTCATCGCAAGTGGATCAGACCCTGTATAGATCCATGATTGGTAGTTTGTTATATCTTACCGCCTCAAGACCGGATATAGTGCAGGCAGTATGTATGGTGGAAAAATTTCAAGTTGCACGTAAACATTCACATGTGAATGCAATTAGAAGGATCTTCAAGTATCTACAAGGAACACTTAATTATGGCTTATGGTATCCAAAGCAATGATATTTCACTTTACATGCCTACACTAATGTTGATTGGGTAGACTACATTGATGACCAAAAGAGCACAAATGGCGGAGCACTCTTTTTGGGTAACCAGTTGGTTTCATGGCACAACAAGAAGAACGATTCGGTCTCCTTATCTAGTGCTGAGGTAGAGTATATTGGTGTTACTACATGTTGTTCTCAGGTGTTATGGATGAAGCAAACCCTCAAGGACATTCATGTAGAAATACCTGACCCTATTCCTATCTGGTGTGATAACTCAAGTGCAATCAACATTTCAAAGAATCCGATCATGCACTCAAGGACAAAGCACATTACCATCAAACACCATTTTCTTAGGGAGAAGGTTGCAGAGAAAGCAGTAAAGGTAGAATATGTCCCTATAAGTGAACAAGTTGCTAACATCTTCACAAAACCTCTACCGGCAAACACATTTGAGTATCTAAGACACAAGTTGGGAGTTGTCCCACTAGCTTTCTGCACTTAAATGTGTATGGAGATCTATGGTTCAAGGGGATTTCATAGCTATACATCTTTTGACTCTTCGACCATATGATGTATAAGGGGGAGATGAGATGTTTGTGTTGCAGTACAAGAAGTTGTGGGATTGGATGTAAATATCGGTGTTAATTCTATAAGTTTTTCTACTCGAGGTCAGTATCACACACAGAGGAATAGTGTGCACTACTGACAGGTTTGAGATTTGGATAAGTTGTCTATTCAATTTGTCTATCTACAAAAGTCACAATTGGCTTGACAGGGAGAGTAAATTCAAAGGGGGAGAACTCGATCATCAGTCTCCGGAGTGAAATTGGTGTCTGAGGCCTTTGTCATTATTGTCAAAGGGGGAGAAAGAGTGCAATTGTGAATAAAATGTGAGTTGACATTGTGTGTTGACATCAATACTAAAGGGGCAGATTGTTGGCATTGTGTTATCATTAATGTCAAACGACAAGTTGATGTTACCAGTATGCAAGTAGGATTATTGAAGATTATTGGCATGTTGATGTCAACCGATAAGTATCCCAACCAGTAAGCAAGAAAAGAGACAAATTGAAGGACCCAGATAAGAATATGAAAGGTTGTGAAGTGTTTGCCACTTTGGAAAAATGATTGAGGACTTTCATTGGTAAATGATAACATGTCCTAACCAACAAAACATAGAAGTGCATGATATAAAGGTTAATCGGTTAGTGTATATCGGTAGTTTGTTTGATCGATGACCAAGTTTGAACTGACACAATCAAGTAAGTTGGATGCTGACAAAGATGTCACATGGACTCTAGGTGGTGAACATGTAGTGGTAGGTGAATAGTGCATCGATGAGGTAGTTGACGATTAGGTCAATATTAAATGAAGACTACAGAAATCACGAATCGATTACAAAGGATTGTAGCTCGAAGAAGACCGAAAGGCAGAGATTTTTTGGTATTATGATCAAAGCAAGACATCTAATTGTCTTTTTGATCTAGAGAAGGAAATTGCTAGATCATTTATTGTGATCAACAAAATCAAGGCCGATGAACAGGGTCCACTTTGCTAAATATAGTAAATGTTTATTGGAAGAATAAAAAAGGACAGAGCTCTTTGTTGATCTTTTGCAAGTTATCGATTCAAGAAGATGAGATCCAATTTGATACGGATTGTGGTCAGTGAAGAAAACCCTAGGCACGTAAAGTTTGAGTTTTTATTTTGGCGGGAAAGCATGTGTATAAATGTGCAGATAAAAGACATAAGATGATTGATCGATGGATGATTGATGAGAAAAGAGAGTCAGATTATACTAGAGGAGAGTTGATCAATCTGAGTGTTGATAGCAAAATATTGAAGTGGTTGAGTGTTAGAAGAAGAACTGGCAAGAAGGGTTTAACCGACAAGTTTTAAGGTAATCGGTAAATCATTACAAAGCATAACAATCTATCAAACTGGCATAGATTGAACCGGTAAGGTAGCCGCTGAGAGTGAAGGAGAGTAGAGAGAGTGTGAGAGGATATATGGCTAGGTAGAAGCTGAATTAAAGAGGATTCAGATAGAGAGAACCAAGATCGGTAGAGAGGAAGTAGTGTGACAAAAAAATAGTTCAACCGACAGAGTGAATAGTTTGCAAAGGTTACAAAACTCATTTGTAACAAATTTCTTATCATTGTATTGATTTTATATCTCATTGTATTTCACTGAGTGGGTGCTCAGTGTAGGGCTTGGTGCTCCTTGAGTTGGTTCTCAAAATAAATCAAGGGTTGGTGCTCCTTTGGGTAGGTGCCCATAAATTTTTAGGGGTTGGTGCTCCTTGGATTGGTGCCTTGAACATTGTAAAACTATTATTTCATTGTGAGGTTGGATTGGAGCAGTAGATCTCTAGCAGCATTTCTCATCGAAGTTTTTCTTACATTGGGTTTTCCTTCTATATCCAGTGTTATGTGATGTGCTCTTGTGTGTGATTGTTTGTTAGTGTTTTTATTATTATACCAATTGCACACATTGCTTGAAATTGTTTATAATCATTGATTCACCCCCCTCTTAGTGATATCTTGTATTCTACAGTATCTCTAGTTGATTCAGCATAGCAAAAAGATAAACCAATCAGATCAACTCACTGCAATCACCAGATCACCAAAATAATTCTCTGCAACACCAAAACACAATAATATATTAAAATCAATGACAATAACATATCCTAACAATAGCAATATCCAACAGTTTGTGATTTTGAAAAGATAAATTCATAAAGAGCATGCAATCCACTAGTAAATTTAAATTTAAAAATTAGGGTTTTGTAAAAATAACCTCTTAATTTTTAAAATTAATTTGAAATTGGATCTAATATTGCAATTTTGAATTTGAATTAACATCAACAATTAGATCGGAAACAATTAACTAAAAATTAGACAACTCACAAGCTTAATTTTAAAATTTTAAAATTAGGGTTTTTGAAATTAACTTCTAAATTTTTGACATGTGATTGGAAATTAAAACATTGCAATTGAAAATTTTGAATTGTGAAATGGGAAAACACTCGGATTTGAAATATTTAATCCAAATTAAGCTATTCACAAGCTCAATTTTAAACTTAAAAATTAGAGTTTTGTTCAATTTAACCTCTAAATTTTTTAAATTCACTTCAAAATCAAACTTGTAAATGAAAATTTGAATTTTAAATTGCATAAACACTCATATATGAGAACATATATCATAATTGAAGGTTGAAGAAGTTGGGTTCACTAATATATAATGGTGAAAAATTAGGGTTTCCACCATTGGATGTATAAAAACCACTAACTTACCATTGCATTCAAAAGAGGGGCGAATATAATAGATTTAGTCACAAAAAATTAATGATAAGGACTAAAATACTAATTGGATTTAACGGTGGTGTCAATTTGTTTACCCTCTTTTGTGAGTTGAAATGCCGAAATTAAGGAAAAGTGTTGAAAGTGAAGGTAAAAATATAGAAATAGTGAGCTACAATCGTCAAATTGAGGCATGCACCTGAATCTGAGCAGTATATGCAGATTCAGACTTGATTCCCAGAAAAAGCTCCAAAAAAGTCAAGAGCACCCATCACTTTGCTCCTCCTAACTTTGCACATGCCGAATAGGGTTGATTCGTCTTTGCAAATAATGCCTATTCTAAAGATTGTAACTTCATATATGTTTCCTACACATAGAAAGAAAGGGAAATAGGTTGGGAAAAGGGGTTTGCCTAAATCAAACCCTAGATTAGGAATTAACCTTGACTGAAATATTGCAAATACTTAAATAAATAATGAAAGGATATACCTTAGATCTACAATGAATGATAATGATGCTTTGATTCTTGAATGTAATCACATATGTTGTATGAAACGGCATGAATATGAAAAACCCTAATCACACGCGCAAGCTTGCAAATAAATGATGTAATTATTTAAATTCATTTCAACCTTAGCCCTAAAAATTACTGATATGAGAAAACCCAATTGGCTAAGAAAACCCTACTATAAACCTCCTAAATAGCCCTAAAACCCTAAACCCTAAGGCATTTTTGCCTTCTACCCTTCTCAGGCTCTAAATTCCTATCTTTGTGTTGGCTAACTCCGGTGTTCAAATCACTTAACAATGTTGGATGATTGGGTGATTGCTACAAATATGTACCTTTATGATATCTGAGAAATGCATTATCATTGATGTCAACATATTTCTTTTTCTATAATAGTGTTACAGTAAAGGTCAAATAGTCAATTTATTCTGTATGTTGACGATTAGTGTTTGCAGATTAAAGGGTTTATAGATAATTATCTCTAGTTGATTCGGTGCAAGATTCATAGGTCTACATGAAGATTTGAGTGAGTTATGAGTATCTATGTTGTGGCTAGTTTTTTATTGTTCAGTATTACCAATGTTCAGTATTATGACCTGCATTGCTCCACATTTTAATATCTTTAATTGTGGATCTGGGAATATGTTTAGGACATTGATGTGTGTCCTCAACTCAGGTTGTTCATGATTTGGAGCTTCATAAGGGAACCTTTCAGGTTGACAATCAATTCAATTAATGTTCTTGAGGTTCAGTATGATGATAATGATAATTCTAGTAATTTGAGTTGTTGTGGATGTTTCTGTGTTGATTCTTGATGCTTGTGGATGTTTATAGATCATGTGATATTTATGTTGGTGGTCTGCATTGATTGGAGAGCACGTTATTGATGATTTTATTTGGTTCGGTGGTGTTCTTCATGTTCTTAGTCGACATAATGCATATAGCGTGTTGCGGATGTTTGATGCTTAATTCTTGGAGGTGTTTCATATTCGAGGTGGTGATTTAGGTCCATGTTATGTCTTAGCCGATATTATTTTGGTCCGCATGTGAGATTGTAGCGTGTATGGTTATATTTTTATAATTAAGTGATATGTGTTGAGCCAACTTTGATGATATTGATCCAAGGTTAATGTCATGTATAAATAAATGTAATAATCATTGTGAGAGATGTGTGGAATGTGCGAATAATGTATGAATCATCTGGAAGTAGAGAAGAAGTGTGAGAAGAAGATGAAATTTATGTGCTTAACCGTAACTATAACCAGGAATTGAGGATGATATTTCTCAGTTCATGATTTTCTGGAAGTGATCTGAATCTATTTGTAGGGTAGTGAGTCTTCCCAGGGTTGTTGCCCTTTGTTATTTTTGAGCAATGAGCTCTAGGCGGTGTTCTTGAATGCATGTGCATTCCCCATTGTAATATTTCATATACTTCTAATAGGGTATCATTATATTGTGGGTATGTTCCTACCATGGTTTTTCCCTTGACCAGGTTTTCCACGTCAAAAATATTGGTGTTATGTGTGTTCATGTTGTGTTGATTTATGGTTTGACTGTTATTATCAGATTTGAGATTAAAGTAAGTTGTTGCAAGTTTTGGTGACAACTAATTCCCCCCCCCCCCCCTCTCAATTGTTTGTCATATTTTCATCAAATGGTATCAGAGCTAGTTCCTTCAGAAAATTTTAACAGCTTGAGGTGATCTGGGATGGTGACTTACAAGAAGGATAGTCTGAGATTTGATGGAACAAATTACTCTCTTTGGAAGAGATAGATGGAATGTCCTCTCAAATGGATTGGTGAACCTTACTGGACTATTACAAAGAACAAGTACACTTTTCTTACTAATGGAACTTCAACTTTGGATGAGATTAAGGAAGTTGAATGTAATATTAGAGCTAAGGAAGCATTTTTGAGTGCCTAGATAGATTCTAAAATGACAAATGTTATGGAATTGCAAACTGCTCATGAGATCTGGAAGAAATTGGAAACCCTATATGAAGGAGACAGCTATGAGAAGATTGCTAAATTTTAAAGCTTGAAAGGAAAGTATGAGATGTTGAGGATGGATGAAGATAATAATGTTACTTTTTTTAGTAAAAATTGAGTAAACTAGTGTGCAATATCAGATGTTCCGGTGGAAAGTTGGAAGAATCAGAGATAGTTAATGCTAAAGAGCTCAAATCCTTACCTGCATCCTACAAACATAAAGCTACTATTGAGGAGATCTAGACCATCACTGATGTGACTAGAGACATGTTGATTGGTAAGTTATCATCCTTTGAATTGAGTGAATATGGTGATTCTCTTCCTAAGGTAGAATTTGTATTCAAAGCCACTGTTTCCGGAAAGGACAATCAAAGATTTGATCCAGGTGAAATTTCTTCAAGGAGGATATCTAGATATGAGAAAGAGATGAAGGAAAATGAAGAATAAGAGTGAGAGCTTGAGGAGCTTGAAGTGTTGATTGCCAGAAGATTGCCTAAAGGAGCTAGTAAGTATGAAGGAAAGTTGCTTCTTAAATGTTTTCCGTGTAATAAGATAAGATATTTTTCTTCAAGGTGTCCGAAAAGAGTTCCTAAGAAAACCTACAAGCCTAAGTTTTAGAAGAGATGTTATTATGTTTCTGATAACAGTGTGATGGATGATGAATTTGATAAAGGAAATTAAAGTGATAATGAATGGGTGTTTATTGCTATCAAGGAAGATAATCCAATACCTATTGATTTTGCTAGCTACATTAATGAGGAAAGAGCTTTGGCTGCATAGATTGAAGAGAAAGATGAATGGGTCATTGACAGTGGATGCTCTCATCATATGATAGGTTATAAGAAAAAGTTTCTGAGCTTGGAGAAGTATGATGGTAGTGTTGTAAGATTTGGTGATGATAAAGTTGGTATAATTCATGGTAGAGGTTCTATTTCTCTTTATGGTAAGCACAATACTGATGATGTTTTGTATGTAGAAGGACTAAAGCATAATCTTCTAAGTGTTGGATGGTTGATAAGGGATATGATATTCAGTTCAAGAATGGGACGTGTAGAGTCTTGAGTAGTTCCAGAAATGAGATTGCATCAAGTACAAAGACAAAAGCTAATATCTTTCACTTGAAGGTTGCTCGTAAAAGTTGTTTGATTGCTCAGATTGATGAAAGTTGGTTGTGGCATAGAAGGATGTGTCATGTGAATTTTGATTACATGATTAAGATAAATTCTAATTAGGAAGTAAGAGATCTTCCTAAATTGATGAAGCCTACTAACTCTGTATGCAAAGAATGTCATTTGGGAAAGAAAACCAGAGTTTATTTCAAAAGTAAAAAGCATTTTTCTAATGGATTGTTGGATCTTGTACATACTGATTTATGTGGTCCTTCTAGAGTCAGAATTTTGCAAGGAGATAGATATTTCATGTTGTTGATTGATGATTATTCAAGGATGATGTGGGTTACCTTCGTAAGGGATAAGTCTGAAGCATTGGAGAATTTCAAGATTTTCAAGGCTATGGTTGAGACAGAGATAGGATTGAAGTTGAAGTGTATAAGATCTAACAGAAGTGTTTAATTCACTTTTGGCGAGTTCAATACATTTTATGAATAGCATGGGGTAAAGAGACAATTATCTACTTCGAGAACCCCTCAGCAAAATCAAGATGTTGAAAGGAAGAACAAAACCATTCAGGAAGCTACTAGAACAATGATGATTGAAGGAAATGTTCTGCATGTGTACTAGAGAGAAGCTGTAAGTATTGCAGTGTACACTCTTAATCGGGTGCATATCAAAGGTGATACTTGTAAGACTCCTTATGAATTATGGTTTAGTCATACTCCTACTGTTAAATATTTCAGATTTTATTAGAAGTAAATGCTATATCAAAAGGGATGAAGATTTAGGAAAGTTTGATGCTAGATGTGATGAAGGAATATTTCTTGGTTATTCTACTAAAAGCAAGGCCTATGGGTGCTATAATAAGAGATTGAGATAGATAGTTAAGAGTGCTATGATGAAGGTATGGATAGAAAACCCTGATCCTTCAGATATGATTTAGATTATTAGAATGATAGCTCTGATAAAGGAAAGCAAGTTTAGACCCAAAACCAAGTTCAGATTGTTTCGATGAATACAGTGACTCAAGGAGAAGGAAATATTGCAAGTGCAAAAGAAAGAATACAAGAGTCTGAAAATAAAGAAAATCCTAAGACTCTCGGGTATGTAAGATTGAATCATTTTAAAATTAAATTATAGGAGATATAAATAAAGGTGTGCAAACTAGGAGAAGAATTGCAGAAGATTAGGTTGAATATTGTTTGATTTCAAAGATTGAACCTAAGAATGTGAATGAATAATGTAAGGATGAACATTGGGTGAAAGAGATGGAAGAAGAATTGAATCATATTGAAAAGAACAAAAATGTAATTGGAATTAAATGGGTTTTCTGGAATAAAATGAATGAGGAAGGTGAAGTTGTTAAGAACAAAGAAAGACCTATTTTTAAAAGATATTCATAGATGGAAGGAATTGATTTTGAGGAGACTTTTGTTTTGGTGGTAAGGATTGAAGCTGTAAAATTATTTCTTGTTTATGTTTCTTATAGGGATTTCAAGGTATATCAAATGGATGTCAAGTCAACATTTCTTAATGGTGTTGAGAATGGGTGTCTCAAACTTATTAGTTGAAATCTCGAACAAGTGACACTTGGTCTCTGGAATGAGAAATCCAGTATGGATAACCTTCATGTCATTGATACAGTAGTTGATAACCTTCGTGTTATGCACTCAGCTACAGAAGTGATGATTTTGGTATAGCATCTGTAGAACACAAGATATCACTGAGAGGCGGGGTGAATTAGTGATTATAAACAATTTTCAAACAATGTACAACTAGTAGGATAATGAAAACACTAACAAGCAACCACACACAAGAGCCCATCACATAACACCAGATATACAAGGAAAACCCAATGTGGGAAAAACCTCAGTGAGAAATGTTGCTAGAGATCTACTACTCCAATCCAGCCTCACAATGAAATAAGAATTTTATAATGTTTTAGGGCACCAACCCTTAACAATATATGGGCACCTACCCAAAAAATCACCAACCCCTGATCTATTTTCAGCACCAACTCAAGGAGCACCAACCCTTACACTAAGCACCCACGCAGTGAAATACAATGATATATAAAAACAATACAATGATAAACACTTTGTAACAAATGAGTTTTATAACCTTTGCAACCTATTCACTCTGTCGGTTGAACTATTTTATGTCACACTATTTCTTCTTTACCGGATCTCAGTTCTCTTTGTCTGAATCATCTTCAACTGAGTGTCTGCCTTGCTGGATCTCCTCTCACACTCTCTCTTATTTTCTTCACTCTCAGCGGCTACCTTACCGGTTCAATATATGTCGGTTTGATGGACTGTTATGCTCTGTAACAATTTACCATTTACCTTAAACCTTACCGGTTAAACCCTTCTTGTTGGTTCTTCTTCTAACACTCAATCACTTCAATATTTTTCTATAAACACTTAGACTGATTAGCTCTCCTTTAGCATGATCACACTTTTTCATCACTCATCCATCATCCTACTATTTAATTCTTTGATCTGCATATTTATACACATTCTTTCCTGCCAAAATAAAAACTCAAATTTTATGTGCCTAGGTTTTTCTTCACCGACCACGATCTGTATCAAATCGGATCTCATCTTCTTGAATCGATAAGTTGCAAAAATTCAACAAAAAGATTTGTCCTTTTTTATTCTCCTTATAAACGTTTACTATATTTAGCAAACTAGACCTTGTTCACTGGCCTTGATTTTGTCGATAACAATAAATGATCTAGTTGTTTCCTTATCCTCATCAACAAGACGATCAAATATCCTACTTAAATCATGATATCAAAACAAAAATCTCTGCCTTTCAATCTGCTTTGAGCCGCAATCCTTTGCAATCGATCCGTGATTTCCATAGTCTTCATTTAATACCGACCTTGTCGGTAGCTACTTTGATGATGCACTATTCACCTACCATTGCATGTTCGCCACCTAGAGTCCACGTGACATCTTTGTTAGCATCCAACTCACTTGATTGTGTTGGTTCAAAATCAGTCACCGATCAAACATGCTACCAGTATATACTAATAAGTTAATCTTCATATCGCGCACTTCTTTGTTCTGTCAGTTAGGACATGTTATCATTTACCGGTGACAGTCCTCAACCATTTTGCTAAAGTGGCAAACACTTCACACCCTTTCATCCTCTTATCCGGGTCCTTCAATTTGTCTCTTTACTTGCTTACCGGTTGACATCAACATGACAACAATCTGCAATACTCCTACTTTCATATCGGTAACATCAACTTGCATACCGGTTGACATCAATGACAACACAATGCCAACAACATCTGGGTTCGATAAGACTCCATCAGGAAGTTTAGAGAAGTCACTCCTTTTATTAATGTCGGGGAGATAGTTGACATGAAGTGGTTTCAGTGTGACATTCGATGTCGCTAAGATACTCCAAGCAGTTAGACGAAGTCAATTTGTTTCTCTGATGAGATACCATGTTGGGAAGACTTCAAAATGATCTGGGTGAAAAAGACCATTTCGGTATAATTTGGGGTTTTGGTAAGATTATCTGAAGGAGGTAATAAAAGTCTTGTTTTGTGGCGATAAAGACTATATCAGTGTTTTGGTATCGCGTGAAAGTTTTATTAGTCAAAAATGGGTTTTCGGTAGCCAAAGTCACTTTTTTGACAAAGTGTGATCAATCGATAAGAGACTTGTGAGGGACCCACTATCGGGGATCTGATATTGTATGGAACAAGTTTGGTGATAATGAAAGTTACACTTCCATCAAGAATTGATAAATCAATAAGAGACTTGTGAGGGACCCACGGTCTAGAGATCGGGCGGAACAAAGCGTGAAGAACTAATGAGTTTTACTTCCATCGGGTGGTGATAACTCAATAACCTTTAAGATTTAGTGGGGACCATGATGGACTCATTTTGACTTGCCAAATTGTCTGCAGATGATTGGTGGAAACTGGAACAACTCAAAAGAAGCAATGGTGCCAACGTACGTGTTATTGATAGTTGTTGTAATTTGAATTAAAACACTCATCTGCTTTACTTCTCTAAGAAATTGACATTAGGAAGGCAATTTCCACATTTTGTTTTCCTTACAAATGGTGAATTCAAAGAAGAGGTGTACATAGAGCAACCAAATGGATTTGAATTGACAGATCAAGGAGATATGATTTGTCGGTTGAGGAAAATATTGTATGGATTTAAGAAAGCCCCCAAAGCTTGGTATGCTAGATTGGATAAGTATTTGCTAAAGCTTGGATTTAACAAAGGTACTGCTAACAATAATCTACATTTCAAGATTGATCATGATAACATTTTGATTGCTAAAGTTTTTGTTGATGACATTATTTTTGGAGTGAATGATAGCTTGTGTAAGAAGTTTGTTGTAGAGATGCAAAATGAGTTTGAGATGTCTATGATTGGTGAGATGAAATTCTTTCTTGTATTGCAAATTACTCAGTTAGATAAAGGTATCTTCATATTTCAGTCAAAGTATGTGAAGGAATTATTGAAAATGTTTGGATTAGATAATTCAAACCTAGTCGGAACCCCTATGGTTACATGATGCAAGTTGACTAAGGATGATGATTCCCCTTAAGAAAATCAAACCAGATATAAATCTATGATTGGTGGATTACTTTATTTAACTCAGACTAGACTAGATACCATGAATGTTGTTGCTAGATTTCAAGTTGATCCTAAGGAATCTCATGTTGTTGTCATTAAAAGAATATTTAGATATCTAAAAGGAACAGTTGATTTTTGTTTATGGTATCCTAAAGATAATGATTTTACTTTGAGTGTCTTTACTAATACTGATTGGGTAGGAGATGTTGATGATTGATAGAGTACTAGTGGTGGTGCATTTTTCTTGGGTAAGAGATTGTTTTCATGGTTGAGTAAGAAGCATAATTACATTTCTTTATCCACTATAGAGGCAAAATATACTACTACTACTAACAATTGTACTCAAGTAATATGGATGGAGCAGATGTTGAAAGATATTAGATTTGTGTGTGATGATCCTATTTCTATTTACTATGATAATTCAAGTGCAATTAACATTTCTAATAATCTAGTGTTGCATTCAAAGACTAGACATATATATAGATCAAGTTTCATTTTCTTAGAGAGAAGGTAAATGAGAAAGAAATCAGGTTGGAATATGTGTCTACAAAGGAACAAATTGTAGATATTTTCATGAAACCTTTGCCTAAGGATACTTTTGAGCATCTCATAGATAAGTTAGGGGTGATTGCCCCTCCTGATTAGAACTAAGATGCATTGGTATGCATCAGTCAGGTGCATTTCACAGTCATATCTTGTGATCTGAATTGATGACGTGGTTGCTACTCAGGGGGAGTAGTAAAATGTTTAGATTTGTGACGTTTTATGGTTTCAATTATGTGTCTTTTTCATTGATGTCAAAAGAGGAGAGATTCATGTGAAAAATTGTGTAATGATTTCAGGGTGTGAGAATATTTGTATAGTGGGAGAAAGTTATCTGAGAGAGCTGTTGATTTCTTTGATATTGATTATTTTTCCCATCATATTTACCATCAATGCCAAAGGGGGAGATTATTGGATGTTTGGATGGTTACTATAAATATGTGCCTTAATGATATTTGAGAGATGTTTTGTCATTGATGTCAACATATTTCTTTATTTGTGATAGTGTTGTAGTAGAGGTCAATTAGTCAATTTGTTCTATATGTTGATGATCAGTCTTTGCGGATTAAAGGGTTTATAGATAATTGTCTTTAGTTGATTCAGTGCAAGATTAAGATGTTTGCATGAGCATTTTGAGTGAGTTATGAGTATCTATGTTGTGCCAGTTTTTCTATTATTCAGTTTTGTCAGTATTGAGTATTTTGATCTGCATTGCTTTGCATTGTACTATCTTGATTTGCAGATCTAGGAATATGTTCCCCCCTCTTAGTTGTCTGTCATATTTTTATCAAAAAATATACTGACCAAAGGGGCCTTAGTCCATGGCGAGACTGGTTTCCCTTTTCCCCTTTTATCAACAAAGAAGGCTTCATCATTTTTTCCATTTCATAGAGTGGGGGACTTACTATTTTGTTTCTCCTATGAAGTGACGAAAAGGCAAAGTGTTTCGCTATTTTGGAAAGAACAAACTCACAAGTGGGGCCCTCCTTGTGAAGCTGTGAAATGGATGTGATGACATAAAAGGTTATCACCATTTTGTGTTGGTTAAGGCTAATACAACATTCAAACCCACAAAATGGTGACAAGCCCATAGAAATAAAGGGAGAGCCTTTTTCACAAGGTCACGATGGTCAAATTTTAACCACCATTTGACCCTACAATTTAGCGATAGACATTGTTGTTTTGCAGCGATGAAATACAATGGTTCTCTCAAGCTTGTGATATGGCAATAGCTTTTTCCATTTCGTAGGGTCAAATTATGAAGACTTTTCAAGCGTTGTCGTAGATTTTCACTTAGCGGGCCCAATCAACAACCATGTTTTAAACTCTTATTGAACCCTTTGGAGGGCTATGTGGCACAATCTCACACATCCATCTTCACAAGAACTAGGAGATCAAAGGGCTGGAATTCAAACTTGCAAGGTAGGTGAGAATTTAAATATTTTGCACAAGTTAGTTTCCAACCAATCAATTGAATTTATTTTTTGGCTCAATCGGTGCTCCAATCCGATTGGATTTCAGTCCAACTACCGAAATTATTTTCCTTAACTCTAGAAGTGACCCTGAGGATGATTTCTAGATGCCACCTATAGCTCTTTAATGCAAAATGGAGACTTTATTAGCCTGCATACACCATCCCAGTGCATTGAATGCAAAGATTTTCTCTTATCTGCAAGGATTTTGCTTCTTCCCAGTAGGGGAGGATATTTTTTAACCCTAATACATGCTATCAGATTAATTTAGTTGATTTGATATTTCTTTTTGATATTTTGTAACTTGACCATAGTAGGTTTAGGGTTTATTAACTGTAATCTATCTCAACTATGTCTGAACTATAAAGGCAATTTTTTAACCCTTTTCAAGGATCTTCTTTTCTTTTCTATCTCAAAATACATGTTTTCTGTGATTTTTAAAAAATGTTTTGCCTTGAACTAATAGAATTTACTTGTATTACCTTGTCTCCGTTCAAACAAATTGTGTAATGTCTTTACCTTCTTGTCTAAATACATCTTCATTTGTTTTCTTTGCATAAGTGATCATGTTGAACCATCTTTGGATATCATTTGTGAACTATTTTCAGTTCCTCTTACTATCTTATTGTTGCATCATAAAATTATGACCCTTGCAATTTTCAACCACATTTGGGTCTTTGCATGGTCGGATGAATGCCCAGGCCTGATTGGAGACCTGAAACATGATAAAGACATCAATAACTTGCATTTTTCATCATTTTGCACTGCATTCTTGTTGTTGCATGTCCTAAGTTAGGGCGAGATAGGGGTGTGGCACCCTTGTCCTGGCCCTATTTTGGGCCCCCTTTGGTCCCCCCTTGCATATGGATTATCAATTTGTGAGCAGGAAAAGGTTTTCCTATATCAGCCTAAGATGGAAAATTACCTGAACACCCCTAATTTGCAAGTATATAAGGAGCACTTCCCATCCTATTTACAGAGGCAAAAATAAGAGAAATAAGTGAGAGGTCTCCATTATCGTCATCAAACATTCAAGCATTTATTCAAGCATTGAGAATTTCAAGTCTCCTTTCAAGGCTAGGTGTTGCATTCAAGACAAGGATTCAACCATTGAAGAGGAGATTTCTATCAACATTCAAGACATCCTATTTCACATACCCATTCAAACAAATTCATCTACAAAGGTATCAACATTTCAATTACATCCCCTTCTTGAGGTGGATTTTGCTTCAGACACTTCCTTTCATTTACTTGCAGTATTTTACAACCACTTGGTTAATTCAAAAATGGTATTTGAATTGAAGGAAAAACCTTAATCCCAACAACATTTCACTCTCTTTTCAGTGTGTAGGTTTTAGGTGCACGACTGTAATTGTAGGTTTAGGCTTCATTTTTAGAGACAGAAAAACCCTTTTCGACATGCAATTTTTTTGAAGGACCGTGCATAACATACGCACAGTCCTTACAAATTTTGCTCAGATTTGTACGGAAGCTTCGTCTCGACATTATACTACTAATTCCAGGTACACAGCTTAATCTTGCATCTCTATCTCAAGCTATAATAATTTCTTTGTCATTTTTGCACCTAGTCTCAATTTGCTTAATTCAACTAGTCTACTACAAAAGAGGGTTAATTTACTTTCCTAATACTTTTCAAATTTACTGCAATTCACTTAGTATTCAATCTCTTACCATTAGGGATTGGATCTACTGAATTCAACCCCTCTTTTGAATGTAATGTGTGGAAAATTGAAGGGAATCTTTTGTGAAAATTTCATTCCTTTTTTGAGGGGAGTAAAGCTTTCCACTTGATCTTCCCTTGTCATTTTTCACCCTATTACATTTTGGTGAAGCCAACATATTAGATGCTTTACATTGAAAATTATTTCATACTTTTCATTTACAAATTTAATTTTCTTGCAATTTACACAAACTTAGTGGTTAATTCATTCAAAACCCTAGTTGCTAAAATTGAAATTGAACTTCTATTTTGGAAAAAAATGTTATCTATTGTCTTAGATCTGAAAATTACATTGCTTGTCAAATTCAATTCTTTCATTGTCTTGTTCAATTTGCAAATCAAATTTACAAAATTAAGTGGTTAATTATCAAAACCCTAATTTTTAAACATCAACTTCAACTTGTGCAAAAAATTGGATTTACATTTAATTTCAGATTTGTGACTGTTTTCAGACTTGTCTTCTTACCTAAAATTCAAATTTTCAATTTCCCTCCTTTTTTCAAAATTCAAAATTTTAAAATTTAGTGGTTAGGTCCTAAAACCCTAATTTTCAAATTTAATTGGATTTTGTATAAATTTCAATCAATTTGAACCGATTTCAGTTTTTTAAATATTATTTAAGGTGGCCCTATCCATTAGGTTTGACCTTTTTCAAAATTGCAATTCAATTTCTTATCTTTTTCAAAACCCTAGTAGGGTCCTTCAAACCTTAAGTCCACCTATCTAAAGATTGTAAAATCAATCATTTTTGGGGTTTTATCTCTCAAATCATCGTACCTTTCATCCCTGAAAATTTTTGAAAAAGTTGGGAGGACCATGCATAACTTACGCATGGTCCTTGGCTTTTTTCCCAAAATTTTAGGAGACTATTATGACTGTATTTAATTGCTTAAATCCAGAAAATTGGCTAATTTTGTTGAATTTTGATCCCTCTAAAATTGAAAACACTTCCCAATTTCAACATTGCAACTTTCAAGGAAACATTTAAAATTAAGTGGTTAATTATAATCTGCCCTAATTTTAAGATCTTAATTGTGTCAATTTTAAATTTTAAATTAAGTGGTATCCTATTGGCCCTAATTTTAAATTTCAATCTCTTTTTATTAATTATAAATCTTTCTTGGAGATTGTGTCATTTCTTCTTTCCACAAAGTTCAAATTGTATAGTCATCATTTTCTTGAATTTTGCATTATTCATTTTTGCAAACTTTGTTCCCAAAATTCAAAGTTCAAAATTTTCCCTCTAGTGCATGAGTTTTACAACTAGTAGTCCTACCTATAATATCCCTATTAGAAGAAGCATTATAATAAAGGCTTCCCAAGGTTTAATTCCCGAAGAAATGGAGCCTAATTTGGGTGACTTCTATAATGAGGATATTGGTAATTATTCCCATCCTAATAACATATCTACCTATCCAATTGATGATTACCATGATGAAGAAGAAGCTTTGACTAGAGTTTCTATAGATCAACTTTCAAAATTGGACAATCAATTTGACAATTTCCAACAATGGATGTCCCAAGAATATCCTAATAGTGAAGCTTTTCCATTAATTGAAGGTCTAAAATGCATGATTCAAAGTGATAAAAATGGAATTAATATATTGCATGGTATTACTCGCATTATTGATTCTAATACTATCCCTATGAAGAGTTGTGCTGAGAACTTAGGTTATTCACAACCTCCTACACAAATCAATCATTCTATTCCTTTGACCACTTATATGGCTAGTATTCCTATTTTCACTTCTATGGATAGTATCTGTCTTCTTCATTCAATCCTCCATCTTTATCTATGTCGTCAATGAGTATTCCTATTGTCTCTCAACCAATCAATGTGACACAAGGGGGAAATTCATTCAATCTTTTTACTCCTCCTTTTAGTGTCCCATTCCTCACTCAATTGTCACCTATGCCTAATTACCATAGTGTCCCACCACGTTATTCTCAATAAATGACTTCTTTCAATAACATCACACCACTTTCTCAATCAAACATGTCTAACATAAATTCTTCAACCGAAGAAACCATTAATAACCCTGCTCAAACTTTGTCTTCATTGCAACACCAAATTTCTTCAATGAGTCAATCAAAATTTAGTTGCCCACATTTGATGTTGAGAGCCCACTTTCTCTTGATATTGTTAGAGTTGTCCCTCCTAAACATGTTTAAGTCCCTCATTTGGAACTCTATATTGGAAAAAGTGATCATTTAAACATGTCAAAACATTCCAAGCTTTGTGTACTGACTTTGCTCATGATCAAAGATTACTTTCCAATTTTTTTAGCAGAACATTAAGATAGAAGGATTTACAATGGTATTTCTCTTTGCCTTCTTATTCTATTACTTCTTTTCAATAATTAGCAATGCTTTTATTCAACAATTTCAAAACAACATAGGTCATAAAATCACTTTGACTTATTTAATGCATTGTAAAATGGGTGTTAAAGAAAAAGTGACTCATTCTCAAATCTCTTTTCTAGTGCCTGATAATGATATTCAAAGAATTTTCATTTCTAATTTACAAAAAGACATTAGGGGAAAGCTTCTCTTTTTTGAGTTTACTTCTTTTCCATAGTTGTGCGCAATACTTCATAATTATCAACTGAATGTGAGTCAAATAGATAAATCTACTCCTATGGCTCTGAGTGATAAGGGTGAGAGTGCTCAACAACTATTTGTGAATCTCAAACCAAACAAAGGCTTCATCAAATTCAATGACACGATCAACAACAACAATTTGAATGCTACAACAGGTGTGCCTCCTATTTCTAAATTTTCAAAAGAGAGAAAGAATTTACTCCTTTGAATGAATCTTTGTATAGAATCATGTCTCAGTTGTTACAAATAAAGGTTATCAAACTTCCTCCAATAAAACTAGTTGATCCTTCTAAAGAAACTTCACCTAACTTTTATAATAATTTATTTTGTCAATTTCATCGTCAACTTGGTCATGATACTGAAAAATATTTTGCATTAAAATGTAAGATTCAAGACTTGATTGATAATAATACTATATCTGTGGTAGGTGTGAATGATAAGGGAAACAAATCAGTAGCTCCTCCTAATCAAAATCTTAAGATTTTCACTAATCCTTTACCCTCTCATACCTCTAACATGATTGAAACTGGACACACTTCTTTCTCTCCCACTAATTTCACTTTTACAACTCAAAATATGGTTAATTTGGTAGAGAAACAAGAAACACCTAAGGATCCATGTACCACATTTGATCCTAGTGAAACCATTAGGGTACCTAATGGCCCTTTACACATAGTTGTGAAGATCTAAGGCAAACCTTGCCGTGGTGTTCTTATTGATCCCTATTGCATGGTTAATGTCATCACTGAAGAATATATTTATACTTTATATTTTCATAAACTAATCTATGATGATACTAATGTGGTCGTTAAGTTATTTGATGGATTTTCTTGTCCTGTTATTGGTTCTATCACACTTCCTATTGAGGTTCATACTAAATCTATAGATGTCAACTTTGTTATCATTCCTTCATCTGAACATTTTCGTCTGAAGTTAGGCTACCCTTGGCTATATTCCATGAAGGCTATTGCTTCTCCAATCCATAAGTGTTTGAAATTTCCCCACAATGGAGAAATCATAACTTTTAACCATAGCTTATTTTGACCAACTGAAAGAAGCCCAAGTGTTCCTATTGATTACTTTTGTCCTAAACAATTTGAATCTCTTCCACCAATAAGTGATGCTCTCTTTCAATCTTATCAAAAATTGAAGAAAGATATGATTTTATCCTTAATCCCACCTAGGAGTCCAAAACTTGATATTCCCATCATTCTTGAAGATGAAGTTCTTCCCCTAACGGATAGAACTAATCTTCCTCCTAAGGAAGATTCCCAACCTATTCCTATGGATGAGACTATGCCTTCTCCTAAGAAGAACAATAATATTCCTCCTAAGGTTAGACCTATACCTCCTCCTCATGATGGACCTGGTCTCCTTCCCAAACTAAACATTCCTCCTTTATAAGGTGCAGTTCCACCTCCTTGCTCTTATAGAGAGAAGAGACATGCCTCTCCTCTTATCTAGCCTAAAAGACCTCAACTTAAACATCCAACTATCAAAGATGAAAACATTCCTCCTTAAACAAATATATCTCAATCTTCTCAGCCTTTCGCTAAGACTAGATGAAATCGTTGTGCGAGAGAAAACCGACAAAAATGTCATGCTAGAGCTCATGAAGTTGTTTCTCAAACTATTAAATCTCCCAAAACACCAACAGTTGACATGATTCCATTTTCTCCCAAGAAAGATGTCTGACCTAAATATCCAAATCATAAGCTACATAAAACATGTGATGGTTTTACTTCTAGTAATGTTAGAGCTCCTCTTTTTATAAATCTTGATGAAGAAATGGGTGAAAAGTTATTCATGATGATAATACAACTCCTAATGCTTCTAATAGTGAATATGAATATATTGATAATGACAATCATTTATCTACAAAATTTTCAAAAAGCTTAATCCTAGTTCCTAGAAATGAACAAAGTGACTTAGCACATGAGCATAGTCCTTGTTTAGATCTTGTGATACCTCCATCTATTGTGCTCGATGTCACTCCTCTAGCGTGTTTCCCATCTTCCCAAAATAATGATCAGCAAGATCGGGAGGTGGATGTCATGCTAGACCAGCTGCATTAGTACTGTAGATCCTCTACCTCTCTCCTTTCTTGCTCTTTTGTGACCATTCTTCTATGTGTATCCCTATTCTTATATTTTTTGTTCCTAGTGATGTCTACTTGAGGACGATGCAAAACATTGAGATCTCTTTTGGTCTCTTTCATGTTGACTCAAAAGACATGTGTTCCCTTTCTTCCAAGGTAGTTTCCTTTCTTTGGGGAATGGGGAATATTCTATGCATATTTATACATGATATACATGAGTTATCATACAACATATTTACCCCAAGGAAAGTGAAGCCACCTCGTTCTTTGTGTTTTGTGTTCATTATTCTTGGGTTTATTCCTTGATTGGGATCTAAATCCATGCGATAATGTGCTCCATCTCTTTCTCTCTCTTAGGTGTATCCTACCTTAAATAAATCCCTCTTGATAAGGCGTGCGCGGTCGCTTTAACGTGGGGGCATACAGTCTACTCATATTTTCTTTCATGATACTTAAAGTTACTTAGTGAACTTGGCTTTGCTTTGTAATTTTTGGTATCCTTTCTTTTCATGACTCATAGTGAGGGGAACTTTACTACTTGCACTCATGGTTCTCCCTCCTGATATTCCCTTTTATTTTGTCAATCAAATTCGTAAGATCCTTAGTCCACTGGGGGCTTGGTGTATCTTGCCTCCTTGACATGGTGAAAGTCTTTCAATCTTGTCTCCTTGTACTTTGTCGGTAGTATTGGCGTACGCTTATACTCCCACTAAAGTGGGGGCTAAATGTAGCATCATAAAATTGCGACCCTTACAATTTTTTACCCATTTGGGTCTTTGCGTTAGCCAACAAATCCCTAGGCCTGATCAGAGACCCGAAACATGCTCAAGACATAAATAACTTACATTTTTCATCATTCTACACTGCCTTCTTGCTATTGCATGTCCAAAGTTAGGGTAGAAAAGGGGTGTCTTGCCCCTATCCCCCTAGGATAGGGGTGTGACGCCATTGTCTTGGCCCTATTTTGCGCCCCCTTTGGTCCCCCCTTGCATGGGGCTTATCAATTTATGAGTGAGAAAAGGTTTTTTTATGTCAGCATAAGACATGAAATTACCTAAACACCCCTAATTAGCAAGTATATAATGAGCACTTCCCCTCCTATTTGCAGAGGCAAAAATAAGCCAGCGAAAATAAGAGAAATAAGTGAGAGGTCTCCATTGTTGTCATCAAACATTCAACCATTCATTCAAGCATTGAGTATATCAAGTCTCCTTTCAAGGCTAGGTATTGCATTCAAGACAAAGATTCAACCATTGAAGAGAAGATTTCTATCAACATTCAAGATATCCTATTTCACATACCCATTCAAGAAAATTCATCTACAAAGGAATCAACATTTCAATTACATCCCCTTTTTGAGGTGGATTTTACTTTAGACATTTCCTTTCATTTACTTGCAGCATTTTACAACCACTTGGTTAATTCCAAAATGAGGTTTGACTTGAAGGCAAACCCCAAATCCCAACAACATTTTCCTCTTTTCAGTGTGTAGGTTGTAGGTGTGCGACTTTAATTGCAGGTTTAGGCTTCATTTTCAGAGATAGAAAAACCCTTTTCAGCGTGCAGACTTTTCGGAGGACCGTGCATAACTTATGCATGGTCCCTGCAAATTTTACTCATATTTGCAAGGAAGCTTTGTCTCGACATTCTACTACTAATTCCAGGTGCACAACTTCATCCTACATCTCTATATCAAGCTAGAATCATTTCTTTGTCATTTCTGCACTTAGTCTCAATTTGCTTAATTCAACTAGTCTACTACAAAAGAGGGTTAATTTACTTTCCTAATACTTTTCAAATTTACTGCAATTCACTTAGTATTCAATCTCTTACAATTGGGTATTGGATCTAGTGAATTCAACCCCTCTTCATTTCTCTTTTAAGGGGAGTAAAGCTTTACACTTGATCTCCCCTCATCATTTTTCACCCTATTGCACTTATAAAATTTCTAACCTTCACTAATACAATAGGGAGTTGATTTAGGTAGAAACTAGTGTCTACCTTGGGTAAATTTATTGATGTTATGTGTAGATATAGGTAGGAAAGATCACATTTCAATCTAGGTGCAAGCCTCTTTCCCTTTCAAGCATTCCTTCTTCCCCTTTTCCTCTCAAAATTAGTAGAATAGATTTTTATGTGTTGGGTTAGACCAACACCTGCATCAGATTGATAATGAAGTCAGCCTTCTCCGAAGACTCAACCTCAACAATGCAAAGTCCCACATTTGGAGGTTGTTTCAATGTGTCACAAGGTTGATGAGATAGAGAGTTCATCAAGGGTGCACACTTTTGTGACAACAGTAATCTTGCTCCACAATTGATGAATGAATAATGCAGCCTTGAAAACCTCTAGAAATGCTTGATGATGAATGCTTCAATGCTTGAATACTTGATAATTATAATTTCATCCTTCTCTTATGATATCTTGTTATGCAAATGAGAGGGAAAACCTCCTTATATACTTTCCCATTGAAAAATATATTAATTTTTCGACATAGGCCGACACAAGCATAGATTTTTGGCTCAACTTAAAGATGCAAGAGGGGATCAAGAAAGGGCCCAATTAAGGGGGACCAAAGCGTGGTGCTCTAGTCCTAATGAGAATTAAAGAACCATGCTTTGGTCCTACCCTAATTTGTTTATGAGACAAGGGATTATGTTATGTGTTGAATGAAGAGAAGGCCAAATTTACATGGTACGAGCATAATCAGGCCTTAATTAAGCATTGGGGGATGTAAACTAAGGTGAGGGCCCAAAATGTGGACTAATTGTAAGGGTGTGTAATTTAGGATGCTATAGCTATATGTGCTAAAGTATGGCGTAAAAGGGTTGAACTAGTTATTAGATGCACTGAACCCTTCTGTGTATGCACTGTTTAATTTTGCAAATACGCCAAATTTCTCTATTTATTTGTTTGTGATCTTTCTCTCAGTATGGGTAAAATTTTTGAGTCTATCTTTTGTACCAGAGGCTGTACACAAATTCTGAGAAGGTTTACTTGATCTATTATAGATTTCAATTGTATTGTTGGCAGTTTGTAATTTAGCAAGATGTATTTACCTTGCTTGATCATTTTCAAATTGATATGATTCTAGCGAGATGTTGTCGCCTCGATAAGGAGATTTGTGTTATTTGTTGGCAAAGAAAGAGGGATCATGCGTTGCTCATGGTTGTAGATTTTCTTGAGGCTCTTGGTTTCCTTTGTGATTTGGAATTTTGGATATTGGTTCATTGTGAATAGTTTCATGTGGATATTGTTATGGTGATTTATTTGAGCCTCCTTATTGTTGTTATTGTATTGTTTTTAGCCTAAGGTCTTAGAACATGGTTAGAGGGAGTGGTCTTTCATATGTCAATCGGAGTCACGTGAGAAGAGGCCACCAAGGGGTTCCTTGTAAAGATGCTTGTGCCTCTAGACATCCAGGAGCTCATGAAAGTTCTCTTTATGTAATCAATTGATAACCTTAATAATTAATTAGATAGGTTGGGTAATTAGGATTCATCTAATCAATATTGTAAATTGTAGCTATGTTTCCCATATCATAGCCCTTGAGGGATGACTCGGGATGAGCTTGGGAAGGCCATAGATATGGAAAACCAAACTCCCTTGATTCTCACATAGGTGGAGATGATTTTGCATGTCTATCAAGGGTGTGGATCACCCTTCTTTGTGAGGGTAGCATGCGATGACACTCTTCCCTACATGTGTCTTATTTCCTTATGCCTTGATTTATTCGATAGCCTATGAGAGATTTATGCTTTCAATTTAGCCTTGTGTTGTGACTTGTATTATTATGTATGTGGTTGCTTGCAGTTATGGTTATTGTTGTATCTATGTCCTTTGGTTGTTAGGTGTCAACCTAGATGTAGAGTGTGTGTGGGACCTTCTGTTATCTCCTAGAACACGGGTGGTTCCTTAATGGTTCCATATGGTTGGGTGTTTTAATTCCTTCTTGATGTATAGCATCCAACAACACAACACAACCTAGGGAGATCTATCTCCCAACTCACCTACTCAAATAGGTGATTGTTCTTCACAAGCCTTCTACAGCACTCACAAGGTTGTTAGATACATAATAGGTCTCAACAACTCCAAGAGGCTATCCATGTCTTCCCACCTTGTCCAACCATTGAAACATGTCAAATTATTCCTACTACACATTTTCAAGGCCAACTTGAAACATTCTAATATTTAGATCACACCAAATCCTTATAACCCACTCATACAAGCCTTTCTTCACTTAGGAATCCAACTTGTCCATAAACTCAACTCACAATGATAAATAGGTGTACACCAACCCAAAGGGCTTCATAAAAATATCAAGGAGACTCCTCTTCATTTAAAAACCACCATTATTTACCCTCCCTTCCATCTTAAAGTCACAACAAGACCTACTACTGTAATTTTTCCTTTCTATGACAGTCATACACATTTAGGATAGTCATAAGGAACTGAGCCATTTCCTCATTCTAAGGTCTCTAAACACCTTCAAAGGCTTCTCAAAACATCCACACACCTTTCCCAATCATAAACAAATAATCAAACCCATTCAATGCATCATACTCACAAAATCCCAGGTTACTAGTTCATTAGGACAATAATATGCCCAGTTTTAGGACAGTCATAAAAATGATGAGATTTTTGACCAATCAAGGGCCTAAAAGACTTGATAAGGGTTTGAAATAACCCCACACATACTCTCAAACACTCACAAACCCTTGGAGATTCATCTTTTGCATATTCACCAATCTAACACATCAATTCCACTAAGAAAATCAAACTGAGACGCAAAATTCAGATTTGTGTCACCCTTTGGCATGTGCAAACTTGTATGTGGCACCCTACAAGGAAAAAAAACTTAAAATAGATATTTAAAAGGGTCATCCAATCCATTTTCATGAGTATTATACAATTGGATGACCAAAAATTACATATTTTTATGTTACTGGTTACCCTAGGAAGGGTTTGTGACTGATTTTACAAAATTTATGATAATTTGCTCAAAACAAAGTGAAAATGAATAAAACCAAAGCCAAAACTTTAAGGAATAATTTATCTTTAAATCCCAATACATTTCATATGTCCAAAATAAGGATTTCATAGTGAAAAATGCTTGGTATCAAACTGCTACACCTAGAAAACAAGAAAAGTGCAAGGTAAACCTTGAAATTTTATTGCTTATGCCTCAATACATGATCCAACCAGCACTTGGACATGGAATGAATATATTTAAAGTATTTTCCAGCCATCCAATGTTCATAATAACCCTTTAAACACCAACTACCAACAAACTAGTTCCTAATGCATTTTTTTGCAACAAAATTTGCATTGACAACATTGTCATTTTTGACATTTTTTTAGCAAATTGACTATAAACCCAAAATGAGACCTATATGACTTCAAACCATCATGAATACATCCAATTAGGCCTAAATAGCCTATTTGAATTTAAATTTTCATTGATTTTAACATGTGTGTGTACAGGGCTGATCTGATGAGATGAAGTTGCAGAACAAACTACTATGTTGCCATTAATGTCAACTAGGTCATATATTTGCAGGTTGTAGAAGAATTGAGATGCACAAAAAGTTGAGCTCCTAAATTACAAAGGTGTAAACTATGTGGTTTCATGTTCTACAGGTGCATCACAATGTGTTTGATCCATCGGCATTGGTGTGTACAAGTTGCAGAGGTGAAAAATGCAATAATCCTATGTTTGACAGTATCTCGGCAAGACCCTTGAGTTGTCTGGCCAATCTAAGAAAAGAAACTCTTATTTTACAGTGTATCAGTGAGACCCCTGTGTTTTTTAGTCGATCCATTTTGTGCAATATATGTTCGCATCAGTGATTTGATCGATGTAACTCTAGTTGATGAGAGGCTAAGGATTATGTCGGGGTTAGAATGTGTGGTCGGTGTGACTCCGACTGATGACGGGTTAGAGAATACTATCAAGATGACACTATGTCTAGGAATGTGTCATAATAATTTGGAGATTTCAAGCTGATGGAGTGCTATTGGCATAAGTCAAGGCAATGTCATTTCGTGTTGAGAAAAATGTACCTACATTGATATCGACAAGAGACATATCGACAGGTAGATGGTCATCATTGCATCAATATAAGGACCTTCGTCAGTGTGAGCAGAGGGAAATCATTCTAATTTTGTATGTCATGTCGACACATATTCATAGGTGGTGATCTATAGGGATGAGTCAGGCTAATGCCACTTGAGCAGTTGAGAAAAGACTATTGACGTAACTCACAGTGATGAGTTGAGTTTTGAGGTGACCAAATGGAGCATTTGGCAAATGTGGCACCCTACAAGGTAGAAAAAATGAAAATAGACATTTACAATGGTCATCCTATCCATTTTGATGAGTATTATATGATGGAATGACCAAAAATTACATATTTTTATATCACTGGTTACCCTAGCAAGGGTTTGTGACTGATTTTACAAAATTTATTATAACTTGCTCAAAACAAAGTGAAAATGAATAGAACCAAAGCCAAAACTTCAAGGAATAATTTCTCTTGCAAGTCCAATACATTTTAGATGTCCACAATAAGGATTTTATAGTGAAAAATGCTTCGTATCAAACTACTACACCTAGAAAACAAGAAAAGTGCAAGGTAAACCTTGAAATTTTATTGCTTATGCCTTAATACATGATCCAACCTACACTCGGCCATGGAATGAATATATTTAAAGGCTTTTCCAACCATACAATGTTCATAAGCACCCTTTAAACACCAACTACCAACAAACTACTTCCTAATGCATTTTTTTTTGCAACAAAATTTAAATTGACAACATTGTCAATTTTGACAATTTTGTGCAACTTGACTATAAACCCGAAATGAGACCTATATGACTTCAAACCATCATGAATACATCCAATTAGGCCCAAATATCTTATTGGCATTGAATTTGTCATTTAAGTTAACATGTGTGTGTAGGGCTGATCTGATGAGATGAAGTTGCAGAAGAGACTATTGTGTTGCCATTAATGTCAACTGGTCATATAGTTGGAGGCTACAAAAGAATTGAGATGCACAAAAAGTTGATCTCATACATTGCAAAGGTATAAACTATGTGGTTTCATGTTCTATAGGTGCATCACAATGTGTTTTATCCATTTCCATTGGTGTGTGCAAGTTGTAGAGTTGAAAAATACAATAATCCTATGTTTGACAGTATCTCGGCAAGACCCCTGAGTTGTTTGGCCGATCTAAGCAGAGAAACTCTTATTTCATAGTGTATCGGTGAGACCCCTGTGTTGTCTAGTTGACCCATGTTGTGCAAGAGATTTTTGCATCAGTGATTTGATCGGCATAAATCTGGTCGATGAGAGGCTAAGGATTGTGTCGGGGTTAGAATGTGCGGTCGGTGTGA
The DNA here is from genome assembly GCF_030272615.1 of Cryptomeria japonica. Classification (NCBI taxonomy): domain Eukaryota; kingdom Viridiplantae; phylum Streptophyta; class Pinopsida; order Cupressales; family Cupressaceae; genus Cryptomeria; species Cryptomeria japonica. The sequence continues at coordinate 369,614,818 of NC_081413.1, read as the reverse complement.
CTTCGACCAATGACGGATCAGAGAATACTATCGGGATGACACTAGGTCTCGGAATATGTCATAACAATTTGGAGATGTCAATTCGATGGGGTTCTATTGGCATAAGTCAAGGTGATGTATGATTGTGTGATAAAAATGAACCTACATTGATATCAGAGAGAGAGATATCGATAAGCAGATGGCCATCATTGCATCGGTGTAAGGACCTTCATCGGTGTGAGTAGAGGGTAGTCGTTCTAATTTTGTTTGTCATGTCGACACATATTCAAAGGTGGTGATCTATCAGGATGAGTCAAGACAATTCCACTTGAGAAGTTGAGAAAAGACTATCGACGTAACTCATGGTGATGAGTTGAGTTTTGAGGTGACCAAATGGAGCATTTGATCAGTAAGAGTTTGGGAGATGAGTTCTTGCATTGACAAGGGTCACACTATTGGAGTGAAATCTTGGATTCAGTCCATAAGTGAAAGTCACACCGACATGGAACATGAGTGATGACATCAGGATGTGTCTGCCCGTCTTGCACAATGAAAGGAACCAAAGGCATCATTAGGCTATCGACAAGTGTCTGACCAAAGAACTATCATTGGAATGAGATAAAAATGGAATGAGACGTGAGAGGTATGCCTGATGATGGAAGTCATGTTGACAAGAGGGACATGGTTGGATATCAAAATGAGTCATCCTAATATATATAACACAACGGGACGAGTAGAGTGTTACATCGGGTGGAGTCACCCTGATGTGTATATGCCATCAAGCAAATTGACATGACCTTGAGCCATCAGGATGAAATCAAAAAGATAGGCCAACTATGTTAGACACCTCAACAAAGAAGAACATGAAGTACATCGGTGAGAGAAATTTTTGTCTGCCCAATATGATGAACAAATGAGAGTCTTCATTGGTAAGACTTGTTCAGATCAGATAGATATGTGTGGTGCCAGCTTGATTACATGAGTCAGCCCAATAAGAGTAAAGATGCAGCATCGGTGTGACTGTTGCCAATGATATATTGCTAGCCGGTGGAATTGATGTGTGTAGATCGGTAAGACTATTGCCAATATGGTTTTTGCAGGATGACCAAAGAGATCGATGTGACTCATACCAATATTCTTTTGCCAAAGGGATTGGAGAGACCCTGTTTTGTGGCATGACCTTGGTGATCTATGCCTGATAGTTGTGCTCGTACTGATAGATCCAACCTGTTGATCATCAGAGTGACTCAGTTCAACAAGATAGAATGAGATATGTGGTTGTCGTCCAGACAAGATCAAATCGAGAAGAAAAAATTGATGCCAGTCTGACCATATGAGTCAACCCGATAATAAACAAGAAATGACATCGGTGTGAGTCTCAGCAATGAACATGAGGAAAGTAGAATCCAAGAGACAGTGGGGATTGGAGAAAGTTTCCCCGATAGGCATGCCATATAATGCATATAGTTATTAGGAAAATTTGCATGTGTTTGTTGTCAGCTCGATGTGTATCCACAGAGTAGGCCACCATGTAGCATGATAGTCCATATGGGCATTGACTGAGTTTGACCTGATGACATGGCATGCACAGGCCGAATGCCACTTGACTGAAAGTATGACTGACTTTGCAGCCATGTTTGTGAGCTGATAGATGCAGTGATCCACATGGCGGTTGACCTATCTTGACTAAAAGACCTAGGCATTGAATATGATGACATGTGTGCTCTAGGTGGTTGAACAGAAATGCAAAAATGTTGAACAAGATGCTGGTGGTCAAATGAGGCTACTATTGATCTAAACAAGGCACAGTAGTTGGAGAATTCATTTATGGCGGATCATTTGCAGACTCGTGTGGCTCGAGATGATTGACAGGAAGGATATCAAATCTTATGGGCAGGTAAAATTTCTGGTGTACAGAGCTGGTCGAATAGAGAAAAAATTAATAAGACTTAACAAGTGGCAGAGCTGAGAAAGTATGGTCTAACGATCTTGCTGAAGTGTTTGATAATGTGGCGCATGGAACTGCTATAATGATGATTGTGATCAAGGCTTCCTAGTTGCATCCAGCAGATCAATGGTTCATATACAAAGTCTGAAAGGATTATAGTTTGGTGCCTCTGGTAACATGAGTTTTTTACTGATAGAAGGCAAACCGATTGAAAAGGACAGTGAGAGAAGCAAGGTCGAGGTGGAGAAAAGAAGAAAGGCAAGCAGAAAGTTGTATGAAAAATGAGAGTGTGAGGATCAAGGTAGAGGGGAAGAAAACTTAGTGCAGAACAAAGAGAAGAAAGTTGAGTGAAAAAGGCAGCCAAAAATTTGAAGAGAAGAGAGAGTGAAGCATGGTTAAAGGGGGTAGGAGTGTGTGCATAACAGAGAGTGAGAGATAGAGTGCAATATAGACAAGTGACCAGAATAGTGTAGAGAAGGCAAAGAGATGAGAACAGGGAAGAAGAGATCAGGGAGATTAGAATAGCAAGGTGTTGCAAAACCTCATTTGCAACAAGGTATCTAATTTTTATATGAAAGCTATAGAATTATAATCATCTAAGTGCGTGCTTAGAGATAGGGGTTGGTTCTCCTTGGGTTGGTTCCCTAAAGTTCAAGGGTTGGTTCTCCTTGATTTGGTGCACTAAATGTTCTAATCATTTTACTTGTGAGGCTAGATTGGAGCAGTAGACTCCAGCATCATTTCTCATTGAGTTTTTTCCCCACCATGGTTTTTCCTCAGATGCTCTTGTGTTACAGGTTGCTTCTAATGTGTGTGCTAATGTGTTTCATGCTTCTGCTCATAGATTTATGATTTTTGTTATTAAAGATTTGGTCTTTTAGACAACTCAAGTTTTTATTGATCACCATTGATTCACCCCCCCTCTCAATGGTCCATTGTGTTCCTTCAATTGGTATCAAAGCCACAGATTCTCGGTTAGATAAGCTTCCTCTAGCTTGGGTAGATTTTGGTTTGTGAACACAATGGTTAAATTTGAGTCAATCCTTGCACCTATGTTAAATGGTTCAATCTATGTCACTTGGAGTTCAAGAATAGAAGTCTATTTATTTGCCTTAGGTTATGATGTCTAGATTTCAATCATGAATGGGTACTTTGTCCCTGCTATTCCCTCAACTGACCCTACTTCCAAAAGAGAATATGAATGCAATGTTTTAGCAATGAAGGCTATTCTCAATGGGCTGTCTAATTTAGTGTCTTTAGAAGTCAAGAGATGTAAGTCTGCAAAGAGCATATGGGACAGACTGAAAAAAATTATGGAAAGGAGCCTAGCACAGCTAGATCAGATTGTGAAAGCAAGAAGAATAATGGAACAGACAAATGTACAAAAGATAAAATAAGATCAGTTAGTTGTTGCAATAGAAATGAAGAGGAAACTCATCTACTTATGGTACCAGGGACACAAGATGAGGAAATAAAATCTTGATGTGATAGTATAACTCCATCTTGTAGGTAGGATCCTTTCGACAGTGATGATGAAGATGAAGGTAATTTTGAACTTGACTTTGGAGGAAAACTGTTATGTACCTTGGAAGAATGGAAATAATTCAAAGATAATAAGAAGTAATCCATAAAGGAACATGATCTATTGAGAAAAATTCTGGAAGAATCAAATCAGAGTAAGAGAAAACTATTGCCAATCTTAAAGCACAAGTGGAAGGACCTAAAAGGATAAATGAAGAATCAAAATTAGATTTTGATACTTAGAAGTGTAGGTGTAAGGAGTTAGAGATGGAAGTGGAAAAAAAAGGAAAGGAGTGTCAAAGGCTAGAAGATGAAGTTGTAAATCTCAGGAAAAAGCTTGAGAAGTGCCAAGAAGAACTTAAAGTAAGAATCAAATATGGAAGGAGCACTGAGACATTGGATAAGATGTTAAGAAAACAAAATTAAACAAAGACACTATTGGCTTAGGCTGTAATGATGGTCAATGTTCTACCATGAAGGACTCATCTAATAATGAGATACACTTTGTTTCTTCAAGTGATAATGATAATAAACAAATATTCACAGTCAGGAATGCTCCAAGAAAGAAGATTGATCTGACCACTATTGTTGAAAGTGTGAAAGCACAAGTTGTTGTTGCAAGAAAGAATAATGTTGATAAGAAGGGTAAAGGAAAGCTGAATAAAGATGGCTACAACAGAGACAAGGACACAAGGAGAAAGTCTAGAAGACCTCCTACTGATAGAAGACCAAGATATGCTACTGCTCACTAGACTAAACAAATTTGGAGACAAAAAGGATCAGGAGAAATGACTACAGCAAATAAACAGTCTAAGATTAACCACCAAGATAGGAGAAGAAGTGGAGAAATCCGACCTACAAGATCTCCACATAAATGGAAAAATAAATTTGTTAAGTTATAAGTCCTTCTCTGGTTATTGTCATTCATGTAAAGGTTATGGTCACAAGGCAAGTGATTGTAGTGAAGGAGCTAGGAATGATCAAGGTGCCTTCTCTACGAATAGAAGTGTAGTATGTCATAGATCTGCTCCCATCTACGATAGGAATGTTGCATTTTATAATTGTAATAAGGTAGGTCATAAAACTCATGAATGTAGAAAAATATTTTCAATCATATGGCAGCCCCTACACACACTCATTCAACAAAAATGTAAGGTATAACAACTATGGTCAGCATGGAAGAGGTAATAGAACATATGAAAGACAAAGATGCATAGAACAAAATCAGAAGTGCTCCTAGAATGTAAAGAAAACAATGTATTACATCAGCTGGTCACAATGGCATGATTTGGAGAAGGAGAATAGATCAGGTTGAGAGATACCCATTTACTTCTCCATTTAGAAAGAACACAGTGTGCTACTACTATCACAATTTTGGCCACACTGTAAGGTATTGTAGATCAAGGGTTGTCCAACACAAGAAGAAAATTGATTCTTCTTTAGAAGTTGTAATGAAGAAGAGGAATGAAATCAAGCAATTTTGGAGGATGAGATAGAACAGAACATGTGAGAATGGCAAGAATGTATTCATGGGCTATCATAGTGCATTTCATACACAAGTGATATCTCCCAAAGCTTAAGGAGATGCAGAACCTTAGGGGGAGCTTCATATTGATCATATATTTTACCCCAAAATATTAGAAAGAACGAGTGTAAGGACAAGTTGTTGCAAATGTGTTGAAGACCAACTCTAAGAAGGAGACATGGTGGAAGAAGTTGAGATGGAAGATTTTATAGTTAATGTTAAGCTAGCTTAAAATGTGTGTAAATATGCTCTAGTTGTTTGTATGATAGAAGTGTTGGCAATTAACACTTAATGAGTTGGTACCACTATGTTGTCATTGATGGCAACATGGTATTGTGTTCCAGCTTCATATTTTGGATCTATGGTGTACTGGTAAGCACTTCACAGATACTTCACCGGCACTGACACTGGCACTGATAGGACAGGAGGATTTCTTTGGTTACCGGCAATGCAGGCCGACATATCCTGGATCCAGCATTGGCAATTGATTTTAATGTTTTTACATTTACGTTATCTGGTCGACATGTAATTTGATATTGTAAATATATTTGTAAGCCAATATAAGACATGAAACTTTGTATAGGGTATATAGGACAGTTTGATAGATCATTTTGTGATATAGATATAAACAAGAGACATATGATGGGAGATTATGGATATGTGAATGTAATATGATATGAAATATATCAAAGAGATCATGTATGTGAGGAAATTCATGTAAGGGTTATTCTGGTAAAGGGTTTAGGGTTTCAAACTGGAACAAATAGAGTTTAAATTGGAATTGTATTCTGGCATAGAAGATGTTATCTTAGCAATTCACACTTCTCTGGATTCTAGTCTAGAATTTTATGTAGTCAGTGAGGCTCCTTTTGTGATTAAGCAGTGTGCTCTAGGCTGTAAGCCATCCTGCAAGTGCAGGCCCCTCATATTTTGTAATATCTCTTCATATGGCCAGTGGATTAATATTGTGGGTCAAAAATCACACCGTGGTTTTTCCTCTTTGAGGTTTTCCACATATAAATATGTGTTATGGTTCTCATTTATGTGATTGGTTTATTGGTTGCTTTACTTCTTTCAATTATGTATGTGCCAGTATACCGGTTGGTGTATGCATGTTTTAATAAGGCTAAAACTTATCATTATGGTATAACACTAATTCACCCCCCCCCCCCCTCTCGGTGTTATTGGTTTCCAACAATTAGTATCAGAGCCTTGTGCCTCGGAGTAAGTTTAACAGCTTGAGGAATATCCTAAAACCGGAATCCATGGATATGGCTTTGGAGAAGCAACTTGAGATGGCACTTGAAGATTATGATGTTGAAAGGTTGAAGAACTTAAAGATACAAGATGAATTGAATTTTTATAAGGAAATCATTCTTATCCTACAAGAGAGGCTATCATCTATTCAATTTAGGAGGAAGGAACTTTTGCAAAGTCGGGATGATGAAGAGAAAGATGCACTTAAGGAACAATGCCAGAAATTGAGTCAGGAGAACATGGTTATGAAAAATGAAATGCAAGTTAGAACTATGAGGATGTCTAAGGAGATTGAGGATAGAAAGAAAAAGGAAGAAAATATTGTTGTATCCCTGAAGAACAAATTTGAATAATGTGGTAGGTTGGTTCATGAAAATGATATGTTAATAATTGATTTGGCACAATCCCAGAGTAATGAACAAGAGCTTGAGAGACAAATGATAATTTTGAGAGAAGATTCAACTGCTGCAAGTGAGTACAAAGAAAAATTCAAGATTAGCTTAGCATAGCTTGATGAGTTATTGAAGAGACAAAGGTAGATTGGAGATTCCAATGGACTTGGATTTGAGCAAGGACAGAGTTCTGGTACTGCTAATGAAGATCAAAACCATAAGGCATTGGTAAGGCAATTTAATGCTTATAAATTCAATGGTAGATGTTTTGTTTGCAATAGATTTGGTCACATGGCTAGGCAATGTAGAAATAGAGCAAATCAAAACCTTGATTCTGCTCCCAATAAATGTCCTAAATGCAATAATTTTGGTCATAACATAGAAGATTGCAGAATGAATGTTAAATGCTATGCTTGTGGAAAATTTGGAGATATGGCTAATTAGTGCAGGTCAAGCAATTTCACTAGTTTTAGCAAAGCATTTCAAAGGAACAATGTTACATGTTATGTATGTAATGAGGTTGGACATATTAAATTTTATAGAAGCAGAAATCGACCGGTTGGTAATGGAGGATCAAATGAGAAAGGAAAAGAGAATTAGTGAAATCCGGCAAGATCATACTCAAAGATGGGTTAGAAAGACTGAAGAACAATCATCATATGGGAATGTCCCGGTTACTTATTTGACAGAAGAGGTTGCTCCTGCACCGGCAGGTGGCTCATCCGGTAACTGAGGAAGATGCCTTAGAGGTAGGCAAAATTCATGAAGATATTGCATATGCCCTGGGAAGAGGTTCTCAAAGATGTTCCAGATATTGGAGAAGATTATCCGGCATGGATATGTTCTGAGCGAGATCCAGTATCTTTCACTTGCAGTCATTTATGTCAATGAAAGATTAGGGTTTTTCTCAAAGGTTAAAAGATCGAATACACTTCATTGTTAATCACCTTGCATTTAGAGTGATTCAGAGTGACTAAGTGTGATCAAACGCAACAGAGCAATCAGATTTCTTCTTGAGCGATCTTACCGGCGTCTGGAAGAATTTATTGAAGGTTTTCACTAAGAGCAATCAAAAGGTATTTATCTTTAAACATGGAAGTGAGATCATCATCTATTCTATTTTTGTTGCAAACCCGACTATGGTAGAGGTCAAGGACCGCCCCAAGCCAATTTTAAAGCGGTATCCACATGTGGCTATAGTAGAAGATTCGGTTGGAGCATTTTCTTGCGTTGCGAAGGGAGTAGTATATGTAGAGGATGTTAGGGCATATATTCACTCTCACATCAAGGACCTGGGAACATCAAAAATTAAGGGCATGTATATGAGTGAGCTGATGGGAGAATCTGGAAAGATCAAATTGGAATTCAAGCATATTGAATACCTAGGGTTTACCGACATTATGGATATTATGAAGTTTGAGGATGAGATAATAAGATATGTTCTGAGCAGAGTACATGGAGAATTTATATGGTTGCATAGACCTTACAAAATCACCAAGGAAGCCATCTAGGAAATCACTAGTTCGCCATCGGTTGGGCAACATCCAGACAAGAAGGTCTCAAATGATTTCATGAGAAAGATGTTAGAATAACTCGTGGACAAATGAGAGGGGGGGGGCGAATCAGTTATCAACAAATTATATTAATCAAAGCACTTTATAACCTTTAACCGGAGCACATAAACATTGAATACCATAATAGAAGAAATAGATACCGATAAGCAATAAAACTTAAGAATGAAACAGAGAATTAACACAATGCAACCATAGCACATAACACCATGATTTGTACGTGGAAAACCCGGTAAAGGGAAAAACCATGGTGGGAAGCCTACCCACAGTCAGATAATACTTCTATAGAAAGTATGTGATACAATAAGGGGCTTGCACATGTAGAAAGGCACATACTACTCATTACAAAGGAGTCTCACTGACTACAAAGAATGAACTGCTAGTGATAGAATCTACCATGCTTGATTATAGTCCTGGTTAAGCACAATACCAGAGGCCTTTGACCTCTTACATAAACCCTATGATCAACCAAATCTCCTTCGCATATGCTTTTTCATTCCATGACCACGACCATGATCTACAATGAGATCTTACATCAATTTATACAAACCCTAAGGCCTAAACCAATTAGGTCGGCCACCTAAACTATATTACAATAAGATAATTACATACATCCATATTACAAAGATATGCCATGTCGGCTTTAGACCAAAACAACATCAACCAATCCATAAATCATCCTAGTAACGTGTAGAGAACACGTTACATGATACTGGTCCATAACCTAGATAGGTACCAGACCTAATTTGGGTCCACCACGCCAAAGCGATGTCTCCAATCAGTCGAGGCATGATCAAGGATCACTTTTTGCATCTTGAATTCCATCTAGAAGCTACACCAACACCACTTATGCATCCTATCAAAGATTCTCAGTAAAAGCTCTACCGATAAAACCTTAAACCCTTACCAGTATAGGCTTACTAGAGTGTATGATAGCATCTAATCATCAAGTCAATACCAGCAGACCAAACATACTCCAGAAACATCAAACCAAACATATTCCATTGATCCAAACATGTCGATAGTGTCCAACTAATAGTCCCTTTTGTCGGTAACACTAGTTCTTCTACCGGTGACAAAAATATCCCCCCTTTGGTATTGATAGCAACACTATATGTGAAAAAGAAAACATCTAAGTGCCAATAAATGCCAAACATTTCTCATAGAAGATATAATAATGAAAAACTGAAAAAATCCAGCAACTCCCCCTGAGGAGTGCAGTCCAATCTGAAACTAATCTAAATCTCTCTCCCATATGACATATTATGACATTATTTTTCACATATAACTCTCCCCCTTTGACATCAATGCCAAAGATATTACATAGATATCAAAATCATGTGAATCTCAAAGCTGACTACTCCTCCTAAGTAGTAGTACCACTACATCAATCTGGAGCAAAGGATAAAGTTGATGATGCATACCGGACTAATGCTCCGCTCCATTAGTTAAGCTTCTGTCGGAGGGGTAGATAACCCTAACCTATCTCTCAAATATTCAAATGATTCCTTAGATAGTGGTTTAGTGAATATATTTGCAATCTGCTCTTTAGTGTTCACATAAACCAATTTGACTTCCTTTTATTCCACCTTTTCCTTCAAAAAATTTTATATTATTGAAATGTGCTTAGTCTTAGAGTGAAATGTCGGATTCTTAGATATGTCAATAGCTAAAGAGTTATCACAATAGATAACTACCAGTTCACTGCAATTTACCTTGATATTCTTCAACATTTGCTTCATCCACAAGACTTGAGTGCAATTAGTTGTTGCTGCAACATATTTAGCTTCTGCAGTGGATAAAGAAATGCATGATTGTTTTTTGTTGATCCATGAAACCAATTTCTTTCCAAGAAAGAAATCTCCACCAGAAGTGCTCTTCCTATCATCAGTATCTCCTGTCCAATCTAAATTTGTATATGCACATAAAGTATCATCTCTAGAATACCATAAGCCATATTATTTTTTTCCTTGCAAATACTTGAATATCCTCTTTACTGAACATTCATGATTTTATTTAGGATTACTTTGATATCTTGAAACAACACTTACTTCATTCATAATATCCGGTCTAGTCTGAGTTAGATATAACAAGCCACCGATCATAGACATTTCAAATTCATTCTTCATATTATTAGAGAATTCCATGCACAATTTATCTTCTCCTCCAAAAATGATGTCATCGACAAATACTTCAATAATCAGAATATCATCATCATTGATCTTGTAATATAAATTATTGTCAGCACTACCTTTAGTAAAACCAAGCTTCAAAAGATATTTATCCAACCTTGCATACCAAGCTCTAGGAGCTTGTTTCAATCCATGTAATGCTTTCCGTAACCTGCAAACCATATATTTTTCATATGTCAATGAAAACCCATCAAGTTACTCAATGTATACTTCCTCCTCAAGTTCACCATTCAAAAATGCACATTTAACATCCATTTGATAGACCTTATAGTTCTTGTATCCTACATAGCCAAGAAATACTCTAACAGCTTCAATTCTGGCTACTGGTGCAAATGTCTCACCATAATCAATTCCTTCCATTTGAGAATATCCCTTACAAACCAGTCTAGCCTTGTTTCTTACAACCTCACCATCCTCATTTAGTTTATTTCTAAAAAACCCATTTAGTTCCAATAACATTATTATTTATGGGTCGGGGAACTAAAGTCCAAGTCTTATTATTCTATATCTAATCTAATTCATCTTCCATGGCCTTTAACCAATGTTTATCTTTACAAACTTCAATAATAGATGTTAGTTAAATTTGAGAAATAAGACATACCTCTTCATTTGCTAGCCTTCTTCTTGTCATAACTTCCTTGTTCCTATCTCCAATGATTTGATCTTTAGAATGATTTAACCTTACATACCTTGGTGTCTTCTGAACTTCAGGTTCACTGTTCTGATCATCACTCACAATTGAATTTTCTAATTGTACTAGTATAACTGTCTTAGTGCCTTGTACCGTTGAGGCATTGTTGGTTTGGTTATGATTATTTCCACTGTCAGTTCTCTATCATATGATATAGATTGATCTCTGTATTTCTCATCCACTTTCACATTTGCACTCTCCACAATTTTTTGCAATCTTTTGTTATAACATCTCTATGATTTGCTCTAAATTAAATATCTAAGAAATATCCCTTCATCACATCTAGGATCAAACTTCCCAATTGAATCATCCCTTTGATATAACATATACTTCCAAAAATTCTAAAATATTTAACAGTAGGTGTATGTCCAAACCATAATTCATAAGGAGTCTTACCGGTTTCACCTTTGATATGAACTCTGTTGAATGTGTAGACTGTTGTACTCACTGCTTCTCTCCAGTAGATGTGAGGCAATTTGGCTTCCATCATCATGGTCTTTTCTACATCAAAAATGGTTCTATTCTTCCTTTCCACTACTCCATTCTGCTTAGGAGTCTGGGGTGCAGATAAATGTCTCATAATTCCATTTATCTCCCAAAAACTGTTAAATTCATGAGATGTGAACTCACCGCCTTGATCTGATCTCAGACATTTGATTTTTAATCCAGTTTTTGTTTCCACCTTTGCTTTGAAGATCTTGAATTTCTCAAAAGCTTCAGACTTCTCCTTTAGAAAAGTCACACACATCATTTTAGAATAATCATCCATTATTAGCATGAAGTACCTATCACGTTGAAAGATTTTGGTCCTTGTTGGACCACATAAGTTAGTATGAATCAAATAAAGAACATCATTAGATTTATCAAGTATGATCTTAAAAGAAGTTCTAATTTGTTTTCCCAATTGGCATTCCTTACATACCGGATTATGAGGCTTTATAATCTTAGGTATATCTCTAACTGCCTTTGTTGAACTGATCTTAACAATACAATCAAAATTAACATGACACAACCTCTTATGCCATAACCAACTCTCATAAATATGATCAATCAAACATGTCCTATTAGCAGTATTCAAGTGAAAGATATTACCTCCAGTCTGAGTACCGATTGCAATCTCCAAACCAGTTATGTTAATGATTTTGCATTTTCTATCTTTTAACTGAAGTTGGAATCCCTTATCCACTAATTGACCAACACTTAAAATATTATGTTTTAAACCTTCTACATAATAGATATTCTCAGTATTATGCTTGTCATTCAGAGAAATAATACCTCTACCTTTGATCATACATTCTTTGTCATCCCCAAAGCTGACTTGACTGCCATTGTATTCTTGCAGGGACAAAAAATTTATTTTATCTCCAGTCATATGATGTGAGCATCCACTATCAATTATCCATTCATCCTTGTCTTCAACGTTTTTCTGTCAAGGCCTTTTCTTTATTCTTGATACCTAATTCCAGTTCATCTTCCTTTAAAGCATAGAACACCCATTCCTTTCCATTGTCGGATCCACTAGTAGAGTCTCTTGTCGGTTCATCCTCTGAGTCATCACTTACTCCTTCCTCATCCACTATGTAGCATAGTTTGTTTTTTCTTGAGTCTATATTTTATTTCATTAGGCTTAAATGATTTCTTAACTCTTTCTTCAAATCTTGCAATCCTTTCAAGGCATCTAGATGCAAAATGACCAATCTTATTACATGCAAAACATTTAAAAGGTGCTTTTCCTTCATACTTCCTGTCGGTCCTTTAGGTATTCTTCTATCAATTAAGGCTTCAAGTCTCTCAAATTCTTCATCCTCTTTCTTCATATCTTCCAATTATTTTGCATATAGGGCTTTCCAATCACTTTTGTCAGTAGATGATGATGCATGAAAAGCAAGTTCAGACTTTGCAGCTCTAGAGGGTCCAAATTCTTCAAGCTCAAAAGCAGATAATTTCCCAATTAGAATATCTTTGTTAACTAAAGTGTTTTTCATTGTTCTCAATTCATTAATTGTAGTAGCCTTCATCTTGTAAGCCGGTGGTAGGGCTCTCAAAACTTTAGAAACTATTTCATCTTGACTCAGAGATCCTCCACAACATTGAATTCCCATGACAATCTCATTTACTCTTTCCATAAATGTAGCAATTCTTTCATTATATTTCATCTTCAAGTTCTCATATCTTACCCGGTAGCCATCAAGTTTAGCAATTTTGACAGTAGGGTCACCTTCATTTAGAGTTTGCAATTTATCCCACATAACCTTTGTAGATGATTTATCAGTCAATCCCATGATTTGTTGATCAGTGAGTGCACACAGGAGGGCTTCTCTAGCTCTGCAATCATTTTCAATATTTTTGTCCAAGTCTGCAGGAGTAGGATTGCTAGATGTCAGATCATAAGGTGTATATCATTTCTCAGTGATCTCCCAAATATCCTTGCCAAGACATCTAAGATGAGTCTCCATTCGGATTTTCCATATCCCATAGTTTGTTCCATCAAGCTTAGGGATTTCTCTTCTGAAAAATAGTTGTCGGTGGATTTGAAGTATTAGTTGGCATAGGATCTACCTCAAGTGGTTAAACTTCTACAAAAGAGCACCAAATCTCAGATACCAATTGTTAGAATAACTAGCAAACAACTGAGAGGGGGGGGTGAATCAGTTATCAACAGATTATATTAATCAAACCACTTTATAACCTTTAACCGGAGCACATAAACATTGAATACCAGAATAGCAGAAACAGATACCGGTAAGCAATAAAACTTAAGAATGAAATAGAGAATTAACACAATGCAACCATACCACATAACACCATGATTTGTATGTGGAAAACCCAGTAAAGGGAAAAACCACAATGGAAAGTCTACCCACAGTCAGATAATACTTCTACAGAAAGTATGTGATACAATAAGGGGCTTGCACATGCAGGAAGGCACACTACCTAGAGCGTACTACTCATTACAAAGGAGTCTCACTGACTACAGAGAGGTTATAACCACCTTAATATAATTGGACAACAATCCAGAAGAATGAACTGTCAGTGATAGCATCTACCATGCATGATTACAGTCCCAGTTAAGCACAATACCGGAGGCCTTTGACCTCTTACATAAACCCAATTCGATCACCTATGAGCGACCAAATCTCCTTCGCATATGATTTTTCATTCCATGACCACGACCATGATCTACAATGAGATCTTACATCAATTTATACAAACCCTAAGGCCTAAACCAATTAGGTTGGCCACCTAAAAGATATTATAATAAGATCATTACATACATCCATATTGCAATTATATGCCATGTCGGCTTTAGACCCAAACAACATTAACCAATCCATAAATCATCCTGGTAACATGTAGAGAACACGTTACATGATACCGGTCCATAACATAGATAGGTACCACACATAATTTGGGTTCACCACGCCAAAGTGATGTCTGCAATCAGTCGAGGCACTATCAAGGATCACCTTCGACATCTTGAATTCCATCTAGAAGCCGCACCAACACCACTTATGCATCCTGTCAAAGATTCTCAGTAAAAGATTTGTCGGTGAAACCTTAAACCCTTACCGGTATAGGCTTACTAGAGTGTATGATAGCATCCAATCATCAATTCAATACCAACTGACCAAAACATACTCTGGAAACATCAAACCAAATAGATTTCATTGATCCAAACATGTCAATAGTGTCCAACTGATAGTCCCTTCTTCCGGTAACACTAGTTCTTCTACCGGTAACCAAAATTTGTCTGTCAGTAACCAATCATAACAACTAGTGTTGACATCAATGACAAAACATCAATGTAGCACATAATCAATTCCTTCATATTGCCAACAAAAGATTGCCGCCGCAACATCTAACAAAAGATCCATGAAAGTGAGCACTATCACCAACACTGGCATCAAATTTGGTAGCATGATCATCGGATATAAGATAACTCAGTCAAACTAACTGAATTCTGTTTTCAATTCGTGCATTTTGGCTACATACAAAATCGTGAGAGAGAATGTAAAATTAGATCTATGTGGTTGGATGCTAGATGAGTTTTTAATAAACCTAGGGAAGATTAAGGGTGAAAAGAAGGGTACATTCCAGTATGGCACCTTGTTAGTTTTCCTAATGTTATATTTCATGAATGATACACCCGGTTTTGGTAAAAGACAATGAGCTTTTGAAATCCCGGTAGGAAGACAATTGAAAAAGTCAATTGTTGCTTTAGGAAGCCAGAGAGATGATAAGGTATGGGGGTATTTCAAAGTATTCCAGAAAACTATGAGGTCTAGGGTAAGGGTACCTGAGCATATTATAAAGAAATATTCAACTAACATATGCTTCATGGTAAAGAAGGATGAGACACTCATGGAAGTAGTTAAACCCCGAAAGATTTGGATTGAAGAAATGGGCTCTGAGGTGGATGCACAGATTCTTGATGCCTATGCAAAAATGTTGATTGATGCACCAATAGATGAGGCAGAGAATCCCTGTGGTACTGCACAGCAGAAAACTCAAGAGGTTGAAACAGAGTTCAACCGAAAGAAAAGAGAGAAGCAGGAAGGGAAAGCAAGCAAATTTGTGGAGAAGGTTTCAAAGGACATCAAAGCATTAATTGATGTTTTCCTAGAGAAAGGCGGGAAGAGGAAGGATCCTGAAGCTCATATTGAGCCTGTTATTGCAGAATCAGAATCTGAGGATGACGCACTGTTGGCATTCAAGAGGGTTGTTAGGAAGAAACCAAAGGAAACAAAGGCAGAAGCTAAGAAGAAACCGATTAGGATGGTTACAAACCAAATACCGGCACAAAAGCAAGCACCTAAAGCAACACCTTCAGCTGCATCTGGTACTGCAAAGAGGAAGAAGAAGAATGACACTAATTCTAGTAAGGTTACACCTAAAACTTGTGCAGAATTAGTAGATGAAATCACTAAAGATGGCATGTTGAATAATGTTCAATTTTACTATGATCACTTAGAGGAGGATGAACAAAGAGAGGTAGAGGAAGAAATCCTATTATACTTGGATATTTACAAGAAAGCCTTAATAGAAATAAAAAATCAAATACCAGCTAAACTATATAACATGTTAGATGCTAGAAGACTGTCAGCTATGCAAGAAGATAAACATATTAAAATTCAAGAGCTATTATCTATCTATGTTACTATTGCTCCTGATGAAATAGAAAAGACACTTGACGTGGCAGACAGAAAATTTTTCAATAGCAAACATAGGATAACTAGTCTGATTCTAGGAAGAGTAAATCAAATAATAAAGGAAACTCAAAAAGCATGGGTTAAATTTCTTGGAGAAAATAGGGGATTCTTTACTTCACCGGAAACCAAGACAAACACTTTAGATACCCCGGTTGAAAGAAAAGGAAAGGGGATTATGGGTACTTCACCCTCAATTTTGAAAAATATTAAGATAGTGGAAATTGAGCCCTCGATAAATATAATGTACAGATAAATATTGAGATACCAATTAATACAGAGATTGAACAAGCTAATATTGTACAGGATACTAATATTGAGGATAATTGTCCTCCGGATACAAATGTAGAGGTTGAGGTTACAGTTCCTATAGAGGAACCGGCAATTACATAGACTGCACCAAGTGGAAAAGCCACCGGTGCAAGTCAGGAGGTTATAAAGGATAAATCTTTAGAGGAGAAGGCAAAGGAATCCGGTAGGGAACCAGTTGTTGGTCCATCATTGATGTCAATTGAATTAGTAACTAGTTGACAGTTCCCCATCCGAGTCCCACAACCAACAGATTGTTGACTCTGCTGGGGAGTTGTCATACATAGTTTGACATTCACCTAGAAGCTCTGGTGTTTATTCATTGAAGATTTTATAAGTTTTGTTTTCCCCATCTGAGTCACACAATAGATTGGCGACTCTGCTGGGGAGTGGTCATAAAAGGACTATTCAGAGTTTCTGGTGTGTTGTATCAGACTCTACTAGAGGAGAGATCCCAGAAGATCAGATAAGTTAGGAATAAGTTTTTCCTCAAATTTGAGGTGGCGACTCTATTCAACAAAATATTTCAGTAAGTGACTCTGCTAAGGGAGACAATCTAGAAGGAAATGAAAAATCTATTTTTAGTTGAAATTAATTCATGATGTATCGAATTGGACAACCATTTCAAAGAAAACCATTTATTTCAGATGGCATCAGGCCATTGGATCTCAGACGATTTCAATGTGTCCCTACAAAGTGCATACTCCCTAAACTTTCACCACTGGTACCAAAGTTTCATGGAGAATGGGATGAATCAGCGATTGATCATTTAAATGCATTTTACACATTTGTAAAAGATTATGAATCGATGCAGAGGATCTAGTGATGAAGCTCTTCATCAAGACATTATAGGGTTATGCGAGAGAAGCTTATGAATCATTACCTACACAGAGTATTTCATCAATGAGGAAATTTGAGCAATGGTTCTTATAGGAGTTTCATGTTGCAGATGATGAAGAAGATGACTTTTACTATAAAGAGGGCGAGGAACAGATTTGCAATATGGAAGAAGAATCATGCATATCCCCTTTGGATGCCTTCTTTGATTTAGAAAGATATGAGGGTGAATCTATAGCGGGATTGCTCACCAGGATGATAAACATTTATGTAAAAATACCCGTAGATAGCATGCCTTCATTTTCAAACAAAATGGATGAATTAGGGATATCTCATGATCCTGAATTAAAGCGTATATTTAAATCTTTAGAAAGACATGGTATTATTTGGACCCCACATGAGGTAGAAAATACAGGTTTAAAAAAGGAAGAGGGCATGTGTGTAGCTGAATGTAAGGAAGAGGAAGAAACATTGCTTAGTACAGAGGAAATCTCTTATTTATTAGAGAAGGATTATGAAAGGTACATTCAGAAAAATGGTCCAATTTTTTTTCAAAAAGAACAAATTAATGAATTTGGACACATTCAAGGTATGTTTGATGAAGTAAATAATGATTCCAAAGTAAAAAATAAATATAAAAAAGAAAAGGTATTATATGATAGTTACAACAATCCCTTGTATGATGAGACCCCTGGGAAGTATGAAGAATTATATTTCCAGAGTGAATCATCTTTTAATTCTCTCTATGAAGTTGATGTTCATATAGTTCATACATAGGATGATACTTCAATGAAGGACATTTGTAAAGACATTGTTATTGAAGATGAAGTGTGTGAAGCATATGATGATAACTCTCAAGAAAAAATTTATGAAGGTATGCATTGTGATTTGTCAGATGATTTTTTGTGCAATAAACCAGAAAAAGGGTTTTCATGAGGTTATGCATATATATTCTATGTTTTCAAATTCATTGTTTGAAGAGGACATAAGAAAAAATATACCAAATGATGATGTTGCAGAAATATTATATGATAAAGTTTTAGGGGAAAAAGAAATAGTATATTTGCCAAATATTGCCAAGAACGATACATACCCTAAGTTTTTATGTGAAAACGATAAGTTATTTTCAGAACACAAGGAAAAAGAAAATATGTTTAAAGATGGTATAAAATTTGTATCAAATTTACATTATAGTAAAGTCATATGTGATGAGTGCCCTAATCTATTATTTGACAAAAGTGAAATATTTTTCCAAAATAAGGAGATGGTAAAAATAATGGAACACAATCTGAAAGGGATAAAATTTTTAGAATGTTGCAATAAAGGTTGTGTGGAATTAAATCTGGATATTAAGTTGGGAGGCATAAATATTTCCAAAGAGCAAAGTTGCAAAGGAAATTTACCAAATATTTATCTTCCAAAAAATGTTATGCTTGGTGAAAAAGGTAATCAAGTTTATAAAACTAAAAGTTTTCATTACCATTGGCAAGTAAATTCCTCATGGGGTGACAAGGTTGATTTCCAAAATTGCCTAAAAGAGAAGGGATACAATGAAGTAACAGGGTTTCAGAGTAAGGGTAAAATATTATTGAGATATAATTTATCTCAATTAAGGTGGATAAAGGAGTGTGAAGGAAACTGTGTATCATATTCCAGTCCAAATGAAAAAGAACAATATATTAAAGAATGGTGAAGCAAATGTTAATATTTTTAGGAAGGACATATTGTTACATAACCAAAATTAGGTATTTGATAGAGGAAAGAGAAAATGTTGATTTGTGGGGGCTTGGGACACCCGAGTTTGATTCACATGTCAGGCAATTAACTCCAGGTATGTGTATATTTCACAAATTCAAATCATGCCAGGTGCGCTCTCTCACAGCCCTAATGTTTCATTTGAAAGTAGGATACATTCTCATTTTGGTTTACATTTCAGATATTATTATATTATTATGTTACGTTATCATATGTAAATCTAAATGTAATCCATTATGTGAAATATTAAAATGATAGACAGTAAATAATTTGTGTTGCTGCTCAAGAGATGGAATCACGTTTTTAATTTTCTGAAAGAGTTTTGAAGTTGTTTTGGGGTTCTAAATGATTGTTTGTGCTTGTAAAAAAGCTTCCAGACCTTATCCCATGGATAAAAGATAAGTTTATTATAGATTGGCATGTTTATGAGGTGCCAACAACCTCAAAACTGCCCAGATATGTCCAAAAACGGCCAGCAGATTTTGTAACAGCAAAGGAAAGTTTCAAAACAATGCATCCTTTGAGACATAGCTATGCTGATGAAAAATCAAGTGGGACCCAAGGATTGAAAGAGATAATACATCTCAATTGGAACGTATTTACTAAGAATTTCAAGATGGTCTGCTCTCCCAGAAATAGCTGGATTCACTGGTGGAACCTAAAATTACAGGCAAAAACTTGGTAATTGATAACCAGATTGCTCAGGTTGGACAATCAAAAAATTATTCTCAAAAAATTATTCTAGGGAGTTGAACACTCAACCTCTCAACCCGACCTTCCTAACTACCCATACCTACCATCCCCTTTTACCAATTGCTCTATTGTATTACTTGAAAATGTTTATTAGGGTAAATTACTATGGATAATAATTTGCAAATATTTCCACAAGATTTTAATTTATTAAAGTAATCTTGAAATGTGGAAATACATTTTGAAATATGTGATTTAAATAGATTATTTTTACCCTAAAACATTGGTAAAATATATATATTAGGGTAAAATGTTATTTCATATAAATGATTCTTATTTTGAAAAATATGTTAAAAGGTGTGAAATGTAATAATGAAGAAAATTAAATTTTGATATTGTTATTACCTTTTTTACTCTCTTGTAAATTATTTTTGCCCTTAATCACTAAATTAAATACTTTAGGGTGAATTTTATTTATTAAGAGATTAATTAAAGGATAAATATTTATTATAATGTTGTTTTATGTGCAGAAAGCTAAAATTCGTGGGCAAACATTAAAAGGGAGTATTCTTCATCCAAGATTACATTTTGACATTTTTTTTGTGATATAATATTTCTAATTATTAATTGCGAAAGGCATTTTGAAAATAAATCTTATTTATAGCATCTTGATATACTTATGCAAGTAGTATTTTCTTTTTGCGTTTTAAGAAATTGTAATTGTAATATTTTTTATCAAAAGGGAAAATATATGTGGTATTGGATGACCTAAATAAGGTTTGATATATTACTATGTCATCTTATATTCTCTTAATATTATTTTCACCCTAGATAAATAATCTGAACATATTCATTAGAGTGAGTCATTTAATGCTTGATTGGTTTTTGCAAAGGTTATTTCATATGATATAATATTTCCGACCCAGATTAAAGATTACCAAAAGGTGAGAAAGTATTGTAACATTATCAGAAGGGAAGTATTTTTTTTAATTTACTATACAAAATCTTTTACCTTATGTTATTTAATAAAAACTATTATTGGAATAAATATTTACAAGTGTTTAATACTTTGATTTAAGTGAATTATTGTAAATAAGTATTTTACATAGGGTAAAATGATTATTGCCTAATCTAAAGTGGAATATATTTAATCTTTAATTAATAAGGGATTTGATTGGTTTATTTTATGTGCAGGAGATATTGAATATTTACGGGAAGTATTATCAAAGCGGAGGATAAAGGATATATTATTAAAGCTTTATTTAGTGTGTATTTTATGGATTCAAATGAAATTATCTCTGTATACCAAAGGGTGTGTCCTTTGGAAAAACAACTGTCTGTAACTCCCTCTTGTATGTGGAAGGGTGTGTCCTTTCACATATGTCTTTTGGATCAGGTATTTATAGGGAGTCTTTTTCAATTAAAAAAAAAGAGACAATTCCCAATCTGTGATGTTGTCAATAGGGGCTATGGGATGTCTGTATTGGAGAAGTCTGTAGGAATGGAAGTATCATTTTGAGCAATCACTGTGTAATGGAGTATCTGTAAGTGTAGCTATTGTATGCATTCACTCTCCAAAAATTAATATACAAGATTTGTTGTTTCAATTCCAGAATTCGTGTATACTTTTGTGTTGATGAATTTTATTTTGTCCTCTTGATAAATCTGATAAAGGGTTTAATACAGTGTGCCACCACAAGTTGTTATAATTGAATATAAGATTTGCTTCTTCATGTTCTTACAGCACTTAATGGAACCTCTGTATTGATAGTCTTGTGTTACAAGTTGCTTGAAAACTGTCTCAAGAGTTTAAATGAATTATTTGTTCCCAAAGTATCGTGCATATTCCTGGATAGAGGCACTGGTCTGTCATTTATTTCTGAGATTTTGATTTGTATGCATAAGGTCCTTACAGAGAAACATTCTTCCATATCCTATTTGAACTAATCGTTGCAGATTTCATTCAAGTCCTGAAAGCATTTCATTTTCAATATACAATATCTTTAACATTCACTTTTATTCATATTCAGTTTTCAGTTTTCAAAATATTCAACTAAAGCACATGATATAGCATAGTTGTGGAACACTAATTTGTCAGTTGTGTAAACTTGCTTAGAGGCTTAAATCCACATTTAAATAACTCTTTTGTGCTTGAGAGGGAAGGGTACACCCGCCTAGGTCTTGTGGAGCCTGAAGTGCAGAGGGATTTGGTCTTCGACCATCCCTGTTCGTTGGCCAAGGTTGATTGGATTTCCTAAGGAGTTAGCAAGTCTTTGGGTTTTCCAATTTGTGGTTTTGGGCACCAACAAGTCCTACTGAACTGTTGATGATGGTTGCACAAAAACTGATGAAGGAGGGATTCATAGATAAAGTGATTATAGATCAATTAATCATTGTTTTACACAGACTGGTCCCAGAGTGTAAGATTGAAAATGAAGCTATCCCATTTGACAAGCTTAAGATAATCACTAAGCATATTTCAAAGGATTTTCAATCCTCACAGCAAATCTCAAACCAACAAGCACTAGAAAGGTTTACTCGGGCTCAGAGAGTTGCATTTGATCAGGTAATTGAATCCGAAAAGAAAATGATTGATGAGAAGCTCATACTAATAGAAAATTATTTGAATCAATGTAAAAATATATATAGGGCATGTTGTAACACTGAAATACTTACAGCTAATGTAGATAAAAAGATAAAAGAAATTCAGGAGAAAATTGCAAGTATAGCTAACTCTTTTGACGGACTAATTTCATTAACTACATCCATTGATGGTCAAATTTTTATTTTGGAGAACCAAGAGGAAAGAGACAAAATAATAAGAAGAGCCAGAAGTTTGAGAGGCTTGGTGAGTCCCCAGTTGGATTCACTCAGTCTACATAAGAAAGAATGCATGGATATGGTGGGAAAACCCACATTGGTAGAGGTAAATGAGAAAGAATATTTGTCACATTTATTGAGTGGACTTGTATTTATTTTCGGCACATTCAAAACCGGTTGGGATACTTATCTGGAGTTACTGGAGAAGGCTTATCTGAAAATTTTGAAATTTGTCAAGCTTCGATAAAACATGTTTGGGGATATTCATTGTACAGTTCTTATTCTTTGACATTCTTTTTAAATTTTTGATGGCATTGATATCAAAGGGGAAGTAGTATAGATGTGAAAAATAATAAAAAGATTTGATTATATTAGGGGGATTTATGGAGTCATGTATTTTTGGAGATATGGATTAGTTTGCATATTCAGCTTAGGGGGAGAAGGGCAGGATGAAACCGGAAAATGAAACCTTGACCATTTTTCACGAGTGTTGCCATCAATGCCAAAGGGGGAGATTATTGGCAATTGACAATCAATTGGTTGGTTTCACTATGTTGTCATTGATGGCAACATGGTATTGTGTTCCGACTTTATATTTCGGTTCTATGGTGTGCGGGTAGGCACTTCACAGATACTTCACCGGCACCAGCACCAGCACCAACAGAACAGGAGGATTTCTTTGGTTACCAGTAATGCAGACCGACATATCCTGGATCCAGCATCAGCAAATGATTTTAATGTTTTTGCATTTATGTTATTTGGCCGACATGTAATTTGATATTGTAAATATCTTTGTAAGTAGACATAAGGCATAAAACTTTGTATAGGGTATATAGGGTAGTTTGATAGATCATTTTGTGATATAGATATAAACAAGAGACATATGATGGGAGATTATGGATATGAAAATGTAATATGATATGAAATATATCAGAGAGATCATGTATGTGAGGAAATTCATGTGAGGGTTATTCCGGTAAAGGGTTTAGGGTTTCAGACCAGAACAAACAGAGACTAAACTAAAACTGTATTCTGGCATAGAAGATGCTATCTTATTAGTTCACACTTCTCCGGATTGTAGTCTAGAATTTGATGTAGTCAATGAGGCTCCTTTTGTGATTGAGCAATGTGCTCTAGGCTGTAAGCCTTCCTGCAAGTGCAGGCCCCTCATATTTTGTAATATCTCTTCATATGGCCAGTGGATTGATATTGTGGGTCACAAATCCTACCGCAGTTTTTCTTCTAAGGTTTTCCATGTATAAATATGTGTTACGGTTCTCATTTATGTGACTGACTTATTGGTTGCTTTACTTCTTTCAATTTTGCATGTGTTGGTATACCAGTTGGTGTATGCATATTTTAATAAGGCTAAAACTTATCATTCTAGTATAACACTAATTCACCCACCCCCCCCCCCCTTCTCAGTGTTATTGGTTTCCAACAAGAAGTTTATGCCTTGGTAGCATATTATGATTTGACATCATTGGCATATAGATCACTGTGAAGTGGCATGTGGTTATGGTTTCACATTTACATTCTTAAGGATGCATATTGTTGCATGTGCTGAAGATATTTTCAAGATAGTCCATAGAGAACTACATTTAGCATGAAAGATTGTTGTAGCACAAAAGAGAATGGACAACATAGTAAAGAGATGTTGAGAGTATGCATACAACATGATGGATATAGAAGATAATTTGCAGGACAGCCCAGAATTAATGAAAATGAAAGAAAATAGATGAACAAATGATGCATACTAGTTTTGGTTCTCAGGGGAGACAAAATGAATATGATGGCAGTGGATCACATGAGGAGCTGAGAAGACCTGATCAAAGTTTATTTTTATGATGTTAGATCATCTTTAACATATATTATAATAATGGTTCATCTAGCTATAGCAAGGAATATTCTCATGTGCCAAAGGGAAAGAGTGTAGGGTTGAAGTGCACATTGCTATATTGGTGCATCAGTCATAGGGGGAGAAGCATTTATGTTAAGAAGTTACATGGTTGTCAAACCCTTTGTCATTTTTGTCAAACGGGGAGAGTGAAACTTGATGTTGAAATTAATGCCAAAGGGGGAGATTGTTGGTATTGAAGTTGTCATTGATGTCAATATGTGTTTGTGCAGGGTTGATCGGATGAGATGAAGTTGTAGGAGAGACTACTGTGTTTCCATTCATGTCAACTAGGTCATATAGTTGCAGGCTGCAAAAGAATTGAGATGCACAAAAATTTGAGCTCATGCATTGCATAGGTGTAAACTATGTGGTTTCATGTTCTACAGGTGCATTAAAATGTATTTGATCCATTGCCATTCGTGTGTGAAAGTTGCAGAGGTGAAAAATGCAATAATCCTATGTTTGACAATATATCGGCAAGACCCCTGAGTTGTCTTGCCAATCTGAGCAAAGAAATCCTTATTTGACAATGTATCAGTGAGACCCCTGTGTTGTCTGTTCGATCTGTGCTGTGCAGGAAATGTTCGCATCAATTATTTGATCGGTGTAACTCTGGCTAATGAGAGGCTAAGGATTGTGTTGGGGTTAGAATGTGAGGTCGGTGTGACTCCGACCGATGATGGATTAGATAATGCTATCGGGATGACACTGGGTCTCAAAATATGTCATAGTGATTTGGAGATCTCAAGCCAATAGGGTGCTATCAGTATAAGTCAGGTTGATGTCGGATCGTGTTGAGAAAAATGAACCTGCATTGATATCGGTGAGAGACATACTGATAGGAAGATGGTCATCATTGCATCAGTGTGAGGACCTTCGTTGGTGTGAGAAGAGGGCAGTCATTTTGATTTCTTGCGTCATGTCGACACATATTCATAGGTGGTGATCTATTAGGATGAGTCAGGACGATGTCCCTTGATCAGTTGAGAAAAGACTATTAGCGTAATTCATGGCAATGAGTTGAGTTTTGAGGTAACCAAATGGAGCATTTTATGGGTAAGAGTTTGGTCGATGAGTTCTTGCATAGGCAGGGATCACATTGTTGGATTGAAATATTGGAGTCAATCTGTAGCTGAAAGTCACACCGACAAGGAACATGAGTAATGACATCGGGATGCGTATTCTCAATGTGCATAGAGAAAGGAACCAAAGGCATCATTAGGCTATCAGCAAGTGTCTGAGTGATGAACTATCATCGGAATGAGTTGTAAAAGAGAAATGAGATGTGAGAGGTCTGCCCAATGATGGAAGTCATGCCGATAAGAGAGATATGCTTGGATATCGAAATGAGTCATCCCAATACATATAACACAATAGGCCGAGTAGAGTGTTACATCGGGTGGAGCCACCCCGATGTGTGTATGTCATCAAGCAGATCGGCGTGACCTTCAGCCATTAGGATGAAATTGAAAAGACAAGTCGACTATGTTAGACACCCTGACAAAGAATAACATGAAGTACATCGGCAAGAGAAACTTTTGCCTGCCCGATATGGTGAACAAATGAGTCTTCGTTGGTAAGACTTGTTCAAATCAAATGGACATGTGTGGTGCCATCTCGAACACATGAGTCAACCCGATAAGAGTAAAGATGCGACATTTCTATGGCTGTTTCTGATGAGATATTGTTGGTCGATGGACTTGATATGTGCATATCGGTAAGACTGTTGTTGATATGGTTTTTGTAGGATGACCAAAGAGATCAATGTGACTCATACCAATATGATATTGCCAAAGGGATCATAGAGACCTTGTTTTATGGCGTGACCTTGGTGATCTCTACCCGATAGTTGTGCTCATACAGATGGATCAAAAATGTTGATCATTAGAGTGACTCAGTTAGACAAGATAGAACAAGATATGTGGTTGTCGGCCAGACAAGATCAAATTAGGAAGAAACATTTGATGCCAGTCCGACAATATAAGTCAACCCGATAATAAAAAAAAAATGACATCAATGTGACTCTCAATGATGAACAGAGGAAAGTGGAATCTAAGAGAGTGGAATTCAGAGAGAGTTTCCTCAATAGGCATGTCATCCAATTATGGTTATCAAGCAAATTGGCATGAGTGTTTGTTGTTAACCCGATGTGTATCCGCAAAGCAGGCCACCATGCAGGACAATAGTCCACATGGGCATTGAACGAGTTTCACCCAATAACCTGGCGTGCAGAGGGAAAATCTGAGGCCACTTGACTAAAAGTATGACCGACTTTGCAGCCATGTTTGTGAGCCGATATATGTAGTGGTCCACACGGTGGTTGACCTGTCTTGACCAAATGACCTAGACATTGAATGTGACATGTGTTCTCTAGGTGGTCGAACATAAATGCAGAAATGTTGAACAAGATGTTGGTGGTCAAATTAGGCTACTGTTGATCCAAACATGGAAAGTACTTGGAGAATTCATTTATGATGGATCAGTTGCAGACTCATGTGTGGCTCAGTATGATTGACAGAAGGATATTAGATCTTATGGGCAGGTAAAATTGTTGGTGTACAAAGCTAGTCGAACAGAGAAAAAGTTAATGAGATTTAACAAGTGGAAAAGATGACAGAGATAGTCTTACGATCTGGCTGAAGTGTTTGATGATGTGGCATGTGGAACCGCCACAATGACGATTGTGATAAAGCCTCCCTAGTTGCATCCAGCAGATCAATGGTCCACATTTGAAGTATGAAAGGATTAAAGTTTGGTGCATCTGGGAACTTGATTTTTTTACTAGCGGAAGGAAAACCAACTGAAAAGGATAGTGAGAGCAGCAAGGTCGAGGTGGAGAAAAAAAGAAAGGCAAGCAAGAAGTTGTGTGAAAAACAAGACTGTGAGGACCGAGGAAGAGGGGAAGAAAAATTAGTGCATAACAAAGAGCAGAAAGTTGAGTGAAAAAGGCAGATAGAAAGTTGAAGAGAAGAGTGAATGAAGCATGGTTGAAGGGGGCAAGAGTGTGTGCAAATAAAAGAGTGAGAGATAGAGTACAACATAGACAAGTGACCAAAACAATGCAAAGAAGACAAAGAGTTGAGAACAAGGAAGAAGAGATTAGAGAGAGTAGAACAAGGTGTTGAAAACCCTCATTTGCAACAAGGTATATAATTCGTATTTGAAATCTATAGCATTATAATCGTTTGAATGGGTGCTTAGAGATAGGGGTTGGTGCTCCTTGGGTTAAGGGGCTGGTGCTCCTTGGGTTGGTGCCCTAAATATTGTATTTTTTTTACCTGTGAGGCTGGATTGGAGCAGTAGACTCCAACAGCATTTCTCACCGAGGTTTTTCCCCACAATGGGTTTTCCTCATATTCTCTTGTGTTATGGGTAGCTTCTTGTGTGTGTGTGTGTTGATGTGTTTAATGCTTCTGCTCATAGCTTTATGATTGTTGTTATTAAAGCTTTGATCTTTTAGATAGCTCAAGTTTTTATTGATCACCATTGATTCACCCCCCCCTCGCAGTGGTCAATTGTGTTCCTTCATAGATTTAATACATGATAAAAACACCTTATTTTATGCCTTGGACACACTTCAACCCTATAAAGACAATTTTGACAATGTGAGCCAAGTAAGACCACATATCGAACTTAGACATTATAAATTGGTCTTCAAGGACCTTATTACATGAGAATGGTCATTCATGACCTTATTACATCTTGACATGCCTTGGAATCTTGAAATGGCTCAACATGGCCAAAAAGAAGCATATGGCCATCTAGGTGCTTCTGCACCATACACCCCCCTAAGGGAAAACTCATGTCCCATGAGTACCATCCAACTCCATGTTGCTATTGAACTCATTCAACACCTGCAACAAAAGGATATAAACTAGAATACAGAGACATATCAGATATTATGGGGTTAAAAACCATTGTCATCCTTGGTTCACACCTATAGGTGTCATTTGGTGTTTGCACTTGCACTCTTTCCATTGCATCTTCACTCCTTCCCCTCTGAACTAGACCTGATGTACCTGGAATCTCTGTTTGTTGACTAACTTTTTCCTCCACAAATGGACACATGACTATCCCAATCAACACTTCATCAAGCAACCTGGTTGTCTTAGTGTTTTCAATCCTTGAAATGGCTTCAACTTCATCATACCTTACAGGTTCCTTCTTACCAAACATCACAATCTTGGTTTTACCTTTCACCTTCTCATCTTCTTACAAAAAATTTAGTCTAAATGCTTTTCCATCCTTCTTGATAAGGTAGGTTTTTTCTTTACCATCATACATTGTCCTATCAAATTGCCAGGGTCTTCAAAATAGAAAATGACAACAATCCATACGTAAGACATCACATAAAACCCTATCCTTGTACTCACCAATCTGAAACTCTACATAGGCTTGTTCATTTACTAGGAGAGTTTGATTATCATTCACCCAAGAGACTCTATATGGTGCTACATGAGGCATTTTATCTAGTTTCAACTTATCTACCATCTCCCTAGATACCATGTTATCTTGTGAACCTGAATCAATGATAACTATACACACTTTACCTATACATTTGCATGTAGTTCTGAATAAGCTCCTTCTTTGACTGATGTCTCCTTCCTTAGGGCCCTGCAAAAAATTTCTTATCATTAGTGACTCTCCTACCTCTGAAAAAAATTTACTGGACCATGAGAGTTGTCACTTTCATCTCCTTCCTCTTGGACCAGTTGTACTCTCTTCTCACTCATCCTTTCACCACCACTTGATGTGGATTCTTGCCTTTTCAGACACTTAAATGATGGGCGTCCAAACTCTTGGAAATTATAGCATCTACCTGAAAAGGTACTTGAGTTTCTACCTCCTCTAAATCTTCCTCTTGTAACCCTAAAACCACCTATTGCATTAACACTTTGCTCCTTACCCTTACTTGCTTCTTCTTGTTCCTCATATGGCTGCTTGCTTGTACAAAAATTATCCCCTTCCTCTTGTATTCCTGCCTCTTCCCCTATTAGGATTATCTTGTCTTCTCTTTATCTTCTCCTCCACTCTGATATCCAACTCAAAACATTCTTTCATATTTCTTGGGTTAGCAACAACCAATTCATCTTGTATGTTAAACCTAAGGTCACCAAGGTATTTAGCCACTTTTTCAACTTCATCTTCATCCCTACCTACCCTTATTCTTAACTTATAGAACTCATCAGTATATGTCTTCACATCTAGATTATTTTTCTCTAAACTTTACAACTTCTTGAACAATTGAACTTCATAAACTCTAGGAAGAAACTTACCTTTAAGTTTGGCAACCATCCTATCCCAAGACATTATCTTCGCTTTTCCCTTCTTTCTCCACTCTGCTTGTTCATAGTTCCACAATAGAAGTGCATGCCCTTTCAATTTGGGCTTTGCCACATTAACCTTCTGATCATCAAGTATGTCTTCACTTTCGAAGTAGGTATTCATGGCTCCAATCCAATCTGGTAGTTCTTCCTCATTCAGATTCCCACCATACATAGGTAAATCAACCCTTACCTTGTATTGGTCACCTTTCACTACCTTTAATAATCTGATTTTTCACTGCTCTTTACGATCTATCTGCTCTTCCTCTTCTACCTCTTGTAACTCTTCTTCTTCCTCCTCTTCATCACTCACATCTACCAAATCAACATTTCTTCTCTGATTGGACTCCCAGGCTTCAAGCCTTTCCAACACAGCATTGTAGGACTTTTGCAACCTGGTATTCTTCTCTCTCAACTCCTGCAACTCTCTGGCAATACCAACATTCTTAAGAGGCATCTTTTCTTCAACCCCTTACTCTTCTCTCAAATTCCAATTATCTCCTTCAAGGATATACTTTCTTGTTGGGATACGACTTTGATGCAGAGCATACAACAACACAACAAAACCTACGGAGATCTTTCTCCCTACTCACCTACTCAAATAGGTGATTGTTCTTCACAAACCTTCTAGAGAAGTCACAAGGTTACTAGATACATAATAGGTCTCAACAACTCCAAAATGGATTCATGTCTTCCCACCATGTCCAACCATTGAAACATGTCAAATTAGGCCTAATACACATGTTCGAGGCCAACTTGAAACATTCTAATATTTAGATCACACCAAATCCTTATAACCCACTCATACAAGCCTTTCTTCACTTAGGACTCCAACTTGTCCATAAAATCAACTCACAATGCTAAATAGGTGTACACCAACCCCAAGGGATTCATAAAAACATCAAGGAGACTCCTTATTGACAAAACACCATTCTTTACCCTCCCTTCCATCCAAAAGTCTCAAGAAGGCCTACTGCTGCAATTTTGCCTTTCTATGACAGTCATACACATTTAGGATACTCATAAGGAGCTAAGCCATTTCCTCATTCTAAGGTCTCTAAACACCTTCAAAACATTCTCAAAACATCCACACACTTTTTCCAATCATAAAATTGTCATCAAATCCATTCAATGCATCATACTCACAAAATCTTAGGTTACTAGTACATTAGGACAACAATATACCTAGTTTTAGGACAGACATAAAAATGATGAGATTTTTGACCAATCAAGGGCCTCAAAGAATTTATAAGGGTCTACATTAACCCCACACATACTCCCAAACACTCACCAACCCTTGGAGATTCATCTTTTGCATACTCACCACTCTAACACATCAATTCCACTAAGAAAATCAGACTGAGACACAAAATTCAGATTTGTGTCACCCTTTGGCACATGCAAATTTGTATGTGGCACCCTACAAGAAAGACAAACTGAAAGTAGATATTTACAAAGGTCATCCCATAAATTTTCATGAGTATTTGATGATGGGATGACCAAAAATTACATATTTTAATGTCACTGGTTACCTAGCAAGGGTTTGTGACTCATTTTCCAAAATTTATGATAACTTGCTCAAAACAAAGTGAAAGTGAATAAAATCAAAGCCAGAACTTCAAGGACTCATTTCTCTTTCAAGTCCAATACATTTAAGATGTCCACAATAAGGATTTCATAGTGAAAAATGCTTGGTATCAGACTGCTATTACCAAATTCTGCTACATCTAAATTTGGTGGCCTATTAGAGGCCTTACACATTGCATTTGAAGAAAGGTACACAATTTTTTTTTAAAGTTTCTTCATTTAGCATGTTATGGTTTAAAAGTTAAAATTTATTTCACATATGCAAGTATTCCAAGCAAGTAACAACAAAAGATTGCATAGAAATAGTTCTTATATTAAAAAAATGTGTAAGGTGTCCCACACGAGTCGTGGGAATAGTTGACTAGCTACAGACATACACTATCAGTGGGAATAGTTGACTAGCTAGAGACATACACTCTCATATAGTTATATAGCTAAGCTATATAAATAAATGAAAGCATGAGTGTAATAGTAAGGTGACCCGTCATTGCCTGGAATGGTGAGCCTGAGCTTGAAGGAGTGGTTGCATCCTCATCTACTCATCCATCTTCAACTTCTCCCGCTCTCATTCCATTAGTTCATGTAAGAATTGAAAAATTATGTTAGAGAAATGATGATAACCATACTTTCACACTCAAACTCATCAGAATGCATAGTCTATCTGCATAAGGATATCAAAACATATGCCTACAGCTATCAGTGAGCCAGATTCATAAAAAAGATATCAGAGGAATCGGGAGAATGTCATGAGATAAAAACAAATATCATGTTTTATCTAACATGTTTGTTCAGTGTGCAAGTACAGGTTCATGATAATACTCCATGTTCAAGTATGTAGATTAAAATTGGCTCCCACAAGGGTAGATCTTAGCATACTGAGTATTAATACCAGAACAGTCAAATATAGAATATCAATTATTATATGAGCCATCAAAGAACAAGTACCTACATCCATTAGCGCACACACTGACATATAATGGGATCAAATTATCAGATGACAATGGGTGTACTAGTAGGTTCAAATAAAGCTTCAAGGCCTCAAGGGAAACACACAGAAGTTACCACTATCCAAATAGTCTTAGAATAGTCACTCATGAAATGACACTCATGCAGCATATGAGACAAATAAAGGATCCAAAGTACTGTTGCAAGATATGTACTGTTGCAAGTTATGAAGAAGCCCAGTCAAAGATGAGGAAAGTGATATTTCCCAGAGAAGGTTCAATCAGAATTAGCATCAGTCCACATGATCAAAAGATAACCACAAACATTTAAGCATAAACCAAAGTCTCAAAAGAACATTAAGGTGCAGGCTTTTGACAATAATAAGTTGATTAAGAGAAATGTACATGGGCATCCAAGCTATCATGCATCTACAACAAGTACAAATGAAGAGTGTTTGTGATCCAAGGACAGTCATAACAAGGTATCAAAGAATTCAGACACGATGATATTCAAGATGGAATGATAATAACCGCATGGGTCCCAGTATTAAGTCACAATTCCCTCAGAACAACATTCAAAGCAAATTTCAGTCATAAAGTTGTAGTATGATAATTAATATATACGGTTTAGTTATATACAATGGCATTGAAGGTTCATCAAATGAGCAACATTAGGGATTATTTGAATGGATGCATGATGATATATAGAGAGTGGGTAGTGACTTAATATACAATCAGATATAACAGCCTACATGAAGCATGCATATATTCAGTAATGATAGCAATCAAAGCATTGAAGGTGGCAAGAATCATAGATAATACAAATCGGATTAGTCTTTAGTAGCATAAAGATGAATCACTGTCACAACAAAGATGACGTTATCTCAGTCACAGATCTATTTGACAACCTCATAACAACCATTATCACCTCATAGAAAAAGCAAGGTAATGAGATCCGAAGTCCTTGTCCATTCACAAGGAACAATAAACTACAACAGTTGTGATCAAGATCCACTCAAAATCCTATAGCAGCATCTTAGGGAAATGAATACAGTGATTGCATACAGACAAAGTGCAATGACTCACCATGGATCGGTTTAAAGTTTATTGTTTATGACTATTAGAACAATAAATTACATCAGTGAGATACATAGATTTGTAGTAGTCAATTATTGTCTTTCAACAGTCATCATATAAGGATGATCTGCAGCATAAACAAAAGCATGAAAGACATCAAAGCATAATGACACGGAGATATAGCACATCAAGCTCGTTCAAGCCATAGCACAGTAAACAACATGAACAATTAGCAGCATACAACCTTATAGCAGTTGCATGCATTATATCACCCTAGTGAGGTCACTGAGCAGTAAAATGAAAGTGTATCACAGTATTAAAGTCACTAAGATAGAGGATATTAAGAGCATGCCACTCTGGTATGGGTGCATTGAATGTTTATAGGAGGATCTTGTAAGATAAAGAGCAGTCAAAACCCTATATTTACCTTTTGCATGCATCCCTCATGTGAAGACAGTGACATTGAAGGTAGAAATCTCTGTTAAATAAGAAGCAAATTATTTTAAAAGACAGGCATACTCAGTGATCAAATCACTATCAAAACTTATTTGCTAGCTAACAGTAATCCAGGGTCATTCTCAGTCACACTACATCTTTACACTTACAGAGACAGTAGAGAGAAAGCCAACATGCAAATTCATAAGATAATATCTTGACCAATAGCCATAGAGCAATAAGTGGATGAAAATAATGTAGTCAAAGAAGCATATAAGATCTCAGTAGTTACATAAACAAAAGAAACCCTTGGTCCTTTCTCGCAGAGCTAAAGGAAAATAATTTGTATGACCAATACTAGAATCAATGCATGAAAGACCAATGGGTAACTATCTAAAGGAACCAAATAAGAAGCATAGATAGGTCATAAAAAACCTGAGCTCATGCATAGCATTAAGAATATAACGATATGGCAAGCGTAGCTTTTATTCATGCATATAAAAGATTTTTACAGAAACCCTTAGTAGATGCATGTTTAAAAAGCAAATATTTCTATAATAAGGCTTTCACGAAAAAAGGAAAAGTACTACATACCACACAGAGAACTTTGAGTTCGATCCCTGTAAGGCCCATGTCCAAAACCTTAGTTCGAGCACATGCACAAACTTCATCACAACATGTAGCCACCACGAAGACTTCTTTCCAGAATGCAGAATGAAAATAAAAGATTCTAGGGTTCGAGCTTCTCTTACATGCCCTAACTCGAAAATTAGAGTGGGTTTCTTTTTATTTGTTTTTTAGAAAACAAATTGCCACAAGGGTTAAAAGGCTTTTAAAAAACTTTTTTATTATTTTTTTGTAGTATTTATTATTTATAATTAGTATAACTTTGTTAAGATTTATTTTAATAAAAATATTGACAAAGTTATATCAAGATATAAAAAGGGAAAATAACTAAAAAAGTTAAATATTTTATTTTATCATTTATTGAAAATAATATTAACTATTTCAATAAATGATAAAATAAAATTATCTAAGTAAAAGGCAAAATAGATGGCATGCATAATTCATAAAAAAAGGGGAATATGTCAAACATTTGCAAAATTCAGAAAGGGGAGATATTTTGCTTTTTGGCTATATTTGGCATGTTGTTTTTAAGGGAAGGAGATGTTTTTTCTTTTCTACTATTTTTAGCTCAGGGTTCCATGCAGAGATTTTTCAGAGGTAGTGTGCTCTTTCAGAACTATTTTTAGCAATTGCAGCAGTTCTATTTTTAGCAAAGGGAGTTTTTTTCATGCACTTTCAATGGGAGACCTATTTTTGGCATGGTTACGCATGAGTTTTTTATGCTATTTTGGGCAAATCTGCCCAAGGCTTTTTCTCATGCAATTTTTTCATTTTAGAGTTTTGGAGATGTTCTTCATGATATCTATATATTCTTCTATTATCTTTTTTTTCCCTCTGGTTCTTTCTTTTTTGCTACACACAATAGAAAAAGCATTGTATCTCAACACTTTTCAGTTTTCAACATTGTAATCGAGATTATTTTCAGTATGCAATAGAGAGTTTCAGTTTTCTTGTCAATTATTCTTATTTTTCTATTGTCAGATAAATGATTTGATAGAGTTATTGTGATTTAATTTTGAATCAATTGCTTTGTCTCATTTATGCTTTGCAAATTTAGGAAGATTTCATAGTAAATTCAGGTTGTGGGTTGTGTTCATCCAGTTCCCAATTAGTTACATGTTGTTAAAAATCAATTTGCTTCATACAACATTGTAAAACTTTGAGCCTTCGCATGAAATATTGATGAATTTCATGATCTTATTTGATTTGTGAAATAATTATTGGTCTTTGTTGGGTTATAGTTTTAGGACAACAAGTAAAACTGCATCATTTTGGTGTATCACCTCCATTAGAATAGTTTTTCATTACATGCAAGCTTTCTATCCCTTTTCACAACAAAAGTTAAATTGTAGGAGATTCATCACACTGGAAGCCAACTTGATCTCCAGTGGTATACTTTTAATATAGGAAACCCACAAGCCTGAAAATATTCTCATGTTTCGCATAATTGTTTAGCTTTTAGTTTAGCATCACGAGTGCAATCCTTCATGACAACAACTGCTACATCCAGAAAACAAGAAAACTGCAGGGTAAACCTTGAAATTTTATTGCTTATGCCTCAATACATGATCCAACCAACACTTGGCCATGGAAATGAAGATATTTAAAGGCTTTTCCAGGACTCCAACATTCATAATCACCCTTTGAACACAAACTACCAACAAACCACTTCCTAATGCACTTTTTTTTTACAACAAATTTTGCATTGACAACATTGTCAATTTTGGCAATTTTGTGCAACTTGACTATAAACCCACAATGAGACCTATATGACTTTAAAGAATAATTAATACATCCAATTAGGCCCAAATAGCCTTCATACATAATAAAATACCTCATTTGATGCCTTGAACACACTTCATCCCTATAAAGACAATTTTGACAATGTGAGACAAGTAAAACCGTATATTGAACTAAAACATTACAAATTGGTTTTCAAGGACCTTATTACATGAGAATGGTCATTCATAGACCTTATTACATCTTGACATGCCTTTGAAACATAAAATGACTCAACATGGCCAAAAAGAAGCATATGGCCATCTAGGTGCTCATGCACCACTTCTTCCATTGGGATGTTCTTCATGGATGCTCTTACACGAGGATGTGAATTATTTATCTCTTCAGTTTATGGATGGATTCATGGAGCGGATTGTTGTATACCTTTGTATAATTTAATCCAATGTTGTAATATGATTCATGTGACATTATAATAGTAGGATAGAAAATTGTGTATCATGAGATAGCTATATTTGTAAATGGAGACTATGTATCTTGATGTTATTGGATCCGGTATTCTTAAGTAATGGAAAATTGGTGTAGAAGGTGTTTGTAATGTTCTTGTAGTTGTATATGTTATTGTAATCCTTGATTGATTCTATGTTGTATCTTGGATATTCATTATTCATGTAATTAGGGTTTAAATTCATGGTCAAATTAAAGTGTTGTTATTGGCCTAGTGATATTAATGGAATATTATTATGATGACTTAATTAAATGGATGGTCCCTTATTTTTTTATAAGAAGAAAATGTTAGGATTTGGATGTAGATTCAAATAAAGATGTAGAATGTGATGAAACTCTATGATGTTAGTTATGTTCATGTACTTAGTGTTGCATTAGGTAATGGCGATGAGATACCCTAGGGAATTTTAGTTGATGAGTTGATATTTATTCCACTTGTATATTGTGTTCATATGATTATGTTAAATTGTTCGTGTGTGTGTTTAGTAGAAGTTTGATCCATTTCATGTGTATTTTAAGTTATAAGTGTTGCATAGGGTAAGTATTTAAAAAAAAAAATTGTTATCTCTATTTGCATACTAGATTATTGTATTTCTCTAGGGTATTTTGGTGGGCATTACATCTGGTATCAAAGACCGTGTTGCAAACACTGGGATCTCTAGTTAAGGTTGTTTCTCTTAGTCTTGCATGGTATGTCATGATGTTCTTTGCAACTTGATTTGTTCTTTGAGATTTGTGTTTGGAAAGGGGCACTAGAACCTTGGAGATTTTAGATGTCTAGGTTTTGTATTCTCTCCCTAATCCTTTCTAGAAATCATAATAGTGTGCAATATATGTGTAATCATTACTTATGCATGCAAACTAGATGCGAGCAATGTTTAAAAGAATCTATGCGGTCTTGCTTTGCTCTATAATTTCTAGTGCTTACTAAATGTTAAAGGTTGTTTTCACCATATAAAGATTATACTATAAAGAGAGAAAATTGTGTGTATCCTCTTAGCCGATGCTATGTTTCTAGGATTAACTTGCTATGTTGAAATATTACACTAATTTACTTATGATTTAGCATCAATCGTGGTGTGTAATTGATGAGCTTGTATGAAGTGTATCTGTAAATAAGTAAATAGTAGCTTAATGATTCCATTCTCTCTCCTTTCATCTATTATGTAAATGTAAGGAAGTTAACTAGCAATTTATGAGTACCAAATGGAATCATTGGGTGTTTGTATATGGGTGTTTGTCCATGTATAATTTTTGTGTGCATTTATTAATTGTTTGGCAATGCTCTTCCTCCCTCTTCTCTCTACTTGGGTATAAGATTCACAATGCTTAGGAGTTTATCAATATTAAATGGAATCATTGAATAATCATTGATAAACATGACTTTGCATATGTACATTAAAAGGGAAGTTTGGATGGAATAAATTTGCATTGAAGATCAAAATTCATGTGTGGCATCCATGATTTTTGTTTTGAGAAGGATAAGCTAGGTAGAATATCTTTTGCATGAATAATGTAGAAATTCTTATGAAATAATAAATTAATAGATCATGTTATAGTATATGTGTTAAAAAAGGTAAAATTGGTGCATTGTATGTATAGTATAGGAAAATTCAAAATTTTATCATTGTGTCTTTACTTGGTTGGTAATATGAAAGTCTTAGCTTCATGAAAGAGATGTGTGGTTTTGATGAAATTTTTTGCTTGATCAAATGGATAGATTAAAGAAATGTCATCTCCTTACCCTATTTAAATTTTAAGTAAATTCTTGCTCAATGAATTATGTTAGGATGGATTGATAATGAATTAAATGAGGGTGAAATGTGTTCCTAAATGATAATTTCCCTTGAATTGCTAGAAAAAATTAGTTTACAAATAATTATAGTCAAGGGCTGATGGGAGATGAGTTAGAGTAGAATAATGTATGTATATGAATTTGTGTGACATTAAATGAAAATGGAGATAAAGTGGTTGGAAGTAAAGTTATTATATCTAGTTTTATGCTTAAAATAGACAATTTGACAAGTTAATGTTATGTTACGAAATAATCATAGGTGATAGGAGTAAATAATGAATTAAATGAGGGTGAAATGTGTTCCTAAATGATAATTTCCCTTGAATTGCTAGAAAAAATTAGTTTACAAATAATTATAGTCAAGGGCTGATGGGAGATGAGTTAGAGTAGAATAATGTATGTATATGAATTTGTGTGACATTAAATGAAAATGGAGATAAAGTGGTTGGAAGTAAAGTTATTATATCTAGTTTTATGCTTAAAATAGACAATTTGAGAAGTTAATGTTATGTTACGAAATAATCATAGGTGATAGGAGTAAGCATAATTGAAGTCTGATATTAAATTTTGTGTAGCAATAAAGCAATGAGATATGCTTCCTATAAGTAAATTGCTTTCATAAATATGTCATTGATAAAATTTTCTTGATGAAATCATGTAGGACATTCTAATTATTTGTATGTTAATTATTATGCATTGCGAGAAGTGGTGTATGTTATAGTACATCATCAAATGAATAATTGAGGTTATTATATATATTTACATTATAAATTGGTAAATGTGATCATTTTATAGATAGGATATCTTGAAACATTGGTCATAATATTAGTGTAATCCTTGTATGTGTATGAGACACTTTATCTCTTCCTAGGATATGTCTTCTTTTATAAAGGATAATTGCCTAAGGTTTTGTAAAAGATTGCATAGCATTAAATTGATGAAAAGAATATAGATAAATAAATAAATTTATGGTTTTAAGTGTCTACCATGCACTCTCTAAAACATTCAGGGCATTAGAACCTCAAGTGTAGTGTAGCGGTTACTCCCTCTTGTGTGACTAACATTGGTCACATCATGATCTAGGTTTGGATGAGTGGCTATATTGCCTTTAGTTATTTTGTGATTCATATGAAATTGGATTTCTAAAACAAAATTCCTTCATCTTTTTTCTTTTTGGTGGCACTGGCCACACTTTATTTTTTTGTTGATTTTGTCAGTAATTTTTCATGATTTAACAGTGAATTTGATAATCTTTTCTTTTTGGACTTTTTTCTTTTGTTGTTGTCTATAGTGGTTGTTCTGAATTTTGAGTCTTGTGGGCCCTTGTTTATGTTAAGTGTAGTCTCTATCATGTTCATTTCAGACCTATGATAGTGTGTGCGAGGGAGGACACCGCAAAGAAGTGCACGAGACTTAGCGAACAATTAGATAAAGTTGATTTTAGTTGAGTGAATGAAATATGTTTATAAGATGAAATATACTAGTAACTTGCTAGATTTTATGAAATGTTAGATAGAAATGTATTTGAATTTGAGAAGTTAGTAATACATAAAATAATTAAATATAAATGAACTACAGACTTCATCTATTCAATGAGTTCTTATGTATGTGTCATGTATAACTAATTGATAAGGGTGCCTATGAATGATTTATTGAATGACGGGTGTAACAAATGTTTGTATTCGGTAGTAAGATTTACTCTTTCTTCTAAGTTAATATGGTGTTGTGATTCATGCCTGGTGCTTTGGTATGGAAACTGAGATGTTTGAATACCATAAATCTTGTTTTCTCTTAAGTATATGGGTTACAGATTTCTACAAATTGTAGGATATTTTGATTTTATTTGGTCTTGAAGGAAGCTTACTCAAAAAATTTCCCTTCATATAGATGTATGACATGGCTTCTTCAATAAAATAGGGGTGTGTGTATGTGTAAAATATCATGTAAAATGTATATATGTCTTCTTATTTACATACAAATATATGTTAAAGAAGTGTGTCCATGCTTGAAAGGTGTGAGTAAATGTGATTTTTGTTTATAAATGTTGACTCAATGATAGGATTTATAGTTTTGTCTCACAAAATGTTTTGGATTAAGTTGTCTCACAAAATGTTGCTACATGATGCTCTCTTGAAAATATTTTAATGATTTAAAATGCTCATTATAACTGGTAAGAGTTTCTGTCTTTTTTTATCTCTTGTGTAATGCATTAGTTGAATAATTGGAAACTAAAACAAGGAACTTTTGTTGTTATTTTCTTACTTTGAGACTAGGGGGGGAAAATGAAAAAATTGAACTCATTTTTTACTAGTTGATGAATTCTCTAATGGGAAGATTAAGTAAATTGTCTGTTATTGTTCTAAAGGAAAAATATAATTTGGATATGTTTAACGGAAGTTTTAGATTAATGTGTGTGTACCTTCACCCTAAGCTTTACGACTTCTAGGAGTAAGTCGGGGGAGGATGTAGTTCCCCTCCCTAAGTCATCCTTTAAGAGAGGATGTGATAAACACTTTTAGATTTGTTCATATTCTAGTTGTCTCTTATTTCATTCTTAATATTGATATTCTCATTTACATTAGTGGATTTATTATGATTATTAATCATATGCTTTGGTTTGATTATTGAAGATAGGTGAATGATTAAGCTTCATGTTTATTTCACTAGTTAGGACATGAGGTTCATGTTTATCTCTTATGTTGAATAATCTTAGACATTTCATATTTACATTTGATACATTATGATTTGTGTGGATGAAGTTATATCCTGGACTATTATGATGATCTGACTTATGTCTAGTGATCTAGATGCACTCATTATTCATGTATGGATTGTATTGCTTATGAGGATTTTATTGGAATCTTACTAGTGGTAAGCCCACTTCATGATTATATTGGATGAGTAGAAGTTTTGGTTGTTGTGATTTCTTTCTATTGTATTCGTGGTAGAGACGATGTCATATCACTCATTACAATCATGATATAATGGTGTGATTCTCTTTAGTAGTCCAATGATTTATGATATATGCAATTGTACATGTTGTCTTGTGATTATTGGTGGTTGCAGGTACTAGACATCGACTTCACCCAATCTCATAGTTATGAGCATGTCTTAATCCTAATGGCAAGTTGATCTGAGATGACATGAGTTCCTACTACACATTCTAGGCTTAAATTGATACTCTTGTCAATTAGTGTCTTGGCTTGAGTCAGTGGTCAATGTCATATGGTATGATGTTCAACCCTATGTTAGGTTGCCTTGTGAGTTTGTGATTATTTATTAAATTAATAATTAATTGATTTATATAGTTTCTTAAGCATTAAAATAAATTAATGGATGACATTAATGTTTAATATTATTGTGTGATTATTATTATTGGGGGATTTATTATTTATTAATGATTATTCCATGGACTTATGTTTAATTAATGATTTTATATTATTATTATTTTATGGTTTAATATTTATTTGAATATTTATTAGTCTTTGATTTATTGGATTTACTATTTATCATTTATTTATTTATTTATCTATTTATTTATTTGTTATTATTTATTTACTTACCCTTTGTTATGATTGGTCCTCTTGGGAGTTGTGATTGTGAAGATATTAATATTTAATTGTTTGTTTATGTATTTATATTATTTTGTGGTTTAATATTTATTGTGCATTTGATTTTTTATTTATTTTTATTAAACCCTTTCTATTTTATTTATTGATTAATGGACTTATTTATTATTTATTATTGTTTATTCTTTTTACCCCTTTGTTTATTTAGTATTTACCTTACCTACCCTCTTTTATTATTGGCTATGATATTTGGAGATTTAAATAATATTATTTCATATTAGTTTTACCTTGATTTTAGGCATGGTAGGTGTGAAATATTATATTTTTAATTATTTTGTTTGACCGATATATTTCATAGTTTTGAATGAATTATATTTATATGGATTTCTGAGCATTGTCGTGGGTTGTCTTGCGAGAGATTATTTTCCCAATATAGTGCGGATCTTGATTTTGGCTTTTGGAATTTGGGAGCTTGGCTAGATTGTGGATTGAATTTGCTCCTCATCGAATCTTCATAGTCCATTTTCTTCTATTCCTCTAGGTTGGAATTTTGATCCTTTGTAATTCATTTTCAAATGACTGCCTGCAAAAGATTGTCAACGGAAATGGGAATTGAGAGATTTTCTATAAGATTTTGATTATATGAATTTAAATATACAAATATGAATCTTGGGTTAAAATTATATTCTATGTATTTTTTTTTCATTCGAGAAGCTGGGATATTAGTCTGTGTTCGCCATGAATGGCTTCTGCCTGTGTTGTGTCATAAAATATATGTTGTTCACTAGCTTGAGATTTCCTGGTGGAGTTGATTCCTTGGTTCTTATTATGTATTGCGCCCAACTTGGGAAAGTTTTTCACATCGTATTTTTAATCTTATGTATTCTCTAGGCTTTGTTGTGATTTTTCACTTTTGATTTATGAGTTTTAAGTCTCTATGGTGCATGCGCTAAAACTGTCACGTATATGCGCTAAACTGGTTAACAAATGCATTAACCCATCATGTAAATGGATTAACCCATCATGTATATGCACTATTATGGTGAGGGAATGTGCTAACCTATCGTGTTTATTCATTGTTTTGTTGTTCAAAAGCACTGCACTATTTGGTGTTGTAATGGTGAAAAATTAGGGTTTCCACCATTGGATGTATGAAAACCACTAATTTACCATTACATTCAAAAGAGGGACGAATCCAATAAATTTAGTCACAAACCAATAACGATAAGGACTGAAATACTAATTGTATTCAAGGGTGGTGTGAATTTGTTTACCCTTT
The DNA here is from genome assembly GCF_030272615.1 of Cryptomeria japonica. Classification (NCBI taxonomy): domain Eukaryota; kingdom Viridiplantae; phylum Streptophyta; class Pinopsida; order Cupressales; family Cupressaceae; genus Cryptomeria; species Cryptomeria japonica. The sequence continues at coordinate 369,571,343 of NC_081413.1, read as the reverse complement.
TTTATGAGTTGAAATGCTAAAATTAAGGGAAAATATTGAAAATGAAGGTAAAAATGCAAAAATAGTGAGCTACAGTCATCAAATTGAGGCACACACTTGGATTTGAACAATATATGCAAATTCAGACATGATCCCCAAAAAGCTCCAAAAATATCAAAACTGGAAGACCCGTTGCTCTAGTCCCAACTTTTTGCATGCCAAAGAGGGTTGATTTGTCTCTACAAAAAATGCCTATTCTTGAAGATCACAACTCTGTACCTTTTTCCTGCACATAGAAAGAAAGGGAAAAAGGTTGGGAATAGGTATTTTCCTAAGTCAAACCTTTCTTTAGGAATTAACCTTGATTGAAATACTGTAATACTAAAATAAATAATGGAAGGATATACCTCAAATCTGCAATGAATGATAATGATGATTTGCTTCTTGAATGTAATCACATATGTTGTATGAAATGGCATGAACATGAAAAACCCTAATCACACACACATGCTTGCAAATGAATGATGTAATGTTGCTCCACAATTAATGAATGAAGAATGCAACCATGAAGATCTCTAGAAATGCTTGATGGTGAATGATTCAAAACTTGAATGCTTGATAATTATAATTTCACCATTCACTTATAATGTCTTGTTATGCAAATGAGAGGGGAATACCTCCTTATATACTTTCCAATGAAAAAATGTATTAATTTGCCAACATAGGCCAACATGGGGATAGATTTCCCACTCATTTTTGAAGATGCAAGAAGGAACCAAGAAATGACCCATTAAGGGGGACCAAAGCATGGCGATTTGATCCTAATGAGGACCAAAGTGTCACGCTCTAGTCCTACCCTAATTTGGGGCTGGGACAAGGGGTTGTTATGTGATGTGTTGAATGAAGACAAGCCAAATTTACATGGTATGAGCATAATTGAGCCTTAATTAAGCATTAGGGGATGTACACTAAAGTGAGGGCCCAAAATGTAGACTAAATTGTAAGGGATTACAATTTAAGATTCTACATTTAGCCCCAACTTTAGCGAGAGTATGAGCTTATGCAAATACTCACGGTAAAGTAGAAGAAAGAGAGATGAAGGAGAGAAGCAAATAAATATCAAAATCACAAGGAGTATAAGACATCACTAATTTCAAGGAACCAGACCCCCAATATTAGGATCTTAAGTCACTCAACCATATGCAAGGACACACAAAACAAGACAAAAACCAAAAAGACAAATACAAAAGGGCAAACAAAGCTAAAAACACAAAAAGACACAACACACAAAAGCTACCAAAAACAAGACCTCAAGTCAACTAGTTGAAGAGACCTCGATATCAAAATGTCTCAACAACTAATATCATTCTTAAAAAATGTCATCTCACGAACAGAAGTGATCACATAAAAGAGGAAAGCACATACCATCCATGAACTATCAATAGCCAAGCTACAAGCTCATGAGAAGAAGGAAAGAGAGAGCATGAATACGTGCTAGATGTGCTTTTCCAAGTGATCCATGAGAAGAATGATGAAAAAGGACATAGATACCTCACCCCTAAATGTTTTTATCTAGGTGATCCATGTCAGGGAGGAGAGTAGGAATAGCCTAGCCATGCTCGACTAGTTGCACTCATCATCGTGCGTGTGTGCAAGTGATGTCTGGTTTCAACTATGAAGCACCTCATTTTTTAGTGTGCATCCACCTGTTTAAGACATGCAATGTAAATACAAATGCCAAGAGGTGATTGTGTGTGCAAATGTAAAGAGGTGGATGTCTGTACAAATGCCAAGAGGCAAATGACAGATACATGTCTGGATTCCAGAACATCCTGTGTAAGACTTTTCTCTAGTTTTGGTGATGTGTAACCCCATTTAAGAAATATATCAATGTTGCGTCTAGTTTCAAGTGTGAAGGATATCGTGTAAGAGTTTGTTTCCTCTGTGTAGCATCCTAAAATTGCACCATTTGCAATATTGACTGCATTTAGAGTCCTCACCTTAGTGTTCATGTCCTCATGCTTGATCAGGACCCATTTATCCTTGCACTATGCAATAATGCCCATATTATTACATTCCACCTTACTAGGACCCTTAACCCTGGCCCAAATATAGGGTAGGAGTAGGGTGTGGTACCTTGGTCCTCACTAGGACCATGGTGCCATGCCATAGTCCTCCCTAATTGGGCCCCAATTTAAACCCTTTTCCCTATCTCAAATTTGAGCGAGAAACCTTTCTTCTTGTCGACCTATGTCAAAAAAATTATATGTTTGACGACGGGAAAGTATATAACGAGGTCTTCCCCTCTCATTTTGAACAATAGGAGATATAGGTGAATAATAAGGAGATGTACATTCAAGCAATCAAGCATTCAAGCATTGAAGTATTCATCATCAAGCATTTCTAGAAGTCTTGAAGGACGCATATTCTTCATCTATCTATAATGGAGTAACATTTACATCATTCCTATGCAAACATGTGTGTGTGATTAGGGTTTTGTTATGTTCATGTCATTTCATACAACATATGTGATTGCATTCAAGAAGCAAAGCACCATTATCATTCATTGTAGATCTAAGGTATACCTTTCCATCATTTATTTTATGTATTTGTAATATTTCATTCAAGGTTAATTCCTAAACTAGGGTTTGACTTAGGTAAACCTTTATTTCCAACCTATTTCCCCTTCTTTTTATGTGTAGGAAACATGTATGGAGCTACGATATTCAGAATAAGCTTAATTTGTAGAGACGAATCAACCCTAGTTGACATGCAAAAAAGTAGGAGGACCAAGGTGCCCACCACCACAGTCCCAACATTTTTGGAGCTTTTTCGAGGATCATGTTTGAATCTGCATATATTGCTTAGATCCAAGTGCATGCAAAAATCTCACATCTGTAGCTCACTGTTTCCACATATTGACCCTCATTTTTAAACATTTTACCTTAATTCAACATTTCAACTCACAAAAGAAGAAATCAAAATTAATCCAATCCATTTAATGTTTAGCCCTTATCTAATTTGTGATTGAAGCTAGTGGATTCCCTTCTTCTTTTGAATGTAATGGTCCTAAGTGAAAATATTTAACGGTTTTCATCCCTCTAATGGTGGAAACCCTAAATCCATTTTCCACCTTACATTTTGGTGAACTTGACTCTGTACATTTTTAATTCTAATTTACTTTCTTAGATCTGATTGTTTATGCAATTTAAAATTTAATTTTTCATTTACAAGTTTGATTTCCTTGTAAATTTTAAAAATTTAGAGGTTAATTGTAACACCCCTCCAGGAAACCCCGAAGGGATTAAACTAAAACACTTGAAAAGAGTAAATAATTTTTTTATAAAAACTTTAATAAGTTAAATGATGCATTAACATTTCATTTAAATGACACAACGAAAGACTTAACCTAACTCCTAAAGGGTTTTCCAACATGGTTTACATGATTTAAACTAAACATTGCTTATCGTTAATTAATCCAATTAAGATGATTTAATCATAAAGACACAATTACACTAATCAATGATTATTTAATTCAATAGTATGAGATATCATTAACATGTCTAAGTTCCATTCGAGATGATTCTTTCCATTACATTTCATCAGAGATACTAATAAAAGATATACATTTAACCATTTAATTTTCATCCATACATTTCTTTTGCATCACATGATTGAAATAATATTACATTGCACTAAATCACTAAGTCTCATAGGAACATATAATGTTTACATTTAAAATTACATCTTGCCTTGAAGGCATACATAACAAATAATACAGCTGACCATATAAGGTCCAAGATATACAAACAATGATCCAAGATGACGGATATGATCCAACTGGAAGTACAAGACGCTCAAATCCAAAGAGCAACTGGAACACCTGTGAAAGGAACTCATGCAAAAAGGAACAAATACACCCGATGGAAAGTGGCACTACCACCTGACCATGTGGCTCAAAAGAACCGTCCCACCATGCTAGGAGATAGAAATAAGATGCACTAACAACCTACAAGGTATGCACACATGGTCTAAACACAACATCGGGAAACTCACATAAAGCTTATACTCATAGAAAATGACTCCACAACAAAACTCCAGGTGACACCAACAAAGCTACACACTAGTGACCTTAAGGGAAGAGTGTCATCACATAGCTTGGAATGGTTATCTTGGAAAGCCTCCATAGGTCCCGAACCTCATCCAAGTCTCATGCGGACCCAAACAATCCTTTCGTGAGGACAAGGTTGTTGGTTTGCCATTGTAGGCCTTCCCACTGCATCATGGGTTTGTACTAGCACTCAACCATGAGTGAGGTACAATTATCTTATTTAATGTTTTAGCTACCAAAACCCCTAATATATTATTAGATTATCACTTACTTAACCAACTTTTGAGGGGTTATCATGCTAACCTCTTTGGGCGCGACCCCCACTCGAAAGCCACTCTTCTTTAGGGCACTAAACAAACATTCCCCAAAAGAACTCCAAAGCCAAAGTACCAAAACAAAATTACACAAAAGAGTTCAAAACCACTGAGAAACAATTGGTCAAACAAGCCCTTTCACAAAAGTTAAATCAACTGACAAAATATAGTCAGCTCACATGACTGACCAACAAAAAACACCACACGAAAAAAAATAATTCCATTTAACCTTAAAGACTTGCACCTGCTTATGCCTCGGTTGTTTCCTTATCGGCGGTCTCCCCCAGTTTAACTTTGTCAACCTCTCCCAGTGCTTCCCGCTCTCTATCCAAGGGCAAAGGCAAAACCCCTATTAAACGCAAACGTATTGTCTTTGATGACAATTCTTCTTCTGAGGATGTTGAGAACGACAATCCTTCCCCTGATTCTGAGGTTAAAAGGAGATCCTCCACACTGGCTTCCAAAAGCCGCAAAAAGAAGACCCTGGTGATTGAAAATCTTGACTTAGAGGAGGACCCCATTGGAGACAAGGAGGGAGAGGACCCTAATCCCACTATGGGGGCCCCTGATGGGGATGTTGTGGATGTGGATATGACTAGGGACCCCATGGTTCTGACCACTGTTGGCGTCGCTGACATGGGTAATTCTGAAATGCAAACCCAGGACCCTATTGATGTTAAGGATACAGCCCCTATGAACAAGAGCACTTAGGGTGTCATGGGCGAGGAAATTTATGATAACAAAGCCTTGGACTCTGGTAACTTGGACCCGGATTTAAAATGGTTGAACAGGTGATGCAATCTCTCCCCCTGATGGGCTTGGGTAATGACATTGATAACTCCCCTACTGGAGATGTGCCTAAATAGATTGAAGAGAGTACGGATGACATGGCTACTGTGAACCCCCATGGTGTCCCTACTCTGCAGCAAATAGAAAAGTTGAGCACGGATGTGTTGGACATCACGCAGAGGATTGAGAACCTCGGCTTCATGCTTGAATTGCAGGCTATCAAGGATGATGTCAATCGGCTTAGGAGCAAGATGGAGGCTTGGGATGCCCAAAGAGCGGACCTTAACAAATTTCATTTGCAGGTGTTACACAGCTCGGCGCTCACCCTCTCTTTGTTGAGGGAACGTACTACGGACACTGAGGAAGACAAGCAAGAGGCTAGGGACCTTTACAAGTTCCTGTCCAATGAATGGAACAATGCCATGGATGCCACTGGGGTGCGCAAGGCACCTCTGTAGTTTTTTTATGTTTTTTACTGTTGTTTCTGATTTCTAAAGACTTGGTCCCTTTTTGCTGATAGTTGGTGTTAATGTTGTTATAGTGTTGTTTCTGCACTATGATTTTAATAGTTATGCTATGTAAAAGGTCAATGCCCTTGTTCTCACTTCTTTATTAATCAAAAACAAACACCTTCGCTAGTTTAGAACAAACAATTTAGTTTTTCTCTCCTTCAATACACATTTGACCAATTTTTCTAAGTTCCTAAGTTTCCAAAATAAATCATTTATAAACAATCATTTTACTATTTTAATTAAAAATTCAAATTAACATTATCTATATAAATTTAGAATTCCAAACTATCATAAACATATTGAGCCACATTCATATATATATATATATGAATATAAAATAAATCATTTATAAAAAAAATGATATTTTTCTTTTCAAACTAAAATTACCCTTTCTTTTCATTTTCTAAAAATATTTTTCCATCATATAAAAATTAATTCTGAACATTAAAATATATATAACCACGTTGCAAAGCCTGCTGCCACGCACCCCCATAGGGGAAGCCGGTGGCATGCGGGGCCACGACATGGTCCCCCACAGCCCATGGATGTGCGTGGCCACGGCATGGCTGCCACAACCATGGCCCCACCTCCATGGTAGTGGGGAAACCACAACTCCCCACTCCATGGGGTCGTGGTGCCCAGCACCCCCCATTATAATTTTTTTTTTCATTTTTTTTTAAATACCAACAACCACAAAAATATAAAACCGAGAACTTTTAACCGCATACCACCAAAAAGGAAGATTGACCGACGACTGACAATGCTCACTATCAAGCAAGACTAAGGGTAAAATTTAGGGCCTTAAGACTATCTCCTCCACTTTCATCGGATTATTTAAGTACGCTCAAACCTGTGGAACCAGATGAAGTCAGTACCTTGTACCTGTAATTCTTGCATCACCAAACCACACACACACACACACACACACACACACACACACACACACACACATATATATATATATATATATTCAAACACGGTAGACACATCGACGAAGGAGAATCATGACGTTCCCTATCTCACCGAAGTGAGTGAAGGAAAATCATCTTCACGCACCCCATACACTTACACACATACATGATGACATATACATAACACATCTCATGTATAGAGTAAATGTGTTAGTCCATAGTCAGTAATGCAATAAAATTAACATCTAACCATCAATAAGAGAATAATGTGTAAACAACATCCACTGAATCTCAAATCAAAGCATAAACCAACATAGCATAATATCTGAATAAAATATCACCACATAATGTATCCACTAATATCCACTGAAAAATCAACCATAGTCAAAATAATTATCTAAAAAGTATGATCGAGGGAGGGGTACTACATCCTCCCCCCCAAAACTAGGCTTACTCATGGAAGCCTAAAATAGATAAGGGTAGAGCTCTCTCATCTTCGCTGCATCCTCCCATGTAGCCAAGGTCTCATCATTTGGGTCCCATAGGACCCTTACCTGGTCGATGGTACAACCCCTGAGGGTCAAACCCCGACACTACAGAACATGCACGGGCTCCATGGAAAGTTGTCCGTCCTCGACCTACAATGTGTTCCAATCAAGAACATGGGTCACATCAGGATTATAAGGTCTAAGAACAGAAACATGAAAGACATCATGGATGCAGGATAGGCTCAGTGGCAAGGCAAGACGGAAGGCAACAAGTCTTATCCTCTAAAGGATCTCGAAAGGGCCAACAAAGCGAGGCGCCAACTTAGAACCCTTTCCATAACGGATCAGACTCTTTCGTGGACACACTCTCAAGAATACTCGCTCACAAACAGAAAACTAATGATCCACTCTGTGATCATCAACATACTTCTTATGCCTAACCTGTGCTACTACCAAATGATCATGAATCTATTCAACCTTATACTCCATCTCTCGAAGCATATCCGATCCTATACGCACCCTGTCCTCTAATTGATCCCAACTCAAAGGAGTATGACAAGGACGACCATACAATGTCTGGAAGGGAGACATTCCTATGGAGCTATGATATCCATTGTTATAAGCAAACTCCACAAGATAAAGATAGTCCTCCCAGCGTGACTAGTGGTCCATAACATACATGCGAAGCATTTCCTCCAAAACCTGATTCACCTGCTCGGTCTGACCATTGGTCTCTGGGTGATAAGCTGAACTAAAATTCAACTGGGTCCCTAAAGAATGTTGAATTGAGGTCCATAATGTTGAAGTAAAGACAGGATCTTTATCTGAAATGATTTGCCTAGGAATCCCATGTAGCCTAACCCCATCTTCCATGAAAACACGTGCCACCATTGTTGATGTATAAGAAGATCGAATAGGAACAAAATGAGCAACTTTGGTCAACCTGTCAACAATGACCATGATGGCGTTGTGACGACGCAAAGAAACCGGCAACCCAACTATGAAATCCATGGAAATGATGTCCTATTTCCAATCTGGTACCAAATTAGGTTGTAAAAGCCCTGCAAGGTGCTGATGCTCCGCCTTCACCCACTGACATTCTAAACAATTCGAAACAAAATCAGCAATCTCACATTTCATGCCAGCCCAATGATATATTTGTCTCAGATCTGCATGCATCTTCTTGACACCACGATGTGCCGAGTAAGGTGCGTGATGGGCCTCAGTCATGATCAAAGAACGAAGTTCGTCCAATGGAGGTACATAGATACGCCCAAGATGTCAAAGAAGATCATCTGCCTCAAGGTTATATCTAGAATATCTTCCCTCTAATGGTCTTTCAGTCTCAGTCATGGCTCTAACCTCCTGATACCAGGTGTCCTGAGGAAGAATCCCAAGGATCCTCTCTCTCAAATCCACCCCAAGGGACAATGTTGCAACCTCATGTCGTCTACGACTCAAAGCATCTGCCACTACATTCTCTTTCCCCTGAATATATCGAACCTCAAAATCATATTCGTAGAGGAATTCCATCCATCTTCGTTGTCGAGCATTGAAGTTCAGCTACATGAAAATGTATTGTAAGCTACGGTGATCACTGTTCAGCTCAAACTGATGCCCTAACCGCAAATGTCGCCACCTAACTAAAGCATGAACTACAACTGCCAACTCTAAGTCATGAATTGGATAGTTCAACTTGTGGTCCTTGAGTTTGCGAGACTCATAGGCTACCACATGACCATCCTGCATAAGCATTGCTCCTATGTCTTCTAGAGAGGCACCAATACAAACCATGAAATCTTTGGATGGATCAGGAACTACCAAAATCGGTGCACTAACAAGGAGTTCCTTCAGAATACGAAAAGTTGCCTTACACTGTTCCGACCAAACATACTTCTTCCCTTTCCTCTGAAGAGAAGTGATCAGGTGACCTATCCGAGAAAAACTCTAAACAAAAGCAGCGATAATATCCGGCCAAGCCCATAAAACTCCAAACCTCAAAAATAAAAGTCGGCACTGGCCAATCTACAATGGCTTGGATTTTAGAAGATCCATGGATACACCTTATCTTGAAACCACATGATCAAGATAGTTCACCTCAAATTGGAAGAAATCACACTTAGCCAAGTTGGCATAAAGTTGATTCTCCCACAAGCATTGCAATACCTGTCGCAAGTCGACCTCATGCTCTTCCATGGTTCCAGAGTAACTCAAAATATCATCCAAAAACACAAAGACAAAACGATCAAGATAGGTGCGGAAAACCCATTCATGAGGCTCATGAATACTGAAGGCACATTTGTCAACCCAAATGGCACCACTGTGAACTCATAGTGACCATAACGAGTACAAAAAGTCATCCTATGAATATCTTGTTGGCATTGTGTTGTCATTGATGTCAACCAGTATGGGAGATGTATGTGCAGTACTGTCATTGATGCATATCGGATGTGATGCCTTTGATGTCACTTAGCTTAGCAGGTCACCGACAAAGGAGAGAATGTCACCTAGCATAATGGCCATTGGAGTCACCGGTACACAGGTTAGTGTTTGACTTGTGTTAAAGATATGGACAGGAGGCCGCTATGATATAGCAATCGGTAAATGATGACATCTGTAAGTGGGCAAGATGTTGGGTTGTCGATTATGATGAAGAGGGGGAATGTTATCAAGAATCACATTAACACAGGAGGAAAGTATGTACAGGTCACCGGTATGCTATTGGATGTCAATCTGTTGGACTCCCACCAGATGAAGAGAAGACTGACAGTGAGTGTGCCCAAACCAACGCATGTACCTAATTGAAGATATGTTGCTCAAACAAGGAAGCCACATTGGTGCATTGCAAGATGCAGATGACAAGGATCCGCTCCCACCGGTAAGTGTAACTTATCTCACCATACGCATGGAATGCATCATATCCCTCTGAGAGAACGCAGTTAGAGGAAGCAAAGGCAAGAGATTGAATGCATAGACTGGATGACAAATGTGAATGATGAGGAAGCCTCATGACCTTCAGATCAGAGATGTGTACCGAATCTGCAAAGGTAGACATGTTGAGTTGCCGGTACAGAGAAGGAAGGATATGTTTGCCATCTTGGCAAACCGATTAAGAGGAGGATCGGTCAAATAATGAAGGCGACAAAGTTGGAACAGCTGCAGACAGAGGACATTGCCAAATTGAAGATGGAGTTTGTTGAGGGTTGATGACATGGTTTCATCAAGGTGGTTACCGATAAGTATGTCCACCGATAAAGTTGACAAAGTGCAGATAAAGAAGGCTCCCATTTGTTGAAGATGTGCATGAGGTAGGTTGGCAAGTGTGTTGACCGGTTTAGGTGCTCCACCGGAAGAGAAGAAAGGTGCAAGGTTGATGATAGACCGGTTAGGGTATAACCGACAGAGTTAGTGAACCGGCAGATGAACTCGGTTGTGTGTTGCTCAATGACCGAGTCCAAACTAACATGGAGGCTTGAGCTGAGGTGGACACCAACAAAGTGGCCACGTGGAGTTGAAGTGGCAAGCATGCATGCAGAGGTCGGCATAGTGTGTCGGTGAAGTGTATATCGGCGAGGTAGATGGTGACTGACTATGTGATTCATGGGATGTGTAACAGAGGTGTGCGGCTTGAGGTCAAACGGACAACAGAGATCTAGGACAGACTGCTTGAGTAGATCGAAGTAGGTGAAGGAAACCGCCAAACCATTCTTGGTGATCGACCAAGAGATCAGCCGACAGATTAAATACAAATTGCTAAATATAGAAAGCGTGTTTTGGAAGGCACGCCAATGGCGGTGTTGATTGATGAGTTGCAGATCATGAGATCTGATTGGATTTGGTTTGCCTTGAGATCGATGAAGAAACCCTAACCGCCTGAAGTTTGAATTGGTTTTTGGCAGGTAGACTTGTTTCATAAATATGCAAGTCAAAATCGATGAAGCTTGTTGCTGTTGTATGAGAGAGTGAAGAGGATCATTTTTCAGTCAAGTGCTCAATGTCGATCAGAGAAGAGACTGAGTGTATGAGAGAATCGAGTTGAAGAGTTCAACCGACAAAAGTGAGGCAACCGGTGGAAGGGTTTAGCAGAGGTTTAACCGGTAAGGCCAGAGCAACCGGTAAACTGCAAAAGTGCATCAATGAAGTCAACCGGTAGTGGTAGAACCAGCAAGGAGGCAACTCAGAGTGAACTGGTGAAGAGTGATTGTTTGACGAGATCTGGTAGGCAGGAAATAGAGCGGAGATAAACCAACGAGCAGAGAAACCGACAGCAAGAGTTTGGTCTGACAGCTGATCCGAAAAGCAAAGTTAGAACCAGTATGTAAGCAGGAGTAAGTGAAGGAAAGCAAAGAGAGCAAGTGAGAAGAAGAGAGGAGAGGACTGAAAACCGGTAGAAAGAAGAGTAAAGGGTAATTGATAGAGAAGAGTAAACCAGTAGAGAGATTATTTTCAGTGGTTACAAGACTCACTTGTAACCGGACTACTACTATTGTATTTGATAATGTTCACTGTAGATCACTGAGTTGGTGCTCGATACAGAGGTTGGTGCTCCTTGGGTTGGTGCTCCTTGGGTTGGTAGCCTAAACATTGTAATCAGATTTTCATTGTGAGGCTGGATTGGAGCAGTAGACTCTAGCAACATTTCTCACTGAGGTTTTTCCCATCTTTGGTTTTCCTCGTATAACCTATGTTATGTGATGTGTCCCTTTTGTATGGTTGTATTGTGTAATCTCTCTTTATCCTATCGATAGGTTAACTTAGCTTTAGATTGTTAACCGATAATCATTCTTAGTGTTAAAATGGTAGAAAGTGGAAACCACTGATACACCCCCCTCTCAGTGGCATCTTGTGTCCAACAATTGGTATCAGAGCCTAAGTTCCCGGTTGATAAGTTTTCTCCAACTTGGGTAGATTCTGGTATAAGGACACAATGGGTTGTTTTGAGTCAATCCTTGCTCCGGTGTTTAATGGCTCTAACTATTCCATTTGGTGTTACAAAATGGAAGTCTACCTATCCTCATTAGGGTATGATGTCTAGATGTCTGTTGTAAATGGTTGCCCTAGTAAAGTCAATCCTCCAGCCGATTCAAATGCCGAAAGAAGAAACCAGTGTAATGATGTAGCAACGAAGGCTATACTCTATGGGTTATCAAATGATGTCTCCTCACAAGTTGATAGATGCAGATCGACAAAAAGCTTATGGGATAGATTGAAGAAGTTCTATGGTAATGAGCCTACCTCTGTTGGATCAGATTGTGAAAGCAAGAAGAACAATGTAGCAGATACATGTGTAGGTGTAGAAGGCGGATCAGTTAGCAGTTGCAATAATGATGATAAAGAAACTCATCTCTTCATGGCCCAAGAGACAGAAAGTGAGGAGCACACATCTGGAAGTGATAAGGAAAATAGATCCCACCGGCGAGATGTGTTTGGCAGTGATAATGAAGGTGAAGAAGAAGAAGCAGAAGTTGATCTTGAAGAACTTGTAAGTGCACTCGAAGAACTTAGTAGAGTGAGGAATGAGTACACCTTATTCAAGAATGTTGCAATTGTGGAGCAGAACCGGTTGATCAGATGCCTTGAAGAATCTAAGAAATGTGTCTCAGAATTAAAGACTCAACAAAAAGACACCAAGGTGTGACGGTGTAATGATCTAGCATCTGAACTAGAAGTCAAGGATAAAGAATATCAGCAGCTGGTAGGAGAAATGGAGATTCTCTGAAATGACCTTGAGAAATGTCAGGATGAGCTCAAGGTAAGAATCCAGTTTGATGGCAGCAGTGATGCCTTGGACCAAATGTTGAAAAAGCAAAAGCATACCAAGGATACCAGTGGATTAGGAAGTGGTGTCGATGAATGCTCCACCAGCAAGAATGTCCCCCACAATGACATTATGTTTGTCTCCTCAAATGGAGATAAAATGGGTCAGACCTTCACAGTTAGACATACTCCCTGGAAGAAGGTTGATCTAACCACAACCAGTGAAGACATGTAGACAAGGATGAAGATCGGTGTTGCAAGAAGGAGAAACAATTCAGATTCCAAAGTAAAAGGGAAGATGGGAGAAGGCAGCTTCACTAGAAGCAAGAACATGAGAAGACAGCAAACAAGACCTCCTATCAGTAGAGGACAAGGAAATGCTACTGCCCACAAGACAAAGCAAGTGTGGGAAAAGAAGAGATCAGATGGAAGAAATGCAAAGAATGGACAACCTAGGGTCCATCCCCAAAGAAATAGAAATGGAGATGCCAAACCAGTAAGATCTCCCCATACATCGCAGAATAAGTTTGTACGTTATAAATCTTCCTTCTCCAGTTATTGCTTTGCATGTAATGGTTATGGCCATAGGGAAGAAGAATGTAGAAAGGGATCTAGAAGGAACAATCTAAGATCTCATAGATATCATGCATATAAGAAAAATGTATCAAGGAGTAGAAACATGCATATTTCCTCTCCTGGTTATGCAAATAATGTTTGTTATAACGGCAATAGATCTGGCCACAGAAGTTATGAATGCAAGAAGAAGAACTCATAGTTCTATGGTAACCAAAGGAACAATCATGCTCAATATAGAGGTAGTTATAGAAGAAATGAGGAGCAAAGATCTGAATGGAACAGGATGAGAAGTGTTCCTGTACATGCAAAGAATCCATGGAGACCGGCAGCTAGCTACAATGGCATCATTAGAAGAAGTGTAAACCGCTTTAATAGGAGATCCCCCATTTACTCCTATTTCATAGAGGTTGTATGCTATTACAGCAATATTTGTAGTACTAGGGAAAATCAACAAAAGGTAACATCCACTCCTAAGACTGAAATTGGGAAGAAGAAGAATGAGACCATGCAAGTATGGAGGAAGAAGCAAGAAGATGAAACTATGGACCGGCATTGTGCATTCAATGCACGGGTGATATCTCATAAGGCTTAAAGCGGATGCAAGACCTTAGGGGGAGTAGTACACTGATCTTATCATTCACCCCCTTAGTAGAAGAGGACATATGGAGGAACAAGTTGTTGTCAGTATGAAGGAAATGAGAAGATAAGTGTGTGTAGTGGCTAATTTGCCTACACACCTACAAATGAAAGATGGATCACTACTACATGTGTCAATGGATGGGAAATTTGCAATTGGGATCAGATGCAAACTAACACAAGAAGTCAGGAGTTACAGAAAGGTGCTCCAATAGTGATGATGGACTGGTACAAGAAACAGGTATGTGCAGGATGTTACCGGTATGAATGCTAACAGATACTTACAGGTTATGTAAGACAATGAGATTCAGGATCATTGCATTAGCCCCGGTAGCATGGAATGAGGAGTTTATGTCTCAGGTGGTGTTGATCAAGACCTGAATGACATATGTTGGTCTGATTGTTGATCATGTATGGATGCATCCTTTGTAGGTTAACCGGTTTGAGTTATGGCATGATGATGATATTGTATGGCATTGTGTACATCCAGGATCATGTTGTATGTTGTGGTAAATATAATGGAGCCGATAGATCATTAGATTGATAGCATATGCACAACTCAACAGGTATATGGTAAAGATTGGAGCTCCGGTTTTGAACTTGACAGGCAATGAGGACCTGAGATGCATGACTCAAGGGGAGTTGATAGCCATGATTTATAACTTGTATCAGACTTGTTGGACACAAAGGTTGTGCAAGTGTCTATGGTTGTACCGGTATGTTTATGTCTTTGGAGGTATTATGGATTATAAGATATTTCAATGCCTATTCAATTGAAATCACAATTGGATCACCAGGAGTGTTGCTTGCTAAGAAGCAAAGCTACCTGCACAAGAGAACATGCATTTGGTATCGGAAGAGATACAATTGGTATCAGTGTTGGCCTCAGCACTTGATATCAACATTTTGGGGTCAGAATGGCTTCTGCATATCAAGGGGAGATGATGCAGTTTGACCGGCAGGTATGTTGTCTTCACTATCACATGGGCCTTTAATTGGTTTCAGTCTTGCATATGCATTAGGATCCCAGTTTGAATATACACTTGGTTGATGATCCATCTAAATCCGAATAAGTGTGTGTTCAGAGTCACATTCGACAAACTTTTAGGATATATAGTCTCAACAAACGGAATTGAGGTGGACCTAGAAAAAGTCAAAGCAATCATAGAAATGCTAGCACCCAAGAACATTAGTCAGTTGAGATCACTCCAAGGCAAGTTGCGATCAATCTACAAATTCATCTCATAGTTCGTAGACAGATGTCATCCCTTTGCTCATCTATTACACAAGAATGTACCTTTCAAATGGGATGAGAAGTGTGAAGGAGCCCTTCAATTATTTAGAAAAAATCTAATGAATCCAACGACGTTGATGCCGCTAATAGAAGGAAACTCACTTTTGCTATACATCTTAGCTACAAAGACATCTCTTGGAGCTCTTTTAGCATAAGAAGATTTTGAAAGGAAAGAATGAGAAATCTATTATATTAGTTGGACTCTGGTTGGCTATGAGAAAAACTATACACCAATTGAGCGAGCATGTTTGATCATAATGTTTGCATCGCAAGAATTGTGTCATTATATGTTAACTCATCCTATCAAACTTATAGCCAAGATAGATCCATTGAAATATTTTCTCAATCAAGTGACTTTAATAGGAAGACTAGCAATGGGTTATGATCCTAAGTGAGTTTGATATAGAATAGTGGACAAAAGGGCTATCAAAGGACAAGCGATTATTGATCACTAGATGATTATCTATTACATTTCGAATTTTCAAATTAATCTACCCTTACTCTTACTAATCAACCATGGAAGCTCTACTTTGATGGATCTTAAAAACAACATGGTTCAGGAGCTATTATTCTATTTGTCACTCCACAAAGAGATACTATACCTAAATCTTACAAATTATTATTTCCTTGTACAAACAACATAGTTGAGTATGAGGCACTTGTTACTAATATCAAGATGGCAGTACAACGAAATATAACAAAGCTAAATGTATATGGAGATTCTTAATTAGTAATCAATCAAGTAAATGATGAGTACCAGACAAAAGGAAGAGAAGTTGATGCCATACAAGCGTATGGTAGACGACTTTAAGAAAAAAAAAATGTAATCATTCATTTTAAGAAAATACCAAGATTAGATAACAAAGTAGCAAATGCCATGGCAACAATTGCCTCTCCTTGAAATACCAAAAAAGCAAGCACATTATGAGTTCTTGGTGGACAAATTATCTACTCTTGCATATGAAGATCTTGAATCCCGCATTATCTATGATTTAGTTGAACCTGATTCACCTCTATATGGAAACATTTATATATACTTGAAAGAAAATACTCTACAACCTAACCTATCTAATAACCAGAAAAGAACCTCCATCCGTCAAGCCGTATATTATACTATAATTGTTGATATCTTTTATAGATGAGGTCTTAATGGTACTCTCCTCAAGTGTCTAGAACATGATGAATATCAAATAGCCTTAAAGGAAGTTCACGAAGGTATCTGTGGGACTCACTGTAGTGGTTGTTGCCATTATTGGCATTAAGTTGTCATTGATGTCAACTAGTTTGGCATGGTCACCGGTGAGTAAGAAGTGATGACAAGTATAGGAGATGCCAATCCATATGTATGTAAGCAGATTGAAGGTAAGTTACCGGTACACACGAAATGCATCATATACCGGTAAAGCAGGACCACTGGAAAGACAAAGCAAGCAAGAGAAGAACCGAAGGATGTAAACCGGTATACTCAGAGAAGATTAATGTTGTCAGTAAATGGATTAAGTAGTAGGACCAACATGTTTGATGGAAGGCCAAGTTGATCCACCAACAGAGAAGAGGTATGCAGGAATGAAGGCCCACTGATGGAGTTAGGTCATACCGATAAGGTGAGTTGAACCGGTAGTCAATCTTCGTCAATGAAGAATGTCAAACCGACATAGCAAACCAAGAAGAAGTGGATGTCAACAAAGATGACAGCTGGGAGCCAGGTGGTGATCATGCATAGGTCGGTGAAGTGTGCATCGACGTAACAGTCAGCAAACAGGTCAGCTTTTATGAAGAACAACTTTTATGAAGAACCTACAAGTCATGGGAGGATGGCACAAGATTGCGGCTCGAGGAAGACAAATTGGCAAGTGATTGAACTTATCCTGCTAGAAGATCTTCATACTCGTTTGCTAAAGGAAACAGCCAAGCCATTAAAGGCGTGTGACAAAGAAACGCAAAAAAGCATGGTGCAGACCTCCAGATATAGAAACCACACATTGGAATGTGTGGTGTTGGCAGTGTTGATCGATGACATGCAGATCATCTCTCTGGAAAAGAAGATCGGATCAAATTCAATACGGATTGAGTTGGTGAAGGCAAAACCTAACACGACACTATTTGAATGTTGTTTTGGCAGGAACCCTAGAAGATAAATATGAGAGCTCGAGACTAAAATCTGTTGATGCTTGATGCGAAGAGTGAGAGAGAAGAGAGCTTGAGCAAGGAGAAAGATCATCTTCCTTAGAGTTTATTCTAAAAAAGTTGCAAATTGAGTTAGCAGGCGAATCGGTGAGAGGGTCTAACTGGTAGAGACAGAGTAATCGATAAATTGTTGCAGGTCTAACAATTAAGCTAACCGGTGAGGTGTGATTGGTCAAGAAGGCATCCGAGAGTGACATAGTGTGGTGTGAGGCTGAGGGATAAAGAAGATAGGCTAGGAGTAACTGGTGAGTGAACAAAGAGAGTAATCTGATAACCGGCAGTGAGAGAACCAGTGAAGAAAAGGAGGTTGTTAACCGATAGAAATCCATTGATCAGGTGTTGCAGAACTCATTTGCAACCAGATGCTATAACTGTATCTAAATTGTATTTCCTTATACAACACTGAGTTGGATCTTGGTGCAGGGGTTGGTGCCCTCAATCATTGTAATCCATTATTTCATTGTGAGGCTGGATTGGAGCAATAGACTCCAACAGCATTTCTCATCGAGGTTTTTCCATATTGGGTTTTCCTCGTACATCTGGTGTTGTGGGTTGCATTTGTGTGTTTCTCTTTTGATATCCACATTTGTCTTACCGATCTGATTGTTTAGTGCTTAGGGTGATAACCGGTATTCCAAGGTTGTTAAAAAGGATAAGAATTTAGGAACCACTGATTCACCCCCCTCTCAGTGGCAAATTGTGTTCAACAGTGGTATTATTGGCCAAGCATGAAAGCATATGGATATCATTTGGATAGGAAGTCCAAGAAGTGTCAGATATATGAGAATCTTATACATGCACCAGCTCAAGAACTACAACCTTTAGCATCTCCTTGGCCTTTTTGTCAATGGGGACTCGACCTTGCGGGCAAGATCCATCCAGCCTCTTCTAGTGGCCACATATTCATCATAACCACCACTAAGTAATTCACAAAATGGATTGAAGCCGTACCACTCACCACTGTCACAAGCAAACAAATTGCTTCATTTATCCCGAACTATATCATTTGTCGCTATGGGATCCCTCTCACCATTATCACTAATAATGGAAGACCTTTTAAGAATCGAGATCTCAAAGAGCTTTGTGATAGGTTCCATATCCAACACTATTTCTCCACACCTTACTATCCTCAAGGAAATGGCTAGGCTAAGGCTTCAAACAAAACAATCTTTAAAATCTTGAAGAAAACAGTCAATGATGTCGGTCGTGATTGGCAAGTTCAGTTAAACTCTGCCTTATGGGCCTACCACATGAGTATCTGAACACCCACTAGTGTTGCACCTTATGCCCTTGTCTACGATTCAAAAACCATCTTGCCCATAGAGGTCAAGTTACCTTCTTTTCAAGTTTCACTAAAAGGCTTTATTCTAGATGACGATTACCGTGTTTCCAGACTACAAGAACTTGATTTGTTGGATGAACGCTATCAAAAAGCCTTCAATTATCTCAAAGTTTATCAACAACGCATGTCTAGATGTCATAATCATAGAGTGAAGCCCCGTATTTTTCAAGTTGGTGATCTAGTACTTAAAGAAAACCCAAGAAATCAACAAGACAACCAGAAGAAAAGGAAATTTGAAACGAATTGGCTTGGTCCCTATGTTATTGTGGTTGCTTATAGATCAAGGGCTTATCAATTGTCCACACCAGAAGGTGAGTGGTTGGATGATCCCATCAAAATATGCATCTTTGCAAGTTTTATCCTTGAGCTTTTTGAAAACCCTAATGGAAGGGGCAAAAATACAAAAAATCAAGAAAATGAGAAAAATACAAAAAAATCAAAATAACAATTAAAAGTGCAATAAAAGCAAGTAGTGAAGACTTGGAAACAGGCACTACTTATGATAAACCAACTCTTCCATTTAATTGGATTCTTGGTTCTTATCTGCCTTCGTTTTCATTGTATATATCCATAATAAAACCTCCTACTCATGTCCATTTGAAAGCATCCATCCTATCCATCTCCGTCAGAACAATAATCCTATTCATATATTATCCATTATCCATTGTATATATCCCACCAATAGAATCCCATCGTGGCTTGTGTACTGGTGCTTTTATCCGCCTATCCTATTAATTTCATACTAAAATATTTTCCATTCATCATTCCATAATAAAGTTTTTTCATTCATTCCTCCATATCTCTTCCATCCATAATAAATTGGTCCTTTCCTTGACTAGGGGCAAATCTTTGACCTGGTTATAGAATTGGATCCTTGATGTCATATTTCAAAGGATAACAATCTAGATTTTGATATAGATCTCCAGACAACAAGCAACATAACAGGTGAGATTCAAACAAAATCTTGACATCACAAATGGACTTGTACAAGATTGAACAAACCCAATTGCTTACATCAAAACATTTATCGAGATGATCACATCTGTTATGACAAGAAAATATATCAATGGCAAGAAGGTTCAATGGTTCTACTTTATTTTTTGTTATCATGCTTCCTATACTAGAGGATGTTTGAGACTAGAGAACCTATGATGGAGCATGATTATTTTCTTTGTTTGTTGTTTGTGGATTATTATTTAGTAATGAATGAACACGTCTAAGGATATGATTGGCAAAAGATCATTGAGGACATTAACAAGGATAATCCTTGTCGGTTGATACATGCAAGCGATGATTAGGTTCTCTTTGTTTAATTATACATAGATGCTTGTATTAACTTGCTAAATCAAAATCCATGTAAGAGATATTCAAGTCATCTTGGTTTAATTATACCTAGGTGCTTGTATATTCTTGCAACATTTTGAAACCTAAATGATGAAAAGCACTACAAAAATATGTGGCATGAGATTATATTTCATTCATTATAAGCATATTTCATTCATAAGGTTATATTTTATTTATGGCATGAGATCAATGGTTTTTGTATTTAAAGTCATTAACATTTCATGATTGAGTATACTTGGACAATAAAAAAACATCATTTCCATTTTAGTTGCATCATTAATATCATTTTGTTAATTTTTAACCAATGAGTTTCATTTATTCATTCATCCATTATCAATAGTTTCTATCTCACATGTACGTATATTCATTAATCATATCATCATCATACAAATAAGTTTATCATGAACATATAGGATCATGATGGAATTGTATATAAAACATGGTAGATACATCCATTTCATTTTATCATATTGGACATCATACATCACTAAATAAACATTATACATCAACATTAAATAGATCTTCTACTCATCTCATATATACACTCATCTATCTCATATGTACATAAGAACCATTTTATAACATCATCATAATCATTTAATCATTCATAATGCATATGAACATCATTGCATCAAATAGCATCATAGTCATCATCATCACAAAGTTAGATTATCATAAGCATCAGTGTATATAAGCATGATAGAATCACTATATATATAGTCATTAGCTAAATTATCATAAACATCATCATCATCATCACACATATATATATATCAACTCATAAAGCACATTTAGAATCCATCAATGTCCTCTACATATCATCATAAAAGGAATAAAATGTCCAGCCCAGACGAGTAGCAGAGTTGGCTTGGACTGTAGGTTTGCTCCCCATTGGTCTCAGGTTCGACTCTGAGGCCCGGAATCACCTGATGGATCTGGCTTACGGGCGGCTTGGTCCATCCCCAGGAACTAGTCTCACCTCAAGCTCACCCCATCCTGAAACCTAACTTTGCAGTAAGTAAGCCCAAGGTAAGGTAGGTTGGGCACTGGGCTTGGGTCGCGGGGATACCTTGAGTTAACAAAAATAAAAAGGAATAAAATGTCCAAGTATACAATGATATCAACATCAATATCTCAAGTCAAAAATGGTATATCAAAATGAATCCAATCAAGTCTCATACTATGAGGAGTTTCCTCCAGATGTTGTTGGTCTCTGATGACATGGTCCACCAATTCCTCCTACACCTGAAGGGCCTTCCCCTAGGTCTCCTCTGGGCGAATGTGGTGGTCCCATGACACCTGTATTCTCAGTATGTGAATGACAGGATCTTGCATGGGAAGTATCGACAAAGCTCCCCGCTTCTGATCAAGAGGTACTACCTGCTCATATAGAGATCTCCAGTATAATATCTCCTTCTCGACTGAAACCATCTCCCTAATAGTATCACCCGAGGGCCCATGAGTTGGTCTAATGTAATGTATTTAGCAATGCCTTTGCCCTACCATAATGTTGAATAGCAGTATCTCTCTCAATTGTAAGATCTTGTACATGTCTTTATAGCTGAAGAATCTATGCCACATATGCCTATAGCTATGTTATTTGGGCTCTCAAGGCTTGCATCTGTCCATCATCCTATCTTGGAGCATCCATCTGTAGTTGTGCTTGTACCTGAGGCTACTCTAGGGCATGTCCCTAGATGTCCACCTATGCTTGTATCTATGGAGGGTCTTTGGCTACTCTCCTCCCA
Organism: Cryptomeria japonica; assembly: GCF_030272615.1. Classification (NCBI taxonomy): domain Eukaryota; kingdom Viridiplantae; phylum Streptophyta; class Pinopsida; order Cupressales; family Cupressaceae; genus Cryptomeria; species Cryptomeria japonica. The sequence continues at coordinate 369,549,355 of NC_081413.1, read as the reverse complement.
TGGATCAATTGTGGACCCTCATCCCCCTCATCCTCATCATCACCTCCCCCTCTACCTCCCTCGTCACCACCTCTACCACTTCTATCCCCATCTACACCCCCATCATCTCCCCCATCTCTACCTCCGAGTTGTACACCTTTGCACCTCCTCCTCGACCCATCCTCATCATCATCATCTAATCTAAGAGGAATCTCTCCAAGACCTGTGAGTCTCAGAAATGGATGATCGACAAAATATTGTGCATGCTCTAGTATCTATCATGTGTGGTCGTAAATCCCATGTCTAATATGGCAATGACAAAAACTCAACCTGTGTTATCTTGAATGATATAGTTTGACCCCAATCCGATTTGTCCTTGTATGTCCAAGCATTTTCTGTTGTTCCCTAAGGATCCCTTGTGTTCGACCAAACTGATGATAAACCCGAGTAATTAGATGCCTCTCTATCACATATGGCATTTGTCCTATCAACCATCGTGACTAGAAAATATAAGGTAACTTTGTCTCATAGTCCTCCCAGGGCTCACAATCAACATAAGGCATCCATATCACTACATCAATGGTATCCATGATATGCCTCTAGTACTCTAACTTTCCCAGCTTAGGCTGGGAAACTAATCCATCATTAGCATAAATATACGGTTGCCCTACTCCTTTGAAATGCATGCACACCAGACGTGTCACCGCAATATGCTCCCATGACCAAACATGTAGTAAAGTGACCCTGACTAACAAACTAGTGATCCCATCATACACAAACTGATGTAGGTCATGATATAAATGTGCTAATAAACAAACTCCCCATGCATATTGGGTCCCATCTATCACCATCCAATCGATAGCCCACGTGATCTCCTACCTGGGCATATGAAGCCACCAATCAAAGTTGCTAGTACCGACAAAAAGGGCTCATAGTACTGGACCATGTCATCCCATCTAACCTTTAGACCATCTATGTCATCATCCTTAAAAACTCTGTGTAATGTTGCAATCTCACCTGCTTGTGGTGATCATATTGTATAAGCTCACCTGATATTGATATCCTCATAATCCTATACACATCCTCTAGCGTCATCGACATCTCACCAGTGGGCAAGTGGAAGGTATTAGACTCACTATGCTACCTCTCAGCAAGTGTCGTCAGCAATCCTATGTTCATACGAATCGCAGGCACGTATAGCACATACAAGAGACTGCATGACCCTATGCACTCTCTCGCTGCTAAATCTAGATTCGTCCGCAAGCCCTATGTCTTCGAGAATCACTCCCTAGACATCATAATGTTCAAATCCTCCTGCAATCAATTAACAGTTATGGGCGTAAATCATCACACAAGTTGCATCTATCCTACTCAACCTATCACGTACATAGCTACCAAACCCATCAACTCTTTGGAGATTCTATCCATCTCATTGAACCCCTATCAGTTGGCTACCATTGATCATGACATCAACTCATCAACTCACAACCTAAAATCATGCAACTATTTCAAAAGCGCCACTTTATCAAGCAAATGCGTTAAAACATCATGAATATGCACTAAAATGGCAAAAGCACTAAAAAACTTTGCATATGTGCTAAACCTTATCAAATGCGTAAAAACACGACTCAAAAATGCTAGAACTTTAAATGATATAAATCAAGGGTCATATGTGCTATTTCTTTGCAAAAGCATTAAAATATTATGCAAATGTGCTAAAACTCTATATGCGCTACTTAAAATTGCAAATGCGCTCTATATGCACTACTTAAAATTGCAAATGCGCCATTGCGCAACAAATGCATTGAAAGAATAAACAAAAGTGCTAGAAAAAGTTTTAGCACATTCAAAAATGAAATTTTTGACCTAGCATTAAATGCATTTAATGCTCAACAACGGGCAAAGTCGAGACATATATACTGGGGGACCATACTCCTCAACTCGCTTGAAGTGGCTGACACGCTCAACCTAATGCCTATGAATTGGAATCGCCATTTTCGCTAACAACACTTCGCTGTACTCAGTCACCTTTCTCCACAAATCACTCTCCAAGCTCCACATGTGCAAATGACTTTGATGTGGACCCAACCTTGGTATACATAGCCCATTTGACCCTAATTGGAGGTGTAATGACTGCGTTGTTGGGGCAACATTTCACAACTCTGAAGCCTATCTCTGCTGATTTCTTCATCCTCTTTCTTCTACCTTCCAATTTGTGAGATTACAACATTTTTCCATGCTTCATGCTAATTTTTCACTGACAGATCTCCCAAGGGGCATACCGTCAACATCATACCGACACCCGCAGAAAACTAAGACTTAATATATTTTTCTTTGAAACAATGTGATAAAACATTGTCTCAAAGAGGGGCAAAATGTATACACCTAAAAATGACTAGAGATAACTAAATAAATATTAATTATTTATATAATGGTTTTGTTCTATCAATAAATAAATTGAATAATTAATTTATTTGGTTCACTTATTCCTCTAAACCAACTTGTTAATTAAATATTAATCATTTAATTAAAATTCATCATAATTCTTCTAAAGTCTATCCTAATTAACTCATCTTAAATTATTCAATTATTCATCTAGCCTAACCCTTCAATTTTAGAATCCATGTCACCTTTTACATCTCATCTCCCACGTCATCATGCCATCTCATAACCATGTGGCTAAACAAATTAAATATTTTAATTTTTAATTCTTTAATTATCATCAACATCAACCCTAGTCAATAGGAGCAGATGACTTATGTGTCCTCCTATCTCCTATACTCTCTCTTACGTCCTTACATTTTAGAGGATCGTTTTGTCCACATCAACATGGTCAAAGTGACTCATTGTCCACTTGTCCTAGGAAGCTTAAATCTTCTCCAATCTCCCTAGATTGTTGACTCCTTCATGTCTTATGAAATCTATATTCTCTCCAACCATCTTACATCTTTGGAGTCTTCATCCTTGTTCAAGGTGAGCATCTTGCCATGTGTCATCTCTTTCCACCTTTTCTTCTTTCTTTTCATCGTAGGAGGAACATCGTCCCCCTTTGTCTCTCACATCTCAACCAATTTCTTCTCAAGCATTCATGATCTCAAGATTAACTCTCAACCATTGATCTTTGCCACCTTGGATTTTAGCTATGAAAATTTGATAAAAGGAATCCTTCAACCACCATTTCAAGCTAGTTACTAGTAAGCATCCAAGCATCCAAGCAATCAAGCATTTTAGTTATCATAGCATATCCATCTTAGTACCCATTATCATTGCAAATTGTAGGATTAGAATCCAATTTGCATTTCATATACCACATGGGTTCATTCTTGTGTAGTCTTCTTGAAACCATAAGTGCAATATTCTACGAGCACCAACAACAAAATTAGGTAAGATAGAACAAAATGGAACTTCATGGTAGCAACTCATATATGCAAGTATAAGCTTTATATTTTTACAGTTTCTTCTTTGTGACATTTTAGTGTGTTTTAGATTAGATAGCATTCTAGAATATATGTGTGGCTATTTAGTAGTTTCTATCAAGTTTAACATTTAAGACATCACAGTCTCCATTGTGTTTGCTATCTCTTTGCCATCATGCCCACAAGCTACCCATCATTCACTACTATTAAGAATACTTAATGCTCTCGTCCAATCCCCTATAGCCTCTACCACTCTTATTCGACCAATCTCCTAGCGACTCAATTGGCAAGGCAATTTCCTAATACCTTTCCTACAAGTATGGAAAATTCAATATTCTTCCAAACTCTCCAAACAATTTGTGTGCTCTTTCCATGTTCCATCCAAGCTACTAACAATAAAATTGTTCTCAATGATAATACCACTACAAATTTCATTTCATAGAGTTGTGATGTATGAAAATGGAATCAAGTAGCTAAGACCTAATCCCACTCCCATGCACACATTGGAATACAAAAGAGCCTAAGAAGATGATTCACTTTGACTACTTGCAAGAGAGAGTCAAGGAATGTCTTTAGGGTTTCTATTCCTTTGTTGCAATGAAAAGGAGTAAAATGCAACGAAATGGTCAACTATGCTAGGAGATAAGCAAAGATGCAAGCATAAACTGAAAATGCAAAAACTTGCAGATCTGAAACTGAGAGACTGAGTACAGAGCTAGAAAAGGAACTCATATATGCACATATCAATGAAATTTGCTATTGACTATGCAGGACCAAGGCACCACGCCCTGGTCTACGATACTGCAGAAAGCTGAACTTCTGGAATCTGGACTCTACGACACTTAAATGCTAAACTGCCAAAAAATGTTGCAAAACGTAGAGGACTAGGATGCCACACCCTGGTCTCAGAAAACTGAGATCTGCTTCTAAGATTGCATTTGCACCTATACCTTTTGTTAGACCCGAAAATCGTCTTCATTGGATTCTAGTACCTGCACCTACAACTTGAAAAATGGTGTCTAGGTGGCTATATAGGGTTTTGCCTTAGTCAAACCCCTTGTTTTGGTGATTTCCACCTCTACAAATAGTCAAAGATGTATTGAAAATGTGTGTGCAAGAATTTTGGGTGTATGCAAGATCCTAAATGAGCAAGAAAGTAAATCTAGAGTTCTACCCTACGCTTTGGAGAGTAAACCCTAAATGATTGCAAATGTAAATGTAAATGCTTAAAATCATAAATGCACTAATGGATCTAAAGCATGAATGTAAATCTGAAAATGAATGTTATGAAGCTCATACAAAGACATGAAAATAACATGAAACCATACCAAACCCTAGGGGAGAGGTACAAGTCAATCAACAGTCGGTGATCTCCTATTATTCTTCAATGTCTTCAAAGCTCCTAATTGATGTTGAAGATGATTGATGTAGGCTTGATAGATGCTTGATTTGTTGATGAACACTTCACATAACCTGCACTTTCACTTCACAAGAGGCTCCTTCAAAATTGCTAGATCTGGATCCTTCACATGAGGAAAGGAAAGGCTATATGCATGAAACCCTAACTTTGTTTTTGATCATAGGTCGACCTAGAAATGATTTCTCAATTTCCTGGATTCAAACATTTAAATACTGCCAAAACATGTTCCCGAAATTTGGGGAGAAAATGTTGGGACGAAGAGGTGCCTCTTGGTCCGACCAACTTTTTTCAAATTTTTGGGAAAGCAAGATATTGTGATTCTAAAGTCAATTCCAGGAGTATGTGAAAATTCAAGGTGTTTAGATATGCGAAATCGGGCTTTGAAGGTCGAAATAGGACATAATTAGGGCTTTTGATGAAATAATTAATTCGAAGAATAAAATAAAAAGGGGCATAGTTAGGGTTAAGGGCCCAATTTTATGATGTTTAGGGTGATGAAAGAAGACTTTAGATTTTATTAAATTAATTAATTGAAAGATTAAATGGAATGTGAAATGGAATGTGAAATGCAAGGTGCAAACACACTAAGGTGGGTGCCAACCTAAGCGTGGAATTGTACCACCCAATTAAGGGTGTACAATTTACAACGCTACATTTAGCCCCCACTTTAGCAGTCATATGATATTGCATGCATATGCAAGCTAAAGTACAGAAAAGTAAACATTTCATGAAAAAGGATATATCCATAAGGTGTCAGATGAAGCCCCCAACGGTATTTGCAGTGCACTATTAGGAACCACAACCTACGAAACCACTTGTTAGATAAAATCACAAAATCACCGAAATGCTTACTAAGAAAGTGATGAAATTTGAGGGTAGCTATATGCCCCCTTGTTTCAGCTTGCTAATTAGTGAGATGAAACAAGGTATCATGTTTACCACATCGAATTGTGAAAAGAGGTGATGACAAATGCTTACAACAAGGATCAATATTAGATCCAAGCCCACCATGGAAAATTTGGTAAGAAAGAGAAATGAATCACGAGTCTAACACAACCAATGGTGCGAAAATCGGAGTTCTCTAGCTCAAGATATGAATGATTAAGTAGAAAAAGCAAAAATTAGGGCTTTGAAAAGTGTGCCTCTTAAATACTGAAAATGACACCTTCATTTGGTATTTTAACTTTTTGTCTTATTTGCAGCAAAGGAGCCCACATATCACTAGAAATGCATTGAAGATGACCCGAGATGGCCACCTAGTGTTGGCACTATGGATATGTGTGGCATTGATGTTTTGTCATTGATGTCAACACTAGTTGTTACCGGCAGACAAAGTTACACTGACTGATATGGATGGTTACTAGCAAACAGGTTACCGGTATAAGATCTAGTTTTACCGACAAAAGAGATTACCTAGTTGTCATTTCCGACATGTTTGGATCAATAAAGTATATTGGATTTCATGTGTCATATGCCCCATAAGCATGTTTTGGTCAATTGGTATTGGCTTGATAATTGGATGTTATCATACACACTGGTAAACCCTTACCGGCACTAGTTTAAGGCTTTACTGATAGAGCTTTCATTGAGGAATCATGATAGGATGCACAATTGGTGTTGGTGCAGCGTCTTCGAGGATTTCAAGATACTGAAGATGTTCGTTGATCGTGCTTCAATCGCTTGAAGACATTGTTTTGGCATGGTAGACCCAGAATAGGTCTGGTACCTATCTAGGTTATGGACCGGTATCTTACTAGCGTGTACTCTACACGTCACCTAGATGATTCGAGATGTTTTATGGATTTGTTATTATTGTTTAAGCCGACATGGCATATCATTGTAAAAAGGAATCATGTAATGATATTATTGTAATATCTTTAGGTGGCGGACCTAATTGGTTTAGGCCTTAGGGTTTGTATAAATAAGAAGTAGAAACTCTTTTTAAAGTATCATGGTTATTGGAAAGGTCTTAGTCAAGGAATGTAATGTGTGAATATTGTGATATCATCAGGTAGAGTATTTGATCGATCATTGGTGGTCAGATTGGTTTCATAAGAGGATTTAGTCCTCCGGCATTGCGCTTAACCGGGACTGTAATCAAGCATAGTTGATGCTATTTCCAACAGTTCACTCTATTGGATTGTTATCCATTTATCTTGAGAAGGTTGTAGCCTCTCTGGAGTCAGTGAGACTCCTTTTGTAATGAGCAGTATGCTCTAGGTGGTGTGCCTTCCTGCAAGTGCAGGCCCCTCATTGTAACACATACTTTCTGCAGAAGTATCATCTAACTGTGGGTAGGCTTCCCAGCGTGGTTTTTCCCTTTCCGGCTTTTCCACTTACAAATCATGGTGTTATGTGGTATGGTTGCTTTGCATTGATTATCTGGTTAATTGTTAAGTTGTATTGCTTACCGGTATTTGTTCCTACTGGCATCTGTCTGTACCGGTACTTAATTTGTTTAAGGCTACATTGTGGATTAAAAGTTATACTTTGTTAACAACTGATTCACCCCCCCCCCCCCCCCCCTCTCAGTTGTTCACCGGTTATCCTAACACCTAGATGGAGACCCTATGGCAGTCCATGATCGCAGATCGCCCACTTGACGAGGTGAGTCCACTGAGCCACTTGTGTAGTTTCCATTAACTTTCAGTTGACTAAGGTTTGACTTTTCAGTAGATAGGAAAGTGTGATTTCACTTGAGGCCCTAATAGGGCGCCATGGTCCCAGTTGGACGCCCTGTCCTCCCAAGGCGCCATGGTCCTACCAAAGTGCCCTAGTCCTTCAATGGCACCTTGGTCTCTAGACAGGTTGACCAAGGGCAGTCAAAGGATCAAGCTTTCAGTGTTGAATTGATTGATTGAATTCAGAGACATAGTACTGATTCAAAAGATGAGGAGAGAGTGTTGGATATTGCTCTTGCTAGGATATGTTGTTGTCATTGATGTCAACATATTCCTGTGTTGCAAAGAATTGTTTTGGTGATCTGGTGACTACAGTGAGTCGATCTAGTTGGTTTATCTGTTTGCTATGCTAAATCAGCTAGAGATACTTCATTCTTTATTGATTCCATGATGCTATGTGATGATTTGATTGAGTTGAGGATTTTGGTATGGAGATTGGTTTTTCAGTGCTCAGTGTTGCAGTGTTCTGGTGTTTGATTCATTGTGCTCCAGTATAATCATATCTTGTGTTGCAGATTTGAGAGAGTGTTTGGGATGTTCGTGTGTATCTTTATTTTAGATGGTTTGTTATTTGATGCTCTGCAAGCTATCTTTCTTGTCCGAGTTGTTGTTGTTGAGTGTTCTTGAGTGTTAGTGAGTTGATCGATGAAGATTTGAATAAGTGGTGTTGGTGTAGCTATTGCGGATGGTTCTAACGTGCTTGTTGGTGTTTCGTAATCATGTCCTATTTGTTTTGTTGGTCTGCATTGATCATTGTGCAAGTTCTTGATGATCTTATGGGTCCAATGATATTCTTCGTGTTATGCGGTATTTTTGGTGATGTAACGTGTTGTGATTGACCTTGGCGAGATTTCTGGTGGTGATGTGTGTTTGATGAGTTGATTTAGGTCCATGTTATATTGTTTATGACATTGTATTGGTTCGGTGGTTGATTTATGTATCAGGTGATGTAATTTTGTAATAAGGTGTTAAGGGTCTGGCCGACCTTGTAGTCAAGGTTGATGATTTGTATAAATGGGTGTAATATTCATGTAATTTGGTGGTTGTTGTTAAGTCTACATTATTGTGTTGCAGAGAATTGTTTTTGTGATATGGTGACTGCAGTGAGTTGATCTAGTTGGTTTATCTGTTTGCTATGCTAAATCAACTAGAGATACTTCATTCTTTATTGATTCCATGATGCTATGTGATGATTTGATCGAGTTGAGGATTTTGGTATGGAGATTGTTTTTTCAGTGCTCAGTGTTGCAGTGTTCTGGTGTTTGATTCATTGTACTCCAATATGATCATATCTTGTGCTCTTTTTTTAAATTAATTCTTTGATTTGAATAGCAATGTTTATGTGATTATCTTTATTCTCTCTTCTACAATCAGAGTACAAGAGTGGTAATCTCTTCTCCAACAAACCCTATCCGACATCGTCACTGTTCCATGCATTCCTTGATCTTCGCAGATCATGCATAGACCCCAAAGGAGCGCAAGACGACATGAAGATCTATTCTATTCAGTTCGAATAGATCTATAGATCGGACGAGAGGAGAGGGAGCAGCTACAACGCGAGCTATCAGAGTCTCGGGCAGAGTCAACCATGTACCAAGGTATAGTCATGGATCAAGATCGGAGGACTTCTTCCAGGAGACACTCACGGTCCTCTTCCTGTTATACACCCATGGGACCACCACGGCAAGGACCAGAGGATTCGGGTAGCCACCAGCCATAGATAGTGTTGATATAGCAGAGGCCGCATTTTTATATCTATTGATCTGTTTTGTGTATATATATGTTATGATGATTTTGGTCTCAAATGTGTTCTTTTAATTTGCAAAAACAATGTATATTGCTTAGATTAAAAGTGACAAATTTGGAAATGTACACGTATGTCTAATTTAATTCTCATGTGATTGATTTCTCAATACTCCACGGTTAAATTGATACATGTGTGATCTAATTAAATAACTAAGTATTTAATTAAATACAACATTTGATGATGTATAGAAATGTGTTTAAGGACTACATAACTAATGTGATCTAATTAATGGTTTAATTAAACACAACATGATGTATCTTAACACAAACACATAAAGAAAATTGCATGATAGGCTAGCATAAGAAAATGTAAATTCCTAAAAATTTACACAATGAATTCAAGACAATCAAAACTTTAAAAGATGTTTGTCAAGAACGAAGCAATATAGATCAAATAGCAATAATTTAATACTACATGCTTTAATGAAGACATGCTAACATATCATACAATTTTTAAGAAAAAAGAGAAAGAAAAGAAAGGAAATTAAGCATAGAATCTATGGAGATGCATAGCATTTGTGGGTTCCTTGAGAGGTGTACCTTCCACATATGTTATTTTGTAAGCTCCTAACACATAGACCTTAGTAATGATGTATGGTCCAAGCTAGTTCTGGCTAAAATTTCCTCTTTCTTCCGGTAAGGCATTCATGTTACGCTAATTCTCATAGAGCACTAGATCACCTACTGAGAAGGAACGTTGAATTACCTTATCAGTGTAACTTCGTTGTAAGGATTTGTGATATGCTTAAATATGCTCGAGCATTTATGGGTTGTTCATCAAGCATTTCAAGTTGTTGAAAGCGTTGTTCTCGATAAGAGTCATCGTCGACTATACCCTTAAGAGAAATTCTTAGCAAGGGAATCTCTAACTCTAAAGGCATAATAGCATCAGCACCATAAACAAGATTATGAGTAGTACATGCAGTTGTGTGCACACTTGTTCGATAGGCCCAAAAGGCATAGGTCAACTGAGTATGTCAATCCTTAGCATGCTTGTTTAGAGTCTTACGAAGAATTTGCTCAATAATTCTATTAGAGGATTCGGCTTGACCACTAGATTGAGGATAATAAGGTGTGGAAAAGCAATGTTGAATGTGATATTTCTCAAGGAATTTATTCACATCTTTGTTCTTGAATGAAGTCCCATTGTCAAAAATAAAAATGGAAGGTATACCAAATCGAGAAATGATGTTGTCTAAGAGAAATTGACAGATTACTTCAGCAGTACTGGACCGAAGAGGAACTGCTTCTACCTACTTCGTAAAATAGTTTGTAGCAGTTGTGATGAAGGTATGTCCTTCGGATGGAGGGGAGATTTTTCCAATAAGATCCAAACCCCCTAAGCAAAAGGGCCAAAAGGCCACTTGTGACCTAAGTTCTTGTGCAAGAGCATGGATCAAATTGTTATGTTGCTGACACTGATGACACTTTTTAACAAACGCAAAGGAATCTTTTTCCATGGTTTGCCAATAGTATCCCATTCAAAGCAACCTCTGGACTAACGATTTGCCCCCAAAATGCCCCTCGCAAGCACCTGAATGTGCCTCCTCAAGGGCAATTGGGATCTTGGTTTTGTTAAGACAACGGAGGAAAAGACCATTATAACCTCTTCTATAAAGGATATTAGAAAGGATAATGTATCTTGTGGCTAATTTACGAATTCTAGCTCTAGCATTTTTACTTGTAGAATCTAGAAAAGTACCATCAATCAAATATCTCGAGATATGTGAGTACCACTCATCAAAATCTATAGAATAACAATAAGCCACAACACTAGAATTATCAGTAATAGTCGGAGAAGAAACGTTGTGAATAACAAAGTTAAGGTCCACCACAAGGTCCTCTAAGGATACAAGGGAAGCGACACATGTCATCGCATCAGCATGTCAATTATCCTTTCGAGGGACAAGGTCCATGGTGTAGGTGGTGAACTTTTCTAACAAGGAGAGGGTTAGGTCTCGATATTGTGATAATTTATCTAGCTTAACCTGATAAACCCCTGTAACTTGTCTAATAATTAATTGAGAATCCCCATAGATGTGTATATGCTTAACATTCAAAGCTAAAGCCACTTTAAGACCAGCTATAAGGGCTTCATACTCAGTAATGTTGGTGGCGCATAGGAAATTGAGATGATAAGGGAATAGGTTTTCCAATAGGAGATATTAGAATAACACCTGCCCCTGAGCCTGTACGACACCTAAAGCCATCAAAATATAACTTCCAAGTTTCTTCAACATCAATAGGGAGAACAAATTTGTTGGGAAAGGATTCTTGATTAGGTAATGCAAGAAGCGAAGGAGCATCAACTAAATGGTTAGCCAACGCTTGTCCTTTAATTGTCTTTTGAGAGACAAATTTAAGGTCAAATTTCGTCAACATCATAACCCATTTTGCTAAACGCCCTAAAAGGTTTGTCCTAGAGAAGAGATGCTTTAAAGGATCGAATTTGATGATAACATGAACCTCGGCATTCAAAAGGTAATGTCTTAACTTCTGAAACGCAAAGACAAGAGCGAGCCATTGCCTTTCTATATATTGGACCTCATAATCGAGTAAAGTGTGGCTTATGTATTAAATCGGGCATTATTTACCATCACTATTATGTTGCACCAATAAAGCTACGATACTGTGAGAAGAAGCAACGTTGTATAGGAGGAAAGGTTTAGTAGGAACAACGGGTTGTAGAATAAGAGGATTAGTCAAATAAGATTTCAGGTTCTCAAAGGCTTGGTGACAATCCTCGTTCCATTGAAAGGTGATGTTTTTCGGGAAAGTTTGATCCGCAAGTTGTGAAACAAACCTACGAATAGCTTGTATCTTTCCTTGCAAACTTCTCAATTGAGAAATATTTCTAGGAGGTGGCATATTAACTATGGCATCTATTTTCTTCGTATCCACCTCAATACCACGATGTGAGACTATGAAGCCTAATAGTTTTCCACTATCCACACCAAAAACACATTTTTGGGGGTTCAAGCGCATGTTGTATTTACAAATTCTTTCAAAGACTTGACGAAGGATCTTAACATGGTCTTGACAAAGTAGAGATTTAGATAAGATGTCATCAATGTAGTCTTATAAGATTTTATGCATGTAATCATGAAGGATGAGATTCATAGCACGTTGATAAATAGTGCCTACATTTTTCAATCCAAAAGGCATCATAGCCCAACAAAATGTGCCCCAAGGGTTGGTGAAAGCAATTTTGAATTGATCTTGAGGATTAATGAAAATTTGATTATATCCTGGGAAGGCATCCATAAAAGATAACAAAGCATAAACAGCAATAGAATCTACTATCATATCAATGTTTGGAAGCATGAACAGCAATAGAAAATCCATACACAACCTAATGTTGTTATCACGTTTGGCCAAACCAACAATGTTCAAGATCCAAGGGGAATAATCAATAGGGCAAATGAAACTCGCATCTAATAGTTTTTCAATTTCAATTTTGACAAGCAGAGCTATTTTAGGATTCATCTTTCTAATTTTTTGCTTCACAGGTTTGGCATCAGGGATTAAGACAATGTTGTGAGTGACAATTTTAGGATCAATGCCAAGCATGTCGGAGTATATCCAAGAAAAGATCTCGGGAAATTCATACAATAATTCAGAATATTCATTTTGTTCTTCACCGGTTAAGCACTTTCCAATCTTTATGATCTTTTCTTCATTACTAGGATCCATTGTAACATCGATAGTATCACTTATAAGAAGATTACTTTGTTGAGGGATATCCATTGGTTGAGGGAACTCCTTAATTATCTCATCATCACCTTTGATTAATTCAACTTCTTTCCCAAAGTATGCTTTCACATTCAAACAATAGGGACCACGATTATGGTGGTAACGAGGAAGATTATCATAAGCCCCTAAGAACTCGGCTAAGAAAACATCGGTAGAAAAGACATCCAAAGCCAAACCACTAGAATCAAAGTCAATGTATTCAGGATGCTTTAACGAAAGAGACTTGGAAGAAGAGAAAATGACATTAACACTAATAGATGGTCTCTTACAGGCTTTGGTGGGTTTGAAGGGATTATATCCAAGCCCAAAAGATGTTTCACGAACATTTTTCTCTATAAAAACTTGTATCCCTTGTTCTTGAGCACCATAACCATTACCATTATATCCACTCTTAGCTAAGATATGGAAACCTGAACCATAGAGGTTAGTCATTTCTATAAGGGAAGGCGAGTTCTCATGTGTTTGAATGTTAAAATCAGCTGGAGTAGACATAGGCGAAGGTGTAGAAGTGGAAGCAGCCACAAAGTTGTTACTCAATGGTTTAGACAGTGGATTTCTTTTTAGGTTCATCCTTATCTTTCTCATAAAAAAGGTACCCCCAATAGTCATCTGAGAGTACCCCTTCGCGAAAAAAGGTACATTTGGGAGAACGTTCGGATTGAGTAGAATCCTTTTCAGGAGCACTGGAATCACTAGAGGAAATAAGGGTATTTGAGGAAGAAGGGATGTTAGAAGAAACATTGGAAATGGTTGAGGAAGAACTAGTCGAGAAAGACTTGGAAGATGTTTGCAAACAAGCTTGGAGATTGGTATTGGCAAATAAAGTGTACATCTTGTTGTTGTAAATGTACTTAACTTGACTATGCAAAGTGGAAGCGACAACTTGCATATTATGGATCCAAGGTTTTCCTAACAACAAATTATAAGTCAAATTATCGAGCATGACATCAATAGGTGTGGGTAAGATAATAGGTCCTACCTTAACAGGTAAGGTTATGATACCTAGCGAAGACCTAGCCACATTATCATAGCCACAAATAGTAAGAGAATCAAGTTTGATGAGAGAAGTATCCACTTTAATCTTATGCAATAAGTTAACACTGCAAATGTTAAGGTCGGAGCCATTATCCACAAGGGTTCGTCTTATAGAGTTGCCATTGATAAGAACAACAATCATAAGAGGATCATATTGGTGTTGAACTTCACGAGAATAACTCATCTTGGGTGAACACAATTTGAGCTTTAGGTGTTGTCATGGAGACAATCAAAGAAGCCATATTATTAGATGTCACTATGGGTGGGACATCCAAGGTCTTTAAAGCATCTTGTAACATCCCATGATGTGTGGAATAAGTTTGAATTAGATCCCAAAGGGAGATCTTCGCAGGAGTAGATTTAAGTTGTTCAATAAGATCATACTCCTTACCAAGAGTTTGTGAAATACAAGGTGCCTGAGGAAGAATAGGTTGAGGATTAGGAAGGAAAGATGGAACAACTAGAGGAGGATTGGGTTGCCTCTTGTTTTGTGTGTTATAGGTATGAGCAACTGAATCATAACTCTCTCTAGTTATTTGTTTAGCGTACTCATAAGGACTCTAAGTGGGATATCCTCCTTGCACGGTGATAACAGGTTTATTAGGAGTGCAAAATGGATCATTACCATAACCACCTTGAACCACAAAAAGAGGCTTGTTAAGAGGTTGTGATGTTGGAGAAGGACAAGCACCTTGAACCACAAAAGGGGGTTTATTAGGAGGTGTTTTAAAGTTATGTTCATTCACATTTATCATGTTGATTAATCTTTTAGATGTGTGATCTTTGTTTGAAGAGGTTGGAATAGACATAAAATCATTAAGAGCATCATCCAACATGGCATGGTCATATCTATTGAATGGTTTGTGTTTAGACTCAAAAGGAAACAAGTCATCATAAAGAGGATTGTTGTTAACAACCATGTTACTAGATTTAGAGGATGATGTGATAGGAATGCATTCATGAGAAGAACCATTCAACTTATCTTTATCATCAGTATGAAATGGCATAGTAACAAGATTGATTAGTTTTTGGCAAAATGTAGGTTTAGAAGGCTTAGGGTATAAAAACTCATCAAGAGCTTCATCAAGTTCTTCCTTACTAAATTCATTATCATCATAAGGAAATGCATTATCATATGAATGAAAATATTGCAAATAAAAAATCCAACATTTTTTAAATGAAAAGTGCATACGAAACTTAAAACACAATGCATAAAATGTTTTGTTTTTTTTTCATTTTTTTTATGTTTTTTCAATGAAAAGAAAGCTAGATCTAACTAAGAAATGCACACGGGGGCTTCACTTAGTGAACCTAGGTTATATCACCTGCATTCATGGCATACTAAAGAATCCCCCTATTTTCAAAAAATATTGTCCTAAACTCCTTTTTTTCCACCCCGTCCCAATACACAGCCTGAATTAATAGCCCCCCTATTTCCACAAAATATTTCATTTTTTCATCGCCCGAATTAAAAAACCCCTATTTTCACCGATGGGAAATATATTGCACCCTCAGTTTTGGGATATTAAACCCCCCAATATGAACGCATGTGATATGATATTGTCTATTTAATAAAGCCCCGATGGAAATGCAAATCTAAGAAGATTGGATTCACGTCAGGATCACCAAAATGTGATGTATAAAAATGGAATCAAGTAGCTAAGACCTAATCCCACTCCCATGCACACATTAGAATACGAAAGAGCCTAAGGAGATGATTCACTTTGACTACTTCTTGCAAGAGAGAGTCAAGGAATATCTTTAGGGTTTCTATTCCTTTGTTGCAATGAAGAGGAGAAGTGTAAAATGCAATGCAATGATCAACTATGCTAGGAGATGAGCAAAGATGCAAACATAAATTGAAAATTCAAAAACTTGCAAATTTGAAACTGAGAGGCTGAGTACAAAGCTAGAAAAGGAACTCAGTAATACACCTATTACTGAAATTTGTTGTTGACTGTGCAGGACCAGGGCACCACGCCCTAGTCTCTAATACTTCAAAAAGCTAAAATTCTGGAATCTAGACTCTAAAACACTAAATGTTGAACTGCCAAAAAATGTTGCAAAACATAGAGGACCAGGATGCCACGTCCTGGTCCTGGACCAGGATGCCACACCCTGGTCTCAAAAAACTGAGATCTGCTTCTGGGACTGGATCTACACCTGTGTGTTTCGTTGGCCCCAAAAATCGTGCATTCATCAAATTCCAATACATGCACCTACAACTTGAAAACTGGTGTCTATGTGGCTATATAGGGTTTTGCCTTAGTCAAACCCCTTGTTTTGGTGATTTCCACCTCCAAAAATAGTTGATGATGTACTGAAAATGTGTGCAAGAATCTTGTGTGTATGCAAGATTCTAAATGAGCAAGAAAGTAAATCTAGAGTTCTACGTTACGCTTTGGAGAGTAAACCCTAAATGATTGCAAATGTAAATGTAAATGCTTCAAATCATAAATGCACTAATAGATCTAAAGCATGAATGTAAATCTGAAAATGAATGTAATGAAGCTCATACAAAGACATGAAAATAACATGAAACCATACCAAACCCTAAGGCAGAGGTACAAGCCAATTAACAGTCAGTGATCTCCTATTATTCTTCAATGTCTTCAAAGCTCCTAATTGATGTTGAAGATGATTGATGTAGGCTTGATAGATGATTGATTTGCTCATGAAGACTTCACATAACCTGCACTTTCACTTCACAAGAGGCTACTTCACATAACTTGCACTTTCACTTCACAAGAGGCTCCTTCAAAATTGTTAGATCTGGATCCTTCAAATGAGGAAAGGAAAGCCTATATGTATGAAACCCTAACTTTATTTTTTATCATAGGCCGACCTAGAAATGATATTTTCCTCTCAATTTCCTGGATTCAAACATTAAAATACCGCCAAAACATGTTCACGAAATTTGGGGAGAAAAAGTCGGGACAAAGAGGACGCCTCTTGGTCCGACCAACATTTTTCTTAAATTTTCGAGGAAGCAAGATATTGTGATTCTAAAGTCAATTCCAAAAGTATGTGAAGATTCAAGGTGTTTAGCTATGCTCTTAATGATTTTATGTCTATTCCAACCTCCTAATTGGGGACATTACATGGTTGGCTGTAATGTGATAAAAGGGGCACACTTAGGGTTAAGGGCCCAATTTTATGATGTGTAGAGTGATGAAAGAAGACTTTAGATTTAATTAAATTAATTAATTAAATGCTTAAAGGGAATTTGAAATGCAAGGTGCAAACACACTAAGGGTGGAATTGTACCACCCAATTAAGGGTGTACAATTTACGACGCTACAAGACTATGAATTCCACAAATGTTAAAGTTACTACTACAAATCTAATTTTATTGAGGATTAGTACCATGTGTTAATGTTGCTAAATTCACGAGTGTGTCTACAAAGCTTTTTAGAATTATTTAATTATTTATAATACTACAATTCTAAGTCTATAATGTCATTATTCATGATACTACAATTCTACGTCTATAGCGTATTTGTCAAATCTTTGATCATAGTTATGTTTACATTGTACATCCAAAATGGTTTGTAATGTCCCCACTTTGAAATAGAATTTAATAATAGATAATATTAATAATAAAATTAAAATATTAAAAAACAAAATTAAAATATAAAAAATATAATTAAATATAATTAAAATTTAATTAAGTTAATAAATGGTCAAAAGACATGAAATGAAAAGTTGTGACTCCCTCAAACATGAGATATAAAAGGGGGAAGAGAACCTCATTCGAGGGGGGATAATTTGGGGGAATCATTTATGCACATTTGATCTAAATAAGAAGTGCAAATCTAATTGTGAAAGGTTGTGTCCCTTTCTAATAGCAGAAATAATGAACTACACTCTTTCAAAGGGTGTGTCTCTTGCCAAAGGGCATACATGATGAAGAGGTGTGATCTCTCCCTCACATTCAGAGATATAAAGGAAAGGAATTGAAAGCATCCAGTGACATCACCAACGAGCATATCATAAGTGTTTTTAAGTTATACGCAGTAGCATCCTTTTTCTTGGTGGTATGCATGGGGTTGTCCTCAATATGTATGCTTAATATATGAAGCATGATAATATTCTTATACAAAATTTAGTAGTAATATTAATAATATTACTATAGACTGAAATATGTATGATTGTCATAATTAATTTTATATATATTCATAATAATTGAAAGAGAAATATATTCACAGTCTAAGTACTTAATCAATTCTAATTGTACTCCCCAAGGGAGATGGATGTCGCTAGAGAGAGGCAGAGTAAATCCACTCCAAGATGAAAGAGCCCCAAGGATGAAAGGACTGATGTGCCTAGTGTTTGGACTAAACTAGTGAGGTGGTGTCATAGCACCCTAGACAAGCCAATGCCCTCTTCTAGGATTAAGAATGAGAAAGGATTAGGAATTAGCACTGGAGTAATGATAATATTAAGATGAATTATGGACAACTTCAATTATTTATTCTGAATTAATATAATATACTAGTTAGTAACATATGTTTCCTTTTGGGAACTAACAACCTCCTAATTGGGGACATTACATGGTTGGTTGTTGATGAAAAACAAGTCACAATGATGCACACGAGGTGAACTATCTTGTAGATGGTTGAATGAATGAATGAATGCATTTAATGACGTCCATGAGGCTAAACAACCTATGTGACCCACAGATAATCAACAAATTGGATAAGCACAAATGGACCACGAAGAAGAGACCAGCAAACCATGTTTGTACCTAATTTCTATTTCTTTCTGTATCTTGGATCTTCTACTATTCATAGCATGTGTATGCTATTCATACACTTCTCAAAACCTGTTTGAGAGGTGTATTCTATTCATAGCATATGTATATACTAGGATTTCACTTCACATCAATACCATAACTAGCAAATTGGATAAGCACGAAGAGACTGGGAAGAAGAGACCAACAAACCCTGTCTACCTAATTTATTTGTAATTCTATATCTTGGATCTTCTACTATCCATAGCATGTGTAGATACTAGGTTTTCACTTCGCATCAATACCACCTCTTCATTTGTGTGCAAAATAGTCTCACGTAATAGCAATGAATGTGAAGAACTATTCTAAAAACCAAAAACTGTCAATCCAAAAAACAAAAAAAGTCAACAAGAGCATTAGTTATCTTGTCTTCTCTAATAAACCATATCACTAGGAATTCTTTTGTAAGGACCAGCAACTAAGTTACATCCACTTGTAAATTGTTGACCAAAGAATGCAAATAGGGTTGACGTGATATGTCACCAATAATGCTTAAGGCTAGAATACAACATAGGATAGTATGTGTTAAAGAGCAAGGCACAAGAAAAACACAAAGGAATCAAAAACGAAGGCTCGGGAAGGACAAAGAACAGTTCTATGTAGATCATCAAGGTTTAAGAGAGGTTTGCACAAAAGGCCAAGAATGCCCAAGGAAGCCAAAGGGAAGAAACTGCCCAATAAGCAACTCTGGAATATCTACACATGAGTGGGCATGAAATAACAAACCAAGGTGATGGCATGAGGATGAAAAACAACCAAGAGATTAAGGGAGGACTCTAGGCCACATGTTCAAGGAAGGATGTTCAAGAAAGGATTCCTAGCGACATGTCTAGAGGGACAAAGGCCAATAAGAAGGTACCCCATCCATGCAGTTGAACATCATGAGGAAGAGCTTGTGAAAGCATGCCAAAATTATGCATGTGTGTGTGAGAATGTGTGTGTGTGCATGTGTGTGTGCGTGTGTGTGCATGTGTGTGTGCATGTGGGTGCGTGTGCATGCGTGTGCATGTGTGTGTGTGTGTGTGTGTGTGTGTGTGTGTGTGTGTGCATGTGCAAGTGCACGTGTGTGTGTGTGCATGTGTTTTTAGGAAAGGATTCTTAGCCACATCTCTAGAGGGACGAAGGCCAATAAGAAGGTACCCCATTCATGCAGTTTTGCTTATGTGTGTGTGCATGTGTGTGTCTGCGTGCATGTGTGTGTGTGTGTGCGTGTGTGTGTTATTCCTCATTGCCTTGTGATCAATGAGTGATCCATTAGCAATATTAATAGGTGAAACTAAGGTAGGATCCTTGTGCCTTAGGGAATTCAACCCTTCGATATACTCCTAGAGTCTCATGTTCTCAACCTCTAGCATCTCTTTCTTCTCTTCAACTTTGTTCAATCGTGCTTCAATTGCCTTGGTGGTATCATTTAGCTCTTGAAACTCTGGTTGCTTCGTAGTAGGTCCAAGGTCAATTGTGGTAACCTAATAATCCGTTAGCACATTTGTAGTCTTATCAACTATCAAGACAGCCACCCGTGCAATGCATGCTACTAAATCATCTCTAACAATCTTAAAGAACTTCTTTGCCTCCTCTTTACCCTTACCAATCTTGGCTAGGAAGTCATCAATATCTTCAACAGGTTGGGCCTCTTATCACTTTCTTCTTCTCTATGCTACGCATCAACCAATCAGGTATTATAGAAAATTCCATCCCATCTTCAAGTTGTTGATCCTCATCAAGTCCTCACCCCATCCTCTGTTACTGTCTTCCTTAAATCCACAACATCATTGTCAAATGAACCTCAAGCTGAATTGGGAGATCCGAGTTGTTGTTCTTCATCTTCATATGGTGTCAATTGTGTTGGTGCATGTTCATCTTGATCATTCTTCGGTAGGATTTCAATGTCGGAACCTTGCTCGAACTCATTGTCCTTCTTTGTCATAACATTTTCCTTCACGGAAGAGGAACTCATGGTAGATTGAATGTTAGACTTATGCTTCTTGTGCCTTGATTCCTGACTAACAATCTCCTTGCCTTTTGTTTGTGATCCTCCAGGCATACCTTTCCTTCTTTTAGGAGCCCCACTCTCCTCATCAATATGTGTCCTTACATTGCTTATCATCCTTTCATCATCATTGAGAGAGGACTCCTCACTTCTCATCTTCTCATAGGTTAGGGTGGTCTTATGTCTTCTTAACTCATTTATCTACTTGTCCACCCATTCTTTGGAGCAATCACTTACTTCTCTCATCAAAATACTCAAATCTACCATCTCAAGTTGCAACCAATTAGGTGATGGAATAGGTTTGTCCTTCTCCTTCGCATACTGTGGATGAATATGATTCCCATCATCCATTACATGATCAGGAATCAAGAAGTTACGCTTCCTCATGAAATCCACTAACATCTGAGACCACATCTTCCTTCTAACTCTGAGCTCATCAATAAGATTAGCCCAATAATCCTCAATGTCAATCTTGTGTGTAAACTTTCCACCTTTAGCCGTGGAGATTCTCTAAAATGGATCAAATCAATCCCTAACTCTATAAATTCCAAGATGAAAGAACTCCAATTCCTCATTAACTATCTTTGTTGCTACTACAGTGGGGCATATCTCCATCATCTTCCCAAGCATGATAGAAAAAGTAATCCCTTGCATGTGTTTCCCTTTCTGGATGCAATCAAACTCTGAGAGTTGCCTCGCTACCTCAAGTAATACCATCTTGTATGTCGGATATCTAGGGATTTCAACTACCTCCCCAATTGAATCTTCGACTAGGTATGCAAGCACCAACCCCTTAAGTGTTTTGATCGTTCTGGTTTGTGGATCATAATGCCTTGCACAATCAACCATAAGCTCGTTGCATGCATAGATTGTGGAAAACCGGTTGCATGGTAGATTCCATTTTTCATGATATTGACTGCCAAGGGAGAGGGTAGATGGTTCTTCATTCCGTACATTCTCTGCTTCATTCTCTTCCTATCTCGGTACTCTATATTTGTATCTCTGATTTTCTTCCACCTGTAAGATATCTACGGCTCCGGATAGTATCCTTCTTGAACATTCTTCAATTGAGTCTTTCTCACAGCTATCCCCACCTTAGACTTGGTACGAAGCTGGAAGTCAATGACCTTGTAAAATAACTTAAATAATTGCCTTTCGGAATTGCCATAAGTTCTAATTTCGAATAATTTTCATGTTTAAAATCAGAAATTTAACATTTCATAACATAAATTCTAAAAATAATGGAAATTTGGATCATAATATAAGCATTTTGCCCTCTAAAAACCTGAGATTTAGACTTATTTTTAAGTCTGATTGTAATGCCTGATTCTGAAAACTCATCTCTATGCTCAGAAAATGAAGTGATTTAATGTCCAAAACATTGTCTCGGGTCTAATTTTCTAAGTACAAAGTCTAAATACACCTTTGCAACCTGGAAACCCTCTCAATCATGGCCCACTTCATATACTTAGAACGATCTGCCAAAATAAGCTAGAAATCATCACATTTTTGCCCTGAATCAATAGCTGGGAATAACTTATTTGGCTGAATCAATGGCTGGAAACAATTATTTGCATAGGAAAGGTGGTTGGGAACAGATTCTTCAATCAGCAATGGCGTCTCCTAGAAACAACCTTTCTCAGCCCTAGCGACCTCCAATGGAGAGGCAATTGATACCTTAAACAAAATCGTGCCTCACCCCTAGCAATGGCGAACTTCAACTTGCTCTTCCACCTCTCCAAGCATAAAATCAGTCAATAATATTATTATAATCGCTGGTCTGGGTATTTTATTCAGTACTTTGCCTTGAAATGTCGCACACAACGAATGTGGAACAAATGGAATGTTCATCCAGCAAAATGGAAAATCACACCATATAGGGGCATTCAAAACTTAACTTCATTTTGTTCTCACCTTGTCCATCAAATGCAATGGTGGAGAATCGATAATCATAGGGACTGATTTGTCATTAAAATCACATTTAAATTTGATTTCCAGCCCTTGCTGGAAATCGTGGGCCATTGGGACATCAAAATCTTCAAATAAATTTGCCCCAACTTGATAATTATGCTTTAGGTGAAAAATCGACCCCCATTTGAACTCACAAATTTGATCAAATCATATCACATATTAGCCTCAAGTGGAAATCCACCCTTCAGCGGGATTCATTTTCCAATTAAAATCTCATCAAAACTTAGCATAATACCTCCACGTGGAAAATCAATGTCCATTAGGACATATAAACTTCCTCAAATCTTTTCATTTTGTCCCAAGTGGAGAATTGACCTCCATCAGGACACTCAATTTGCACTTTACCTTGGTCATTTTATCCCTAGGTGGAAAGTGTTGGTCATCGGGACTCACTTTCCTTATGCATTTTGCTCTTGTAGGCCTGGTGGAAAAACGACCTCCATCGGGACACTTCCTTTGTCTGGAGTGAAAATTCCTGAGTCATTGGGATTTCCACAAAATCATTTGCAAATTAAGATTAGGAGTGGAAAAACAACCTCCATTGGGATTATGTTCATTTTCATCATTAAATCAACACTTTCATGCTCAAGATGGAGTGGAAAATCATGCTTCATCGGGACTTTGATCATTTTCATCTCTATAACTGAGTGGAAAAACGTCTCCCATCAGGACTCTTGGTTTTATGCCTTAATTACTTGGTGGAAAAATGTTTTCCATTAGGATTAAGTTGATTTTCACACTCTAAAAGTTCAAACTTACCCAATGTAGTCAATTTATGCAATGGAAATTCTATTTCCATCAAGACTTTTAACATTTCGTCAAGATTTGAGAGGTGGAAAATAGATGTCCATTGGAACTTTGTGCATTTTTGTCTTGTTTTACCTCCTAGAGAGACTTAGCACCTTAGCACAAAATTTACACCATTTTGCAACATTTTTCACTCACATTTAAAGGCTAGTTGCAACTTCAATGCTAAGAAAATATTAGGATCACCTTAGCATTTTGACATTTTTTCAACACTTTGATCCTATCGACTTCTAAACTTAAAGATTTGACATTGCTTGCATCTTGAAGACCTGGAAACATAACCATATCAAAAGGGCAAGACGAACGTTAAAGCTCAAAATTGCCACCTAACTACCAAAACCCTAAACTAAAAAAACTGGAAAGTAGGAAAGAGGGGATTCCTCATTTGCAATGGGGCGATGTGTGGAAAGGTCACAACAGCGTGCACATGCTTCTTGGCATAGTTAGAATAGTCTTGTCCAAGTGTTATTATGGTCACTACTATATTTCCCAGTATCTTTACATCTTTGACTATCAACACATATAATGAGAATTCTTGAGGAGTTGTTGCTGCTAAGGTGAGCTCCTAGGTCTTCTTGATCAAGGTGATAGGCCAGTGTAGGACTCCTCTTGGGACATCATTGTCTGCACAGGACCCAGATGTCACAAGAAACAACCCCAATATATATCCCTATGGTGGGACCACATCGGATGTCATGACCATTTTTCTTGCATCATTGTGGAAGCATTTCCTTCATTTTATCTGAAATCAAATTCACAAATATAGAATAAACGATGCACTAAAAAACTATATACAAAACTAAGATTATTGAAGTTGCAGCCAAGAGATGCATTAACAAATTCAAAAATATAAATTGATAATATTGTTAGAATGTTGTTTTGCTGAAAAATTGGAGCCTATAGAAAATAATTATTAGGAAATAGCACCTAAGCACGACTTGTGTAGGTCCCTGTCCTTGTGTCTACAAGAATCTCATCACCAAGATTGACAAACAGAGGAACATTAACGACAGCACCTGTCTCCAAAGTAACTAATTTTGATCCACCTGACCAACAAAGCAAACTCAAATCAGCTATGTGATTACACCCATCCTGCCAACCAAGACAATACCATAAAAGAAAACAGTTAGGTTTATATAATTTGTATGAATAACCTTGTACTGTGTCTCCTTTCACCCCAGCTTCCGCTTCAGTAACTTTGTACTTGACAGTAATTGGAAACTCAACATCAATTATCTGCAAGAAGTGTTAATTCAAACATCATTCCAGCTATTTATTGAAATATACTAGCATGCCCATTGCATGAAAACACATGTATTATGATCCTAATCATTTCCCCTGCCATCTCACCGGACTCTAGGAACTTTCCACCTTCCAACTTGTAACTGCATACTCGTGTATTATATTTTTATATTTTAACATAGAAAGTGCACTATTCATCATAAAAATTCCAAAAGAAAATTGGCAAGTTTATTACTGTTTTTTTCTTAAGTATCTTCTTGCCAACATAGTTATCCAATTACTGTTAACATTTATAAAAACATGAGAAAATGGAAGCTTTAAAAAATATTTTGGTATTCATTGCAAGTCCAACTCCATACTCAGGCCCCAAAACCTTGATGCATTAATGCTGACTTTGATGACAAAAACAAGTTCAAAGGCAATGTGCTATACCCGTCCATTCCAAGAGAGGACATTGCATTCCATGCCCTCCTTCAACCACTTTTTCTTGTCACCAATTTCTGTCTCGCTTAGTCGGGATTCATCATATGTGGACTGTAAAAGGCAATACAATAAGAACACAACTGAAAAGTGAATAACAAATGAAAAGAAAATTCATGTGCCACAATGATCAGAAGATTGAAACAATAACGAGAATAGGCATCTTCCTATGGAAAACATGGTGGAATCCCCATTACTTCACTTCACATTATATGATACAATTAAATATCTCAGTCCAAAGAGATGATTGGTCCCCAAAACAAGATGGCAAATAATTTTGTGACGATTTCAAAAGCTTTGTGGATATGAAAATAGAACTAGTTGCACAACGAATTAAGATTCAAATGCTTGTTTATTAGGAACAATTACACAAAAATGTAATGCTCAATTTCTAAAAATTGTGCCTTTAAAAGATAATGGAAAACAAAAGCTCAGAAAGGCTTCTTTGCGGATTATAAAAAGTTCACCAATACATTTCCAAAATGAGAAAAAGTAGCTTTTCGCTACATAAGAATGCCAATGGGAATTTCCTTGTTGCCTTCTCTAAGAATAAAGGCTAATGAGAGGTTTGTAAGGAAATTTATTCCCAGCGTGTCCTTTACCTAACATAAGTATAACAATGTAATTTCAGGATGCCCAATCTGCCAGGTATAATAAAACAGTCAGTAAACAAGAAGCAAAAAACTCCAGAAGTAGCCTAAAAATTGTTTGAGAAGGCCACATGTTCTCATTTTATCATTTCTTTTTAAGTAGAAATCTTGGACAGTACTCACTAACAGCCGGCTTAGATTCCGATTATTTTGTTACTTTCAATATTAATATAAGCTCTTTTATTTTGCAGATCAAAGAAGACCGAAAAAAAAATCTAGAAAAAAATATAAGATTTGCCTTTCCTCTGTGTATCGCCTAAAGGATTACTATAGCATATTTAACATGAATTCTGAGGTATGAATAACCATGTGATAAAGTTAGGCATTTTTCACATTGCATCAGCTATGCACAAAATTCAAATGAATTGACCACAGATAACCATCTAATGAAAAAAAATTGTTACTTTCTCTAATATTAAAGAGAAATGAGATATTTGTCAAGCAGTTTTAGTCTTGCTGGTTCTTTGTCTAGCAAAAGTATGCCTTGATTTAATTTTGAGAAACCTGAACTGACAGGTACAGCAAAACAATCTAACTAGAGGCTTCTAAAATCAAGGGGTTAAAAAGCAGTATCTGAAAGTGAAAAATTTGCCTTTTAGGTTAGGCATCACTAAAAGGATATCCACAGAATATGCAACCTGAAGGCCCATGAGTTAGTAAACAGGCATTTTTAGTCTAGCTGGTTCTTTGTCTAACAAAAGTATGACTTGATTTAATTTTGGGAAACCTGAACTGACGGGTACAACAAAAAAATCTAACTAGAGACTTCTAAAATGTGCAGCCACCATGAAGCAAGAAAAAAAAAGCAGAATCTGAAAGCGAAAATATTGCCTTTCATGTTAGGCATCACTAAAAGGATATCCAAAGAATATACAACCTGAAGGCCCATGAGTTAGTAAACATGTAATAAAGGAAAGGGGATTTTTCACATTAACATTTTTATGGGTATGACCAGAATTAGCGATAGACACTATCTTATGCACTGATAAAGCACAAGTATCCTGGAATTTATATGGAGTCTAATAAGTGCTCCGATAGAATTGAAATCCCACCATATCCATGAACACAAACTGTGCACCATCTTTATATGTATATTGTTTTGTTTCCTTCACAATATTTGCCAAATCCACCTGCAAATATAGACATTATAGGCATTGTTACATGCAATAAGACTAACAAAAGAAAACAAATTTCCAGCATCATAGAAAAGGAAAACAAAAAGGAACTCCTCAAGGATCCAAATTGAAAATATAATCAGAAATTATCATTTGAATTTGTTTGCATTACATTGATTAGAGCATAATAATAATAATAACCAAATGTACAAGTCTAAAGAAATGGTGAGTAGGTCTATTTTTCCATTAGTAACAGAACACAGATCACCTTCGATGAGCAAAACCAGTTATAATAATTTCCTTGTATTCTAGTAATGGACACAAAAGCAAAATATTCAGTTTGCACGTGCTCCTATTTTGGAATATACTAATGCCAGAATGGTAATAGCTGCATCAGAAAACACAGCTTTTATAACAGATTCGTATTAGTTTTAAATTTTTGTTCACTTGTGCTTAAATGAAGAGGGAACTACATAACAAACCTCAAGATTTGGTGAGTTTCTAAAATTAGATTCAAAATCTGTCTACAAGAGTAATTCGTGTACCTCTTTCACTCACTCGAGGAAAGAACAAAGCTAGGCTCTTCCACTCCAAATAATTCCCATATCAAATTTCTATAGTACAAAAGATTGGCAATGAAATCTCAAAGCTTTTATGCTTTCAAAAAGTTGCAGTGGTCACCCTTTCAACTTCCTAATATTCTTGCAATTAAAGTTTCCATGCTTTCCACAGTAAAACCTATGACTAAAGGACTCTCCTCACTAGCCCACCAGCTACCTATGCAAGCTACAAAGAGAACCCAAACCATTGATCTGTTCAAATTGGCTGTTAGCCAACAATAGTGACCTTTTGTAATTCAACATTGAAAAGTAGAAGGCTGCAGATTTCATAAACTTAATACTCATAAAATATAAATACAAAACAATAGAGGAACTTACTGATGCCCCAGCACGAAATGTTTTATCAACTGTGTTGCCAAACACATAATTCCGCAATTTTGTTCTTACAAAAGCTGCACCTTTCCCAGGCTTTACATGCAGGAACTCTTCATAAAAGCCAGGCGATTGAAAACGTTGTAAGACAATAAACTCTTTATTGAAGCTAGAAAGCATTAAAAAAGGTTTTCCTAGAAAAACAAATGGCAATAAATCTCTCTTTAGCAATAGGAAAAAGAACACAAAACAAGCCAGTTGCAAAAGCAGTAACATTAACAGCGGAATTCTTAATTGATTCTTTTTAACTTTTCAAGATGATTTATCCAGAAATAGAAATCAAATACCTAAAGCACTATGTGAACAACTAAATATGAATAAAAGTGAGCAGAGTTGAATAAAGGAAAAATCTTAAGACTTAAAAAGCAAAAATCAAATGAATTTCTACACATTATATTTAAATGTCTAATAAAAAAAGACATGCTATAATTTATAGGGAGTGCAGGTGCAGGTACAAGTGTGGGTGTGACTCTGCAATATTCAAAATCCAGGTGTATGGGTCTCTCTTTCTCCCTCATTGTGTGCATATCTTGTAGCACATGAATTTAAGACCTTTGCAAATTTTGACAATGTTCACAACCCATTGACAATGATCTCAAGTGGTACCACATTTTATTAGTTTATTATTGTGTACTTAAGCACCATGTTATCTACCTAAGAACAACATAGTGTCACCAATTTACAAGTATGTTATGGCTTACTTTCTCCTTAGGCCCATAACCTATGCATTAGTGCAGATATATGCTATATTGCAATTACTTAACGATTATATTAATGTTATGTTTAGATAAGGAAGGAACTACGTCATTGTGAGTAGGGTTTTCTTCCCACTTGAGTATATGATGAGGATAAATCCCAAGCAATGCTTATTTCTTCCATTTAATAGTAATCTAATATAGAGAGCGCTAATTTGTGACCTCTAATGTGTTTTAAGTTAGCGCATGTAAATCCATTTTGTGTGGACAGGTGCTCCAGTTATATTCCCAAATCATTTCATTCAACTCACTTAGGAACAATGCAAGTGCTTTCAAGCCACCATCTTTTTGTTGCCATTAAAAAAAATGCCCAGGGGATTTAATCCAGGAAAATAATCAAAGTTTGTGACCAAGGTAGAGGTTTAGAGATTATTTGTAGAATTCACCACTAAAAATTTCTAACAAGAAAAGAAAAAGTTTCAGATCCACTGTCTTCAGTCCATAGATCTACACATTTTAAGTTAGATGAAGAGGATGTAAACCTTTAGAAGAAACTGATTCTACCCTTAGATGTCGTAAGAACATTCTCCGACCCCTTATTTAAATCTGTAGACAAATATACTGTAGCTTAATTTTAAAAAAGAAATTGAGGTGCATACATGGCTTCAAGGTGCAATGCATATATGACCCTAAGGATAAGATAAACGTTGCATTGCAATAGGATAGCCAATACTTTGGGAGATTGATGGCTCTCTTGAAACCTTGGACAAACCTTTAGCTAATTTGTTGATGCATTAACTCAAAGAGCAGAGCAGATTTGGGTCAAATCCTTAGTATGTCTAACTAGTGCACCCAACCCAGAAATACATAACAGTGGACAAATAACAAAGGAATTCCAAGTTTTGGAATCAAGGGTCAAACTTCCACCAGGCATTGTGCTTAATATATGCATGTTGAATTGAAGGAGGGATGTTTGACCCAAAAACTCAAGAAAAGAAAAATTCAGTGTTTACCAATGAAGACAACCATGTGAAAGCCATGAGAAAGATAAATATGAGTTTTGAGAAAAAATGGTATGCATTTCATAAGAAGGTTAATGAAGTGTGAGATTCCTTGCAATTTAAAAACCTCAATTGCAACCAACCCCAGTCAATTTTCCATTAGCTACAAATCTGATACAAATGCTTGTCATGAGTGTTCACAAACTTGGAATAAAGGCCATGTCTATAATCCTAAAAACATTTGCATGGCTAAAGATGTTTGTCCATCTAATCCCTCTTCCTCAATCTGATAGCGATGACTTTAAGCAACCTGCATGTGAATGTGAACCAAAATACACAACTAAAACAGAGTGTAGAATTAGGGGGACCATCAGTGCCTGAAATGATTGGGTTCAACTGCATTGACAGCTTCAGATGTTTTCACTAGTATTGATAAACCCTCACAACACAACACTTTTCACAAGAAGCAAGTCCATACATTTGGTTTCCATCTTGATACATCTGAAAGCTTCCAATACAAGTCTCATGCCTTCATAACTCATTGTTTGTGAGTAGAACAAAATGTTGAACTTAGATTGGTTGATTATACCCTCAATTTAGGTGTTCAATCATTTGAAGCCATGTAATTTCCACAGTCCATGATGTCAGCTTGGTATATTTCTGAATTTGACTGTTTAGAATTATTTATCATCAACGTTTCAGATGATGCCCCATGATCCATCATCAGGATAAAATAGCTAGAAATGAGAAATGAGAAGATAGTAGCAGATGTGAACTTGCGCTACTATCCCTCTTGCATGCTACTGTCCTCTAGATGTGTTGTAGTCCTCTAGCATGCTATTGTCCCTTGTTTCGTCGCACAGCGAGGTCTTCCAACCATTTCTAAGGGAAATTGGTTTTAATAAAGTTGTTCCCCTTGGCCTGGTGAGTCTTCCTATGTTGTTGCTTTGTTGACAAGTGTCCTACTCAAGGAGTTATGGCACCTTTTGCATTAGGAAGCGTGTGATTGCTTGGAGATGCCATGTCATCATTCCAATTGATGGAGGGCTTGTATCTACAAGTAAGGCAACCTCTTGTGAAGGTTTTTCCTTGTGTTTAAACTTTAGACGTTGTTAAGGTTGTTTTTGAGTAGATTGGATGTGAATGTTACCCTCATCCTACTCTTTTTCCGAACCGGTGCTGGCATCGTCTAGTCAACGTGTGTTGGTGTGTTGGCTCTTAGTCGTTCCACCATTTGGGTGGGTTTCCTTGGGTGTTGTTAGAGTTTGTAAGTGTCTTTTGGTGGGGATTCAAAGTTGGTGATTCCCTCATCTGACCCTTGAGTTGTACTCACGAGAAAGAGCAATCATGGATAAGTATCCAATCATCATTTGAATGTAATTTTCCCTCTCATAGACTCATCGTGCTGGTTTCATCCAACGATTGGTAAGTCTCCCACTAGTGCCACCTTGCTTGTAGCAACGGTGAGGTCATTCGTGTTGTTAGTGACCTTGTGTCATTGTGTTTCACATGACACTTGTGTGCACTTTATTGTGCAACAACATGTTGTTGCATCTTGGTTATTAGTGTTGTTTCTAAAAATAATTAGATCAATCAACTAATGTCCTACATGTGTGGCTTGGGGGATTACACCAGTCGCTGGTTATTAGTGTTGTTTCTAAAAATAATTAGAACAATCAACTAATGTCCTACATGTGTGGCTTGAGGGATTACACTAGTCGCCCATTTGGACTAATGGAAACCCCATTAAATTATGATTTTTCCTTAGTCCTCTATCACTTAATTGCCATTGATCACTAATGGCACAACCACTGAAGGCCATGATTTTTACCTCAAAACATGGTGCAATTTTCCCAACCATGATTCACTTAAAACCTAGCCACCATTTCTCATGGTTTTTAATAGATTAATGACTTTTAAAATAACAAAATTCCTTGGTGTAGCGTTTCACCAAGAATGTTACCCTCTTTGGTGCGGTTTCCTACCTCATATGCCACTTTCTATTGCTGAATTCTAATGGTGAAACCACTTAAAAAAGGCAAAATTCCTTATGTGGCATTTTTTAACAATTGTGAAATAACAAATCTTTTATGTTAGTTATGGATTTTTTCCCCTTTTGCCACTTGATTGAAAGTGTGAAACCCTACTCATGATTTCCATATCCTTCTGCCACTTAATTGTTGCAAATTTCTAATGGTGTTGCTGGGTGAAAATTGTGGTTTCCTATTTATCTTTTTGTTTAGGGTTCTCTTGCCATCTATTCCAGTCACAACTTTATGGCATCTTTGCCCCGTTTGGCACTGAATAGAATTGGTTATGCTAACTAACATGTGCACCAATGTTTGTTACTCAAACTCATCTATACTTTGATGAAGATTCTCCTAGGCCTTTGCTACCATTCTTCCTTCATATCCAAAACATTAGCACTTCATCCTTCTTACTGTGTTGAAGCTACCCAATTATTGATAACCAATCTCCTTAACTTGGCAGTCGACATTCATGAACAATCTACAAACATCAATAGCTAACGAAAACCAACACGATGAATTGTAAATTAAATTGGAAGGAAAACTTAGTTGTCCTTGATGAAAGGACAACGATAACATGATATGCTAATTACAACCTCCACGAAAGTGAAGTTTCAAAAGGGTAGCAATTTCGGTTCTAACAAGTAGAACTGGTAAAGACAAAGGTAGAAGAACAAGGTGCTATATTATGGTAGTGAAATGCAAGAAGTTTCTCATTCTAGTCATCACAATAAGGTGCATACCACAAATATGTGCC
The DNA here is from genome assembly GCF_030272615.1 of Cryptomeria japonica. NCBI lineage: Eukaryota > Viridiplantae > Streptophyta > Pinopsida > Cupressales > Cupressaceae > Cryptomeria > Cryptomeria japonica. The sequence continues at coordinate 369,516,746 of NC_081413.1, read as the reverse complement.
CAAATCCGTTTAAGACAATTGAGGAGTTGCTTGTGGTAAAATAAGGCACCTAGCATACGTCAAGCAACAAGGACTGGTAAGGATTGGCACCAAAGATCAAACTAGCAACAAGATCATGAAATGTGTAAATAGAATTGACAACGAAGTCAACTTATACAAGTGATGACAACAAGCTAAAAAAAGTAAGAAGTGCTGGTGGACATGTCCATGTACCATAGAAGCTAAGAGGAGGTTGATAGCTGCCCAAGAAATGGATACAAAGAAATGCCAAAGTCACAGCAAGGAGGAAGAATGGGTGATGGTCAAAAATATATTGCAGCAAATGTAAATGGCAGATTTACTAGCTGAGTTGAGGGGATGTTTAATTGCAAAGTAGGCTGTGACCTATGCAAGCACAATGAAGAAGTTGAGGAACAACTGAAAGAAACTAATTGTCGATGCATCAACCAATGCTGCTAAAATTTGCAACCTACTGATTGATACTGGCACTGAGGTAAATGTGCTGAGAAGGCATGCATGGGACATGATGGGAAGTCCAACAGTTCATCCCTCCCAACATTTATTGTTTATGGAAAACAAGACTTGAGATTGTAAATTCTTGAGGACACTCAAAAGTATCATGGGAATAAATTTCTTCATGGAATTTTATGCCATAGAACTTATTGAGATTGATAATTATCCTGCTGTGCTGGGAAGACCATGGTGTAATGCAAACAATGACAATATCCAATTGAAACACAGGTACACAAAATTCACCAATGAGCAGCAGAAATTGACTATTTTGCTTAAACCTAGACAAGGGACAGAGTATGGGATACAAATTGTTGTAAGATTAGATTCTCCAAGTGTAGGGAGATAAGATAATGGTAGAGACTAAATTGGCAATTGAAGAATACAGAACCCATGGGATACAAAGGACAACATTGATGGTTCATGGAATGAAGACACAAAAGATTTAATCCAAACCAAGGCAAGGAAGGATGATTGAGTCAAGAAAACAGCAATGCCGACCAATAAAATCCTGAGAATTAGTATAAGAATAGATAAGCTGCCAAGGTATGAAGGCATTGAAGAAGTAGAGTTTTGACAAGTTCAAATAAGTCATGTCAGAAAAGCATTGAAGCAAGGTAATGGTCCATGTTCTAATAGCAATGCCAGTTCGGTGATGGGCAAAACACAGAGATTATGTAAAACTAGTGATACAGTGAGTAGTCAATTACTGTAAGGTTCAAGCATAGTGAAGTGGAGAAGAAGGTAAAGCATGATGGAGAGGCACATCCAAGGATCTTGTGTAATGTCCCCTTTCTGGATTACTTTATATTTTTCCCACAGAGAGTTAGAGTAGCATGTATCTGAATCTGATCTGTTCACCTTTTATATGAATTCTGATGTTCTTTGATGTTCTGTACTGATTTCTGATGTTTATGACTGATTTGCAGATGTAATTCTCCTTGATTTATGCATATTACAAGTATTTGAATTTCAGATCTGGTTCTTTTTTCTGCTCTTAAGTAGGAACTGTTTTTCAATGAATTGATGTTAGAATGATCCTCAAATAAATTATATTTATGCTTCTTGAAATGCTTCTTCAACCCAACAGCTACAGCTCTTCATAATGTTAAAATTAGAATCAGAAAGCTACAAACTCAGACAATAAAAACTAAGAAAACTTAAGAGAACAAGAAACGCCACAAATTATCCTGGGAAAACCCTCCACCTGAGGGTGAAAAACCCAGCCACACCAAAAATAGATTTTATTGAATGCTCAAAATAAGTACATAGCACTCACACTTAGTAGACAATCATTTAACAATGATTGATAATGCTCAAATAGAAGACGACCATCAGAAAACTGCTTACAAAATAAGATTGAAGAAGATGCTAATTGAACAAATCTCCACACACCAATGAACACAGCCAAACATGGATAATTATCTCGAAAGACTAAAGAAGATGCAAGATCACAGCACCCAAGTTCTGAGCCTTTTATCAGAGATCATCAAAACAGAATGTCGATCACCTTCATTATGACCCTCAGAATATCAATAAATAGCTCACCACAAGAACCGATAAGGCTCACGAAGAAGACGGAAGGCCAAGCATTAAGGAAGATGTCAGTTACACACCGACATACACCACGAGCCGTTGAACTCCAGCGAAAGAAAAGAAATGTTTTACTAGCTAATACAAGGTCGGCGACAGCATTCAAAGACTTCGATACATGAAATATGACCAGTGACAAATATAATACGAAACCGAAACATTTTCCAGCTATTGATGAAGCAAACCGAATACAAATGAGAGCTCGAGAATTTCATAAATACGGCAAGCATGATATCTACTGAAGTTACAATCTTTAACACTCCCTCTTAACAAAGGAGATATCATTTACAGATATTCAAGTCATGGAGTCTCTCAACATGACAAACAAAATATGAAAACAACAAAATTTAATCACGGACTTTCTCAACGTGATAGGCATCATGGATTCACTCAACATAATGTTCATCATGGCTACTCCCATGGATGAAATAACACAAGCTCTCATCACGGAGTCACTCAACGTGATGTTGTCATGGAGTCTCTCAACATGACATCCACTATGGCTACCCCCATAAGTGGAAAGAGCCTCAAGGGCTTTCACCTCAAATTTCTCCATCACAAAGAAAAACGCATTACAAGGGATTTCACAGAGAAGAACTTGTAGACGTCTAAAAATGGTCAATGCTTGCGGAATCATACTTTAACATTTGCGCATTGCCTTATTTTAGGGTTTTTGCATCGCATTAACATTTCTCCTATGTCACGCACTTGGTCTTTATCATTTGTGAGCATCGAGTCCTTCTTCTGCATTCTTCATTTATCTCGCTCTCGAATTTGGTCTTGTCGATAACAATATTTGTCATGATTTTGGTCGGTCTTATCTTGTCGCATCAATGTGCATATTCATTTGTCATTATTTTGGACATCGTCAATCCTAATTAGGGTTTTGTCCTCTTATCGATCTTGTCATCTTGCGATCGATTTGTCATCGATCGTTGTCATTTTCAATCTTGTCATCTGGCAATCAATTTGTCATCGATCGTTGTTCTCTTTGTCAATTTTTGTCATTTTGCGATCGGTTTGTCATCGATCGTCGTCTTTCTCAATTGTGTCAATTTGGATCAATTAGTCATTGTTCCTCGTCAATTGGCGCATTCATCAATCAAATCATTTATCAAGTCAGAATCATGATCAAATCGAATCGACGTCAATTATCTTTTGTCAGGACCTAATTGTCATTCTTGCATTTTCTAATTCATCTTTTAGGGTTTCATGATTTTATTCATTTAACCCTGTTTGACATTTCCCCCTCTAAGATTAATAAATTATTTATTTATCCTAGGTCTTCGTGTCACAATTAAATGTTTAATTTAAGTGGCCAACTAATTATTCCTCTTTTTGTGAATTAATTAATAAATGACAAATTATTAATTGATTTACCTAATTTCTCCTAATTTCCTAATTTTTCATCAATTTCTAAATTCCCTCTTTGTGAATTAATTAATAAATGAAAAATTATTAATTAATTCACTAAATTCCTAATTTCCTCATTTTCTAATTTCCTATTTCCTATTTTCTAATTTTCTAATTTTCCTAATTTCTAATTCAATTTCCTCCTATTTTTGTAAATTAATTAATGAGTGAGAAATTATTAATTGATTTACCTAATTTTCATCAATTTTCTAATTTCCAAGTCATTATTTTCCAACTTAATTTTCTAATTTCTCCTAAATTCCTAAATGTCTATTTCTATTTCAAAATCTTGTCATAAATCCTTGTATAGCAATTTGTCATAAATTGTCATAAATTGTCATAAATCCTTGCATAGCAATTTGTCATACACATGTCATAATTTTGCTATTCTTGATTTGAATTTCCATTCGAATCACTTTCATGCTAATCTTGTCTTTTTTCCAATTTATCTATAAATTGGATGAGTTTCTTCAATCAAAATCCCCCAATTCATCGCATTTTTGAATCCCCTAATCACATTATCGAATTAATCACTTTTTTGAATCACTTTGTTGAATCAATCACGTTTCGAGTATTCTTGAGCAATCATCTTGCTTTCATATTATGATCATGCACTAGTAGGTGAGATCCACAACAAAGCTATTTGAAGAAGAAAGAAGAACAATGGAGCCACATGAAGGAGACATTCAAATCTGCACTTGGTTTGCTTAATTTTCAAATCTTGAATGTTTTATTTTTCATGTCTTTATTGAGTGTGTTAGGATTGGTCATTGCATTTGAGCTTTTGTGATTGAGCTAGCTTAATTTTATATTTGCTTTGATGATTTCCGATTTCCTAGCTACAGAACTCATTAACAACATATAAAAATTCATTGAAACTGAGATTCTCTCTCAATAAGAGCATCATTCTCTACAATAACAAGGTTATCTCGAAAATAACAAAACTTCACTCTAGGAAGTGGCTTGGTAAGAATGTTTGCTATTTGCTATTCTGTGCAAATGTATTTGAGCTCCACTACTTTCCTTTGAACCATATCTCTCAAGTAATGATATTTTATTTCCACATGCTTGGTTCTATCGTGAAAAACATGATTAATCGAAAGTTTCACACAGCTTTGATTATCACAATGAATTACTATAGGTTCCAAAGGCTGTCCAAACAATCCTGCAAGCAATTTACAAAGCCACACTGCCTCTTTAGCTATTGTAGCAGCTGCAACATATTTAGCTTCACCTGTACTTTGAGCCACACACGATTGCTTCCTGCTGCACCAGGAAATCATAGCTGAACCTAAGCTAAAACAACAACCGGAAGTGCTCTTCCTGTCAGATGCACACCCTGCCCAGTCTGAATCAGCAAAACCTTGCAATTTTAGACCTTCACAAGAAGTATATTTCAGACCATATCCCACTGTACCACGTACATATCTCAATATATGTTTAGCTGCAACAAAATTAAACTGTCTAGGCTCACTCATAAACTGACTAAGAGTGTTGACAGCATAACATATTTCAGGCCTTGTATTGACTAAATACATCAAAGATTCAATCAATTGCCTATACATAGTAGGATCAACTAAATCTAAACTAGCTGCAACTTCATGTAACTTTTTCAGATTTGCTTCCATGGGAGTTGCCATAGACTTGCAATCTAACATACCAAATCTTTTCAAAATGTCAATGGCATACTTCCCTCGACTCAAAATGATTTCATTTGGTCTTTGCCACACTTCTAAACCAAGAAAATAAAGCATCAAACCAAGATCTTTCATCTCGAATTCAGAAGTTAACTCTTTCTTACATCTAGCAATGAGATCATCCTCTCCAGTAAGAAATAAATCATCAACATATAGAACTAAAATTAAGGCTCTATCATCAATTACCTTGAAATGGATATTTGATTCTGCATCATTTTTGAGAAAACCCAAGCTCAACAAATACCGATCAATTCTTTCATACCAAGCACGTGGAGCTTTCTGAAGGCCATATAAGGCCTTTTTCAATCTGCATACATGTGATTCTAGTGCAGTCACCGGTTAGGAGGGACCTCAAAGAGATCAATCCGGACCGATCAGCAAGAGTAAACACAACAGAAACACAAGGGTATGATGGAGGCAATGCAGAACTGAATGAATTATATCATGAAAATTGATTACAATCAACCGGTAACAGTCAGGTTACAGAAACCGACTCACTAGCTTGCTAAAACATGCTTAATTACAGAACAGGTCACAACCGAGACCTCAAATCTTCAGATCTATCTTCTATGTTCTATATCTTAACTGATCTACATTCTAATGCTCAATTACAATGATTTAAACAATCCAAGGGGATCCGTTCGGCCCAAAAAGGGATCAAATGCCGAAGAACAAGACCTAACGTGTAAAAACAAGGTCGGCCTCCGCCAAAGAAATTCCTCCGAAAAATCCAAAGGATGAAGTGCGGATCAAGGGGAAGGTCGGCCACACGCCAAGGAACATCGGAATCAACGCTCAGGGCTCCGCAAGCTACGGAAGGGATTCCGGTGGATTCTGGTGGATTACAAATGCAAATAGGTCCAAGCAACCGATACCAGAAAACTGTCTCAGAAACCGGTAGCGATAACTTGCCAGAAAATGATCCAAATGCTCCACGGTTTGGGAATAAAGTAGATGATCAAGTCCTCAAGAAAAAATCCAACTCCTCGAGATTCGGTGAGCCAATGCCAGAAAATGCAAAATGAAATGTTGAAATTGTGGATCAAGGGGAAGGTCGGCCACACGCCAAGGAACATCGGAATCAACGCTCAGGGCTCCGCAAGCTACGGAAGGGATTCCGGTGGATTACAAATGCAAATAGGTCCAGGCAACCGATACCAGAAAACTGTCTCAGAAACCGGTAGCGATAACTTGCCAGAAAATGATCCAAATGCTCCACGGTTTGGGAATAAAGTAGATGATCAAGTCCTCAAGAAAAAATCCAACTCCTCGAGATTCGGTAAGCCAATGCTAGAAAATGCAAAATGAAATGTTGAAACTGCAAAACAAAAAGCAAAACAGAAAGGAAATATTTTTGGTTGATGCAAGATTGCCACGAACCGGGGATGCTCCTGCATCAGACATCTGAGGTTGTTGAAAAAGTGAGTCTCTCACTTTGTTGGGGTCAGAGGAAAACCAAGGCGGTCTACCTCTGCCTGAGAAATCCAAGATGAATCTTCAACTAGTCTGTCCTTCCACTTTACAAGATACTCCTTATACTGACTGCTCCAGGTACTACGCCCAATCCTACTATGCAAAATGTCTTCAATCTGATCCAGTTCTTTCTGGGGCAACTGTTTCTCCAAGTCTGCAATGTTAAATACAGGTGAAATACTCAAACTATCCGGTAACTCCACTTCATATGCATTTTCGGAACTGAACTTTCTCAAAATCTTGCAAGGTCCAAACTTCCTCATCTGTAACTTGTTAAAAGTTCCAACCGGGAATCTTTCTTTTCTCAAATACACCGTCACTTAATCGCCAACTTCAAATTCCTTATGTCTTTTCTTCTCATTTGCTCTCCCCTTGTACTTGTTGTTCATGTCCTCCAAATGCTGCTTAACTTGAATATGTAAGTCCTTTATGTGATCTACAAATTCTTTTGCTTCCGAACTTCTCTAGTCTTCACTGCTAATATCTCTTAATTCTAATATACCTCTAGGGTGTGCTCCAGTAACAATTTTAAAGGTGTCCTTCCAGTACTCCTGTTTACTGAATTATTGTAGGCAAACTCTGCTTGCGCAAGAATCAAATCCCAACTTCCGATTTTGTCTCCAACTAAGCATCTTAACAAATTTCCCAAGCTCCGGTTAACTACTTTTGTCTGTCAATCAGTCTGTGGGTGAAAAGTAGAATTGAACTTCAAATCTGTCTTCATCTTCTTCCAAAGTGTTCTCCAAAAAAAAAAAACCAACTTAGTATCTTTGTCTGAAACTATGCTCTTCGGTAATCCATGCAATCTCACCACTTCCTTGAAAAATAGGTCAGCTATATGCACTACATCTGATGTCTTCTTACAAGGTATGAAATGAACCATCTTTGAGAACCTATCCACTACCACAAATATAGAATCATTCCCTCTCTGTGTTTTAGGCAATCCAAGTATGAAATCCATGCTGATATCTTCCCAAGGTCTCTCTGGTACTGTCAAAGGTTTATACAATCCCACATTCTGACTACTACCCTTTGCAACTTGACAAACTCTACAACTTTGCACATATTTCCTAACATCCTTATGAATCTAGAGCCAAAAGTAATGCACCCTCACCACTGCTATTGTTTTATCAACACCAAAGTGTCCAGCTAATCCTCCACCCTCCACTATGTTTCTCCTTTATCAGATTCTCCCTCATAGAACTCTTAGGTATGCACAACTCAACTCGTCTGAATAACATCCCATCCTGAATGAAGTAATCCAACCACTTGCTTCTATCTACCGTAACCGGTTCTCTACATGCTCTCCAAGGTTCTGCAAAATCCGGGTCATTATCATACAAGGTCTTCAACTACTCAAATCTTAATACTGTCACTCTCATTTCTGTCAACAAATTCCTTCTACTCAATGCATCACCAACTTTGTTAGATTTCCCACTTCTATGCTTCAACACAAAGGTGTAACTCTGCAAAAATTCTACCCATCTCATATTTCTCTAATTCAACTTACTCTGACAATTCAAATACCGCAAATCTTGATGATCCGTATACAACACAAACTTCTTAGGCAACAGGTAATGTCTCCACTTCTTCAAGGCTTGAACTATGCATAAAATTCTTGATCATACACTGAATATCTCTTCCGAGCATCATTCAATTTCTCACTGAAATAAGCTACTGCTCTCGCTTCCTAACTCAATATGGCTCCAATTGCAATTCCACTTGCATCACAGTCCACTTGAGATACTTTGTTGAAATCCAGTAAAGCTAACACAGGCTGCTCAGTCACTTTCTGCAACAACGGTTCAAAACTTTTGTTTGCTCTGGTGGTCCACTTGAACTCCTTCCTATCTCCCCTCATTATCTCAGTCATAGGGTTACAAATTGAACTGAAATTTCTGATGAACTTCTGGTAGAAACTAGCCAATCCATGAAATGATCTTACCTCTCCAATGCTTTCTAGTGTAGGCCATTCAACAATTGCTTTTACTTTCTCAAGGTCCATCTTCAAAACATCCTCAGATATCACAAATCCCAAACACTAATTCTTCCTTCATGAAAGTACACTTCTTAAGATTTATCAGCATCTTTTCTTCTCTCAAACTCTGCAAAACTTGTCTTAAATGCAACAAATGCTCCATGGTTGTCTTACTAAAAATCAGAATGTCATCCAAATATGCAATAAGAAACTTACCCAAGAATTTCTTCAATACTTCATTCATCAGCCTCATGAAAGTACTCGGTGCATTAGTTAACCCAAAAGGCATCACCAACCACTCATACAATCCTTCATTTGTCTTGAATGTTGTGTTCCACTCATCTCCTTCTTTGATCCTGATCTGATGATATCCACTCTTTAAGTCTATCTTTGTAAAGTATTTGGCTCCACTCAAACAGTCCATTATGTCATGCATCCTAGGCAAAGGAAACTGGTATTTCACTGTGATCTTGTTTATTGCTCTAGAATCGGTCCACATCCTCCATTCTCCATTCTTCTTAGGTGCTAATACTGCTGGTACTGCACAAGGACTCAAACTTTCTCTGACCAAACCTTTCTTCAACAATTCTTGCACTTGTCTATTCAACTCTTCATCTATCGGTGTCATCCGGTGTGCAGCTTTGTTAGGCAAACTAGCTCCGTAAACCAGGTCCATGCAATGACTGCTACTTCTCACAGGTGGTAATCTATCAGGCACATTATCTGAAATGATGTCTTCATACCCTATCAGCAACTCTTTTATCTCTTCCAGTTGTTCTTCTTCATGCTCCGGATTCTCAGTCTTCTTAGGAACTAAGACAAAACACACATTCTCATGTCTCATTCCATCCACCAAACAGATTCTAGCATTCGTACAGACTTCACTCTTCAAAGGCTCCTCCAAGGACAATAAGGTTTGCTTCATATCATTGGCCACAATAGTGTATGTATTCTTACTCCCATCATGTATTGCCTATCTATCAAACTGCCAAGGTCTACCCAACAAAAGGTGACAAACATCCATAGGTATAATATCACACAAGACTTCATCATGATAATTCCCAATTTTCAATTTCATCAAACATTGCTCACTTACTAACAACTTATGATCATCCTGAATCCATGCTATTTGATTCACCATCTCTTCTGAAACAAGATTATCTGAACTACCACTATCAATAACAACTTTACAGCACTTACCGGATACCTTACATCTGGTCTTGAACAAATTCTTCCTCTGCAAGGGCTCTTCATCTCCTCTGATATAACACAAAGCTCTCCTCATCATCAACAGTTCTCCATCTTCCGGTTTATTAGCTGATCCGGTGGGGTTTTCTTCTACCACTGTTGTTCTTCCAGTATTCTTTGTCTTCTTACATTTGAAAGCATGATGTCCTCCTCCACACTTATAGCAAGTTCCTCTAAAAACTCTCTTGTCTTGTCTTCTATCATCTTTTCCAAAATTCTCATTCCGGTAGCCATCTGGTTCTCTCCTCCGGTAGAAATTTCTATCATCTTTCCGGTATGATTTACCTTATTTGCTTCCTTCTTTGTCCTTGTTCTGATCCATACAGATTCCTCTACCTCCATTATATCCTCTTCCTCCTTGAAATCTTTCTCCGGAAAACCTTCCACCTCTACCTCTCTGTCTCTACTCATGTCTTTTGTTCAACTTCTCTTCTGTTTTCAGGGCATACTGGTAAGCTTCTTCAATACTCTGCAATTTGATCAAACTAAGTTCATCTTGTATAGACATCCGCCATCCATTCAAATATCTTGCAACTTGTTCAACTTCATCATCAACATGTCTAAATCTGACATTCAACTAGTAAAATGATTCGGTGTACTCCTTCACACTAGATTCCTTCTGCCTCAAATTCTACAACTTCCGGAACAGATTCACTTGGTAGTCAACTGGCATAAATTTTGATTTCAACTTAGCAACCATCTGATCCCATGTCTTGATCTTCTCTTTACCTCTTCTATGTCTATCAACCTGCAAATGCTCCCACCAAAGAGATGCATGATCTTTCAACCAGGTACAGGCATATTTCACTTTTCTTTCTTCTATGGTGTTCTCAAAATCAAAATATTTCTCCATCTCCGAGATCCAATCCATCAATTCATCCAAATCCAACTTTCCATCATATTCTAGTGGGGTAAAATGAAGTTTAGTATTTGCCCTACTCAAAACCCTCAAAGACCTTTCTTCGTCTGGATCAATCGCTGGTGAGTTTACTTGTTCTGTCGGGGCTTCTTCTCCTTCATCTTCACTCACATCTTCAATATGTCGATCTCTTCTCTGGGTTGTCTCAATGGCTTCCAACCGAGCTGCAATTCCTCGCAACACTTCCATCACAACAGGGTCTGCATTCCCACACGCTCCACCATTCCTATTTCCTCTTCACGTCAATCCTCTGTAGCTGCAGGTCGGATCCACAGTCCGCCACCCTACAACAAAATTCTCAAGACAATGCAATCTCCGGAACGAAAGCTCGCTCTGATACCACTTGATGCAGTCACCGATTAGGAGGGACCTCAAAGAGTTCAATCCGAACCAGTCAGCAAGAGTAAACACAACATAAACACAAGGATATGATGGAGGCAATGCAGAACTAAATGAATTATATCATGAAAACTGATTACAATCAACCGGTAACCGGGATACAAAAACCGGCTCACTGGCCTGCTAAAACATGCTTAATTATAGAACAGGTCACAACCGGGATCTCAAATCTTAAAATCTATCTTCTATGTTCTATATCTTAACTGATCTACATTCTAATGCTCAATTACAATGATTTATACTATCCAAGGGGATCCGGTCGGCCCAAAAAGGGATCAAATGCCGAAGAACAAGACCTAACGTGTAAAAACAAGGTCGGCCTCCGCCAAAAAAATTCCTCCGGAAAATCCAAAGGATGAAGCGTGGATCAAGGGGAAGGTCGGCCACACGCCAAGGAACATCGGAATCAACGCTTAAGTCTCTGCAAGCTACGGAAGGGATCCGGTAGATTACAAATGCAAATAGGACCAGGCAACCGGTACTAGAAAATTGTCTCGGAAACAGGTAGCGATAACTTGTCGGAAAATGATCCAAATGCTTCGCGGTTTGGGAATAAGGTAGATGATCAAGTCCTCAAACAAAAATCCAACTCCTTGAGATCCGGTGAGCCAATGCCAGCAAATGCAAAATGAAATGTTGAAACTACAAAACAGAAAGCAAAATAGAAAGGAAATATTTTTGGTTGATGCAAGATTGGCACGAACCGGGGATGCTCTTGCATCAGATCCTTTCTCATGAATCACAAATCCATCTGGCTGCTCAATAAAAACTTCTTCAATTACAACATTCAAAATGGTTGTCTTTACATCCATCTGATGCAATTTTCACCCTTTAACAGCTACAATAGCAATAATAGTTCTAATAGAAGTATAACGTGCTATAGGTGCAAAAGTCTCTTCATAGTCTATGCCTTCCTTTTGTGAAAAAACTCTAGCTACAAATCTAGCCTTATATTTTTCTAAACTCCCATCTACTGCATGTTTAATTTTAAACAGAAACTTAGAAGAAACAACAAATTTACCTTTGGGCCTAGGAACAATATCCCACACATCATTTTTTATAATGGATTGATACTCCTCCATCATGGCATCCTTCCACACTTGCTGATTTGAAGCTTCTTCAAAATTAGAAGGCTCGGATGCTATAAAGTGACTCATCAAAGCTACATATCCTGCAAACTTATGAGGCCTTTTACAGCCTCTTCCATAGTGTTTCGAGCCCACAAAGGTCTTTTCTTATTAGCTGGAATATACTGGGACTTGCAGAAGTATCTATAGAATCAATTGGATCAACATGATCAGCAGAGTCTTCTAAATCTGTATTCTCCCTCTGAATCTCTGAAGGTGAATCCGGATCGGCCATATCTATGTCTCGAGGAGACTCAAAGTCTTCTCTATCAAATTCCATGTTATAGACTCTTTGGATTTCTTGCAAGCTGCATCTTCATCAAAAGACACATCCCTGCTGATTTCAATTTGCTTTTGACATGGAATGTAGATTCTGTATGCTTTTGAAGATTCACTATAACCAACAAAGATGCCTTTCTTCCTTGAAGGTTCTTAGTTCTTTTCTCTTTTGGAACATGAATATAGACAGGACATCCAAAAATCCTAAGATGACTAATGTCTGGTTTGATACCTGAAAAAGCTTCTTCTGGAGTCATGTTGTCTAGGATTTGATGAGGACTACGGTTTTGAATGTATACTGTTGTCCTGCAAGCCTCTGCCCATAAAAAAGTTTGAAGACTTTGATCATGGATCATAGCCTTCGCTGCCTCAACAATTGTCATGTTCTTTCATTCAACTACACCATTTTGTTGAGGATTATAAGGGACACAGAACTCCCTCTTAATCCCAGCTTCAACACAAAAGTTATGAAATAAACTAGAAACATATTCTCCCCCATTATCAGATCTGAGAATCTTTATCTTCTTGTTAGATAAATTTTCAACAAGTGCTTTAAATTCTTTAAATCTGGACAACACTTCATCAGATTCTTTAGACTTAAGAAAATAAATCCAACACTTATGAGAAAAGTCATCAAAAACCACTAAGGGAAGCAACTGACATAGGGCCACACAAGTCAGAGTGAATTAACTCTAGAATATCCTTTGCTCTATTTTCACTACTATAAAAAGTACTCTTAACATTCTTACCTAGAGCACATCCCTTGCAGACACCTTCATGGTTTTGATTAAGCTTTGGAAGACCAACAACTACCTTCTCCATTGAAGACAAAGTTTTGAAATTTAGGTGACCAAATCTTTTATGCCACAGCTCACTTGAGCTTTTAGAATCATAAGCTAATGCTTGAATAGGACGAGCTGAAAGATTGTAAAGACTATCATGACGAACACCAATCTCACGTGCATACTAAATGTTGGTGTTCTTCCATGCAAGAACTTTTCCATCAACAAAAGCAACATGATAACCCTTGTCTTCTAATGCTGAAATAGAAATCAGATTCCTCTTAATACCAAGAACAAAGAGAATATCACTCAGAAGAAGAGGAATACCAGAATCCAACTGAAAAGAAGTAGAACCAGCACCCTTCACAGAATAACATGCATCATCAACAATCATAACTTGAAGATGTGAATCTTTTTCCGTCAAATTGGAGAGGTGTTCACGATAACCAGTGATATGGCGGGAGGCTCCACTATCAATAAGCCATGTATCACTGTCAGTAGGAATGTTACTAGAGAGAGCAAAAATAAATAAGAGCCCCTCTAAATTTTCACTAGACTCTCTATGAGGAGAAACATTTTCAACATTTGTTGCAGCAGCTTGAGGCTTGGGTCTTGAAGGACATTCTCTAGCAAAATGACCAGATTTGTCACATCTGAAGCATTGTACCCTAGAGAGATCCTTTCTTTTCTTAGATTCGGGAGCTGAATCAGAATTTCTATCTCTGTTCCTTTTGAAGTTTCTTTTCCTTCCTCTTCTTTTAGACGTATGGGCAGCAAGAACATGATCTTCTTCATGATGAGATTTACGTCCAAATCCTCTTGCCTCCAATCTGCATTCCTCTTGAATACAATCAGCCCTCAATCGATCAAACTTGGGTAATTCATTTCTTCCACTAATACCTTGAATGAAAGATTCCCAAGAGTGAGAAAGACCATTCATGGCCAGCATAACCAGATCTTTATCCTCAGTAGAATCACCAATAGCATTGAGTTGATCCTTTAATTCAGTAATCTTCATAAAGAAAGAAACAACAGATTCACCTCTACTCATTTTAATATGAAGTTGTCGTCTCAATGATAGAGCTCTACTAGTACTATTGAATTCATACAAGCTTTGAAGGCATTCGAACATATCTTTGGCTGAATTCAACTTGGATATAACAGGTATTAGATGATCCTTAACAGAATCAATTAGAATCTTTCTAGCCATGAGATTATTCTTCCTCCATTGAGCTTTCTCGGTGTCATCTGAAGGTTCATCTACAATAGACTTCACATAGTTAAGAAGATCATTCTCTTCTAGCACAATAAGAATCCTGAATTTCCATGAAGTCTAATTGGCTGCACCATCCAATCTGTCTTCAACTTTGCGTCCATTCACCATGATGAAAAAATTGAAATAAACAAACTAAAGCTCCAAATAAAGAGAATTTCAAAACTAAGCAATCTGATTCTGGATCTTATCTTTATACCCGCTCTGATACCATGTTAAAATTAGAATCAGAAAGCTACAAACTCAGACAATAAAAACTAAGAAAGCTTAAGAGAACAAGAAACACCACAAATTATTCTGGGAAAACCCTCCACCTGAGGGTGAAAAACCCAGCTACACCAAAAATAGATTTTATTGAATGCTCAAAATAAGTACATAGCTCTGACACTTAGTAGACAATCATTTAACAATGATTGATTCTGCTCAAATAGAAGATGACCATCAGAAAACAGCTTACAAAATAAGATTGAAGAAGATGCTAATTGAACAAATCTCCACACACCAATGAACACCGCCGAACATGGATAATTATCTTGAAAGACTAAAGAAGATGCAAGATCACAGCACCCAAGTTCTGAGTCTTTTATCAGAGTCATCAAAACAGAATGTCGATCACCTTCATTATGACCCTCGGCATATCAATAAATAGCTCACCACAAGACCCGATAAGGCTCACGAAGAAGACGAAAGGGCAAGCATTAAGGAAGATGCCGGTTACACACCAACATACACCACAAGCTGTTGAACTCCAGCGAAAGAAAAGAAACGTTTTACCAGCTAATACAAGGTCGGTGACAGCATTCAAAGACTTCGATACATGAAATATGATCAGTGACAGATGTGATACGAAACCGAAACATTTTCCAGCTATTGATGAAGCAAACCGAATACAAATGAGAGCTCGAGAATTTCATAAATACGGCAAGCATGATATCTACTGAACTTACAATCTTTAAAACATAATAGATTGGCCAGGAGTACAACTGTTTTTATTAATTTGATATTTAATAATAAATATCATTATTTATTATTACAAAAGAATAAACATAAATATTAAATTAAACTAAATATCAAAACATTTATTTAGTACTGATTAATCATCCATTTATTTCTATCAGCAATATATTATAAAATAATGAATAACCATTTATCTCTATTATAATAAATTATTAAATAAAATATTAATTTGCAGTCAATATTAATTACTATTAAATGATTATTAAAAAAAAAAGTGGCAGACCAAATCTGATGCACATCAGATTTGTCTGCCTTTGCAACAAAATCATACAAGAAATATATAATCATTCATTAATACCGATCTTCAGTAGTAAGATATAGTCATGTAAATATCCGTAATTGGATATTCAAGGAGAGCCACGATTAAGGAAGACTCTCAAATCACAAGAAAGCAGATCCGATAGCAAGCATCAAGGGTGCGATTTGTAAATGGATTATGGTAACCACTACCGTTAGTGTGAGGGTTAATAAGGAGGGGTCAAAGAATGTTGACCAAGGCAGAGATGACATGTGGTAATTAAATACAGCAATTATAATAAATAATGGATTGTGTACCAAACTCAATTTGGCTATGAAGAGGATTAACATGGCAGCATAAATTGTTAGGCAGCGATTATTGTTACGAAATATAATCGATAAATGATTGTTATGAAGAAATGATGGACATGTCTCTTAGAGGCATCATACCCATTTGCACAGTATAAAAAGGAGGCATTATATAAGATTAATTCGGAAGTATATATGAAAGATTATACGGACGAGATGGGATGGCTTGGTATCAGACTACTGACCAGAATTATAGCAGTTTCAAAGGTGCAGTAGGAAAATATGTGAAGAATAAACATTAAAGAAAAGAATGCAAAACGAATATACAAAGAATTAAAATATATATGTAGATGCTGTATGAAAAGTAATGCTACATCAGATCTACTTGTAAAACTAGAAGTTCATACAGATATTAAGGAGGTTGTTAATGTAGAAGATATGTAAACATAAGATCTTGCAGATATAGAAAGGAAATTTATATCAGAGAAGATTTTGCAGATATGACATAATTCAGATTTATATCAAAATATATGAAGTGTTAATATTGTAGAGGGAAGAATATATGATAAATGGCTAAAGAGCAGAAATGGTAGGAAGGCAGAGCCACATTTGTGATCAGATTTTGGGGACACATTCCACAAAATGTAAAATCAGAGACAGCGGCATATATATCAGATCAGCATTATTATTAAGGTATAGGCAGTAGCATCTTGTCCTCGTTGGTATGCAAGTGGAATAATACATTCTCCCATTGTCAAACTAGAGAAAGATAAGTTCTACCGTATAAACATTTGTTTGGATTTTATAATAAAACATATTTAATTTGGACAAAATTGCATTTATTAATATATTACAATTCCAATTTAAACTTAGAATTGTTGCCTCAGGACTGAATTAAGGCAAATCTCAAAAGGGGACATTACATTTTATCATTTAAATTTATTTCACGAAAAAATGGGTGCTAGTTCCTAGGAGGTCAGCCAAGGTATGTTTAATTTTATTATTATATTTTTTTACCTTGTCCAGATGGGCACTAGACCGGGGGGACAGCCAGAAAATAATTTATTTAAATTAATTTAAATCCCTTAAACCCTGGGTCAGCCCTAAACCTCAAGTGGGGCATGACAGTCCGCCCTTCCCAAAATTGCTTGTCCTCAAGCAATGTAGGTTTCTATTTCTCGAACTGAATCACCAATCCTGTGAGATCAGTTATAATGACAAAGTGAAAGGCTGATTGCAGAGAACTTGTACCTGCATGAATTCTATTCAACACATGGCATTTGGTCCAAGGTGAGGTATATTCACCAGAAGACCTATCTCAGTTTTTACTTTTGGCAACAGTAAGGAATGTGTTCAAAAGGCTTTGAAGGTTATGGGCAGTATAATTTTTTATGATGCATTTGCTAAAAATCAACTGCAACAAATCAACTCAAGGAAAATGAAGATTATGTGAGCAAATCACGAAAAGATGGTTAAGGAAGAAAAGGGATTGCTATGAAAAGACAAAAATGAGAATAAGTGAAATTGATACAACGGGAAGGAGACAGAAAATTTGGAGGGTTAAGGCCAACAGATGTACAGCGAAAGAGGAGTTGAAGAAGAGGCTGCCCTCATCTCATCCCTTCTCATTTAGCCCTGGTGTTCTGTTACTCCTACTATGCTTGGGTAGAATCGGGCCATAGCGGAACATTTGGAAAGCATAGAATAGTAGGGCCAACAATTATTCAGCCCCATAGCCCCGAAAATAGTTTATGGTAGGCCATAGCCCCTAAAATAGTTTATGGTAGGGCGCTTGCGAGAAAGCGAATAGTAGGGGGCTAGCCCTCCTCCACTCAATAGTGAATTGCCAAAGAGATAAAGAGATCAAAAGGCATCAACTTCTGAAGGGCCACAAGTAATTGAATTAGAGAGGAATGACAGTGACAAGTATTACACTAAGATGTTGAAGGTGATGTTGATGAATACTAGCAGTGAATCAGAACTAAAGATCCCCATTGTTGGGGATTACAAATTAGATGAGGTTCCAGATAGAATGGGTGAGAAGCCAAAACTGGTATGTAAATTCATCCCCAAGGGGATGCCGTTAAATGAAAGGAGTGCATCTGTCACTACGAAACTATAAATTAAGCAAAAATCACACACAAAACCATTCCAAAAGCAATGGTATATAAAGAATCTAAACTTTTGTGCCAAGGTAAACGAAGAGATTGACAAGATGTTGGAGATAGGAATAATCTACCATGTCAGAGAATCTAAATAGCTGACCTTGATTGTAATTACAATCAAGAAAGATTGATACCTAAGAGTTTGTGTTGACTATAGATCGCTAATGAAGCATGTGTGACAAATCCCTTCCCTCATCACTTTCATACAAGATTCTAAACGACATTGTCAGAAGAGAGATCTACACTCTTACTGATGGTTTCTCCAAATACTATTCAGCTAGAATTGAAGATGACAATAAGTAAAAAATGACTTTTGCAATCTAATGGGCTGTTTCTCATATAATCTGATGAACCTCACATTGAAGAACACTTCATTGATCTTTTTGAAAATAGTTGTTAATGCTTTTAAGGAATATGTATTTGTTCTTAAAATCTGTACCTTGATGATTGGATGGTAAAGAGCTTGGTAAGGATCATGTCACATTGTTGTAATTGATGTTAGAATGGCGTCAGCTGTAGCAAACATCACAAAAACTTGAAAAATTTTGGTTTTGCGACGTTGTACGGAGTTAAATTCTAGGTAAAAAAAATTTAAATTTGCCATTTGTCACTTGTAAACTATATTTAAATCCTTGTTAAGGTCATCAATGTCATTTTTTCCATCTCTAGTCTATGTCTTTGCAGAGCCAACAACAAGAGCTTTCCAACAAATCCCACTGAGCGAAGATCAAACCTTATAAAACAAAGAAAGAGAAAAAATTCTTGAAGGCACTAAAATGTGTTGCCCAATATAAGAGCACACTCCCCAATAAAGGCATACAAATTGTTGGTTCCTCCAATTGATTTTCAGATTTACCTAAGAATTAGCCTTCTCCTATCAACAGAAATTTGAGATCATTGGCCAATTAACAAGCATTACTCAAGAAGTGAGTAATCCTTCTACTCTTGGAGCTCTGCAAGACCCAGGCAGGTAAACCTTTGCAATATTATCAGATTTAGACCACATAATAACATATATTGCTTGCAAACAAATGACTCCCAGTAGAATAATTCAGAATATTCATAAATTCATTTAGAATTGACTCCATTCTGAGTACAGATCATTACACTCATCATTGAGAGCAAAACCTTCTACCAAAACACTAATCTACTAAAAAAATAAAGAAGATGATGACTTAGAGTTAGTTGCTGAAAATGTATAGATCAAGACCAGTGTATTATCTATTGGAACAGAGTCATATATCTTATGGACTTGACTTAAGTTACGCACAATTTTGGATACATATGCCTTGAAAATGCATCCCATTTGTCATGCACATAAATCATACTTATCCAATCACCCAATCCTCCCAAAGCAACTATAATACATAATTATTATTTAATTTCCTCCTTGAGGAAAGCCCAATTACTGCATCACACATTTACGAGAAATTCATAAAGACAATTTCATTTATCCTTAATAAATGAGATCATGCAACAAAAAGAGAATAGAAGGGAGACAATCTATGGTAATATTTTCATTAATCTTCCATGCTTGCAACAGTACAACTCACTAGAGAAAAACTCTATCAGACAATATACGGAAAACCTTCTATTTAATCACTCTGTCCATTCAAAAAAACATTTTACAACCCCTAGCAAATGACCCTGAATTCCTTTTGATAGAAACATGGGAGCAACAAAGCTTCAAGTCGACTTGCCACCTGTCAAAACTCAACTTCGTAACAAAAGAATATACAAAAGACATCACATGAAACAAGAGGCCAAAGAAAAGAGAAACAACTTAACTCACAACTAATAATGATTCCCTCGGAACCACTTTCTTGGTTGTTGCACTTTTTGCTAAGTTAGAAAAGAAGATAAAAGCAATGTTGAGATGGCATTTGTAGGTCATATTGGAAATGAGGTGTAAAACAAACATAATGTTTTTGCTCAAGAATGACCACAGCACTGAAATCTCTCCTCATTTCATTATTTACTTCTCCTTAAGTAAAAGCTGGTGGCAGGCATCAAGATGAGCGCTATACACTAGGCTTACTGAAGAGGCATTTAATCTATTTAGAATTCTAACACTGTATTCTAGCTCATATAAACCACTCAGTTGCACCTGCAAATTTTCTTCTAATTTATCCACATCATCTGTGATTTTATCAATTATGTTGTGCAAAAGATATTTCCCAATCTCCATCCTCCATTCCTGCTCTACTTTGTATTCTCCATTGTCCTTTATGAATGGTGGGGGAGGAGTACCTTGCAACTGGTTGAACCTACGTAGAGCTTTGGCTACTTGTCCGTGAAACTTGCAGTGCTCAACTAGCCATGCATCAACTTCTGACATTGTAAATTCCAATTCACTCAACATGTTTGCCCATGGACCCTTTTCTTCATCCTCAATAGATTTAGACAACTTGTGAAGACAATAAAGCAATTGTTGTTTTTTAGACAAATATTTCATCACAAGCTTCAGATGAATCTCTATTGCTTGTTGTCTCTGGAAGACTTGAATAATCTCTTGATGCCTGGTCCACATGACTTGCAAATGAGGCAACATTCGCTCATATTTTGCCTTAATGAAATTCTGAATAAGCCTAAACCTATTCATCTTGAGTTGCTTCTTCAAGGATACTACTTCCTATTGTACCTTGACCAATTGTCTCTTTGCTTGTTCTCTTTTACCCTTCTCAAGGATAATATTTGTTTGCAATTTTGATGGTGTAGCCTCTTCTTCCAATAGAAGGCCCCTAGCCGCAGACATTCCAAGTGCATCTTTTAAGTCACTATACTCTTTTATGAGTTGTGCAATTTTTTCTTCCTGCTCTTCCACTTTTGCCTTGTTGAAAAGAGTTGTGTTCACGTTCAATTCTGCAACCTCGGTAGCTGAAATATCTTTCAATCTATAAACCATAAACTGCCCCAAGACTTACTATGGGTCAATGATTGTTACCGACCTCTTGCCCTCTAGATATAAGCACCACATTGACAGTCTTGTTTGAGGACTTGAACTCTGATCCAAAACACAATTTGTCTAGCCCTTCATCAGTAAGGTGAAAGTCAATTCCTTGGCTTCTCCTCAAATTATCAAAAAAAATACAGGAAGAAATGTCCATCTTGTTGATGTGTTTTTTATGCACATGTGAACACAGAATAAAATACCAAAAAGTCTCTTATCCTCTCTTGAACAAAATCTCTCAAATGCTGAAGATTAGCTTAAGGAACACTTGAGAAGACTCTGAGGTTCATGAATGTAGGGTCACTACACGTGGATAAGCACAGTTGGTTGATGTGATTGTTGGTATCACAAGGGGACTTACGTTTGAATGCCTGAATGCTTGATTTGTTGGAACTTAGATCATCTGATGTTGCAATCTAGTGATGTTTTTGTCCTAGACTAACTCAAGTTTTAAAAAAAAAGCAAAAGACAAAGGGTTGAGAAATTCTATTCTAAGACCTGGTATGCAAGAAGATGGATGAATGATTCGGCAAAATCCTACCGAGCGAGGTCTCACCATCAAACTGAACAATTTGACACAAGCTCAATGCAATCTTCTAAGGATATTTCAAAGATGTTCAAATCATTACCATCAAACAT
Source organism: Cryptomeria japonica (assembly GCF_030272615.1). Classification (NCBI taxonomy): domain Eukaryota; kingdom Viridiplantae; phylum Streptophyta; class Pinopsida; order Cupressales; family Cupressaceae; genus Cryptomeria; species Cryptomeria japonica. The sequence goes on along the minus strand of NC_081413.1, from coordinate 369,494,738 downwards.
TGATCACCATTCAAGTTAATGCATAAACAATGAACGCATAACAATTTGAAGTGAAACTCATATCATTCCAATTGACCATGCAAGGCACACTTACAATCAGCAAGAGGCTAGTGGTATGGACTAAACGGATTCCACACAAATGCATTCAACAAATTCTTCCATTCAATCTAATTTATTTATCATATAACATGAGGATCCAACAAGAAACCATGCACATTGTAAAGAAACAACACACTTCACCATAACTTCAATGAAAATAGAGTTCATTTACAACTTAGGCAACAATTTCTGCCTTCTCCTACTCTACTCTAACTTCTATTATATTCTCTTTAGACTATCTATTGACTATTAACCTTTACAAAAGAAGAGTTTGAGCTTTATATAGAGAGAACTCATTACAATTAACGGCCAGGATCAAATCTCTATCAACAGCTAAGATTTTACAATGAAAACCCTAATTAGGGTTTGTTACAACAAACTCTCCTTAGCCAATGAGAAAATTACAATATTTGAACACATGTCATCCTTAGAATATTCGGCCAATAAATATTGAGGGTAGGTACAACAGAGTTTGTGCACTCATGGATAGGTCTGGTTCATTGAATCTAGACGCGCTGAAGTGGAACCTTTCTGATTGGTGGAGTAGTGACTGGGATGCCACCTCAATCTTGCCCTTTTAAACTTGATTTGATTCATCATCATGAAGGGATATCAAGAGATATCTCTTGATACTCAACATTATTCAGTTGCTCAATGTGATGATGATGATGAGAAGCAAACATTGATTAACTCTTCTGAAACTATCTGCTTCTTCAATCGTGCTCGATGTAGGTCTTGTGATGACTTGGGTTGACTTTCTCCTTCTCAAGATGTACTTTGAGTGGATGATGCACTTGGTTGAATGTAGCTCCTCATTGTATTGACTTCGATTCCTGGATTCCTGAAGGGAATTCAAGATTGTAAAACATTCTCTAACCATGTAGGTTATCCTTCCTTTCATACTCTAGTGTTAGTTGATGAAGCTTCTTGAACAAGTCTTCCTTGTATCTTGTCCTTGGTGTTGAAATTTTCCCCTTGAGATACCTGTTACAATCGTCCTCCAACCTGGTCCTTTTGATCTCTTTCCTTACCTCCTGCAAAACAAACAAATGGGCATCAAACATACATGATATATAACCTTTACATACTCCCATCTTGACTTGATCTTTTATTCTATATGTTGCAGATCTGATGTGTTTCTAAAGAGGAGATCGCTTCTTGGTTTGAGCAAATTTGCTATTGCTCTGATGGAATTCGCCCCTTAAAGTGACTGATTCCGCTCCTTTGCTGATAATGGTCACAGTTCCTACTCTTGAAGTTCGCTGCCCTGCTCTTGAATTTGTTTTTGGAGAAGTAAATTGCCTTAAAATGGTGATCAAATGAGCATTTGAATCCCTTATATAGACGTCTAGGTAAGAGTCATGTCTCCTTTGGGTACAGGCCGACTTAGTTTTGTAATTAAATTTGATTTCTCTTTTCCTACAGAAGGCCGACTTATCATTTATAAAAAACACATGTTTGAATTGTCCTAGCATGAAGCCGTTCCAATAAGGGACATAAATTTGATAAAATTCGCTCAAAATAAAGGGCAAAGGTCGGCCCCCCAAGGAACTTCACTTGAAATTAAGAGCACAGGTCCATCTATAAGAAGAATTCGCTCAAAATTGAGAGCAAAGGACATGACGCAAGGAAAGATTTGCTCTCAACTTGGAGTGAGGTACATGCTTCTTGATGAAAATTCGCTCCAAACCTTGAGTAAGGTACATGAACTTGTGAAAAAATCGCTATCAATCCTTAGCAAGGTACATGTCCTTGTAAAAATTTTGCTCCATGTCCTTTGGAAGGACAGGGTCAAGGTGAAAAAGTTCGCTCTGTCCTTTGGAAGGACAAGGTCCAAGTAAGAAAATCACTCCATGTCCTTTGGGAGGTACACGACCTTGAAATAAGTTCGCTCTCTGTCCTTAGGGAGTTATACATCTTGAAGTAAGTTCACTCCATGTCCTTTCTAAGGTACGTGACCTTGTATTGAAATTCGCTCCAAGACCTTCAGGAGGTACATCAATTGGAAATAATTCGCTCTAGGACCAGTTGTGACGTATTCACACATCGCCCCATTGCAAATGGGGACCCCTACTTTTTTTTGCTTTCTAGGGTTTGCTTTCTGGGTCTTTTAGGGTTTTGTCTGTTAGCCTTTGGAGGATGAGTGTTGTCGAGGGGATTATTGAATGGCAGGCTCTGCTTGAGCCAGGGTGAATCCGCAGGGTCCCAGAATTAGGGTTTCCTTGAGAGTCTTCCTTAGGGCCTAGTTTTGCTCTTGTTGTTAATTGGGTCTTGCTTGGTGAGCGAGTATCATTCTTGGAGGTCCGAGCTAGGTCAAGCTGGTAAGTGATAAAGTCTGGAATGTCATCCTGATCTTCAAATGCCCTGAAATTTGGCTAAGTCTGGAATGTCCTGATCCTGAAGTTTGACTGTCTGGAAAACTGAAGAATCCTCCAAAAACTAGATTTTGCAATATAACTCCTGGAGGTTCGAAACCACTCTCAAACATCCTGAAAGTATATATGGAATATAACTTAAAGTATAAGATCACTTATACTTAAATGTTATACTCCATAAAATGATCCTGACGGAGAGTCCAAAATGTCAAATTTCGCTCCTGACCCTTCCAAAGGGTCCAAAGCGAATTTCGATCCTGACCCTTCCAAAGGGTCCAGAGCGAAATTCTCCATAAGACATTCCACTTTGACCAAAACTTAGAACTAATGCATTCCTAGGCTTGAATGAAGGTAAAAACGCTTGTTTGAATGAAGAAATGTGAAAATGAAGTCAAGATCTTGGCCAAGATTAGGAATTTCGCTCCTGACCCTTCCAAAGGGTCCAGAGCGAAAATCTTTATAACTCTTGTTTTCCTCCTTATTTTGGCTAGGCATTGGCTTGATGAGAGATGAATGGGTATGTTTTTGCCTTGAGAGGGAGTTTTTGAAGAACAAGGTTTTAGCCTAAAGGAGAATTTCACTCCTGACCCTTCCAAAGGGTCCAGAGCGAAATTCATCATAAACTTCATTTGCCACCTTGTTTGAGCTTGAAACCTTGTTCCTAACTTGGAAAATGGCCTAACTTTGCCCTGAGAGATGGTTTGAAGCTTGAAAAATGAGCAATTTTGGACAAGAAGGGAAATTTCGCTCCTGACCCTTCCAAAGGGTCCAGAGCGAAATTCCCAAAAGCTCTTACTTTGCAATAAAGGAAGTCAAGTTTTTGATTTGTAATGACATGGATGGAAAGAAAATGACTTGCTTTTGCCTCTTGAGGTCGTTTTGAAAGGGAGAAATGAAGGATTTAGCCCAAAAAGTGATTTTCGCTCCTGACCCTTCCAAAGGGTCCAGAGCGAAAATCTCTCTAAGAGACATTTCTTGCCTCATTTGGCAAAAATTTGATGTCCAAGGCATGATGAGATGAAGTATGAACATGGTCTAGCCTTTGGGGATGTTTAGAAGCATTGAAAATGAAGGATTCTAGCCAGGAAAGGAAATTTCGCTCTTGACCCTTCCAGAGGGTCCAGAGCGAAATTCCTTATAAACACATTTTCTAGCCTTTCTTGGACATGAAATCCTATTCCTAGCATAGTGCAAGGTGAAATCCCACTCAGCAAAGAAGTTTCAAGGTGAAAAATAATGGATTTTGGTCAAGATTGAAAAAATTGCTCCTGACCCTTCCAAAGGGTCCAGAGCGAATTTTCTCAAAAAACACTTTTGCTATCAAATTTTGCTAAGTCAAGTATGAGACAAGGAGAAACATACAAGGAATTGCCCCTGGGATTAAGTTGAGATTGGAAGAAATCATCAAAAGGTGAAGGAATTGAGCCAAATGATGAATTTCGCTCCTGACCCTTCCAGAGGGTCCAGAGCGAAATTCCTAAAAAACACCTATTTCTTGCAAGGTCAGGGCAACTTTCTAGATTCTATGGCTTATATGGGTGTGAGGAAGTGTGTTTTGCCCTTTGAAGATAATTGAGGCGGTCAAGAGGAAGCAATCAAGCCTAGAAAATGATTTTCGCTCCTGACCCTTCGAAAGGGTCTAGAGCGAAAATCCTCAAAACTATCCTTTTTTCCAAAGTTTGGGCAAAGTTAAGCTTAGACGTAGGTGTGAAAAGACATTTGAATTGCCTTGAAGTGGAA